>NC_080783.1:174139884-174459348 GCF_028018385.1 Neofelis nebulosa | reverse complement strand
CACTTTGCAAAGTGCTGGGCTTCATAAGCAATTGTGATCATCTTTTTAATGATCTGTTATATGTCTTTTCCTTACCTGACAATAAGTAGGCAGGAACTCTGTCCATTTTGTCCATGAACAGTTGATGCGTGGCTAATGGGCCCTGGAGTCCTGCTTGCCTTAGTCCTTGATGTCCCCTCTCTCTGAAACACTATCCCCCCATTTTTCTGTCAACCCCCCACTCATCTCTTTTAAGATACAATTCCAAGTCGGCTTCTCAGTGAAGCCATTGCTCAACTCCCTTAGGTGGGGTACTTGTTCCCAAGGTACATTGTTTTTATGTGTGTCACAGCAATTAATATATTGAATGCCATTAGCTTTTGATAGTAGGATTGATGCCTTACATAGCTTCTCACTTCCAGTGTTTAGTGGGTGCCTGGCACCGGGGAGGCATTCGATAAACATTGAGTGAGGATGAATACAGTAACATTACCTTCTGAGAGAGTGATGATCATTCAGTGCCATGTTAGTATCTTAAGGCAGAAAGATTTTGGCCATATACACCAAGAATTGGTCAGGTATTACCTCCTAGAAATGTCTTAAGCCACACAGTAGACTCATCAACCTTTCTTGGTATCTCACACTTGCAACACTGGATATATCATTCACTTCTTATGCTTATAACCAGTTCTAGAAATTTTCAGAGATCTTTCACGTAAAGATCTTTGATTTGTTGTGAGGAGAGAAAAAATATTTCATGGTGCGTTGGATTCTTCTCAGAATTCAGTCATGGAGACAGTCTATTGATTTTTTTTCTTACTTTTACTACTTCAACAATTGAATTGTGGAAATACTATTGTAGATACCGATACTGATACAGTTCAATGAGTAGGAGAGTAGAGAAAAACACAGACCTGAATAGATGGGCTTCCCGACATTTCATAGTCTTGCCCCAAGTATCTTTGACTCTATTCTAATTGGCCTAGATGAGTTAATATTACAACAGCAACCGATATTAATAAGTAGCTATTTTTTACAGAGTATTTTTACATATTATATTGTTTAATATAGTCCTCCTGAACATTTTCCATCCAGAGAAGTATGCTTTGATAACTTGTACCTGGAGCTCCCAACTTGTTGTAAGAGATTCAAGAATGGATCATGAATCTTGACCCAGCTTTTGAAGGGGACTAGATGCCCCTCTACCCTGGCCTGTAAAATGTGTTGAGAGTAACAAGAGTAATCACAAAATAGATGGACCAGAGTCCATCAGGACTCTGTTTGACCTCTAGCATCTACTGTTTTGTAAGTCCTGACATTGCTTTGATGATCTCTTCCTCCCTGTCTTTCTTCTCCGACTCTGTGGTTTGATGGGACTCCAAAACCCTAGTATTGAAGGTTGACCTACACCTAAGCCACTCAGTGTGTCCCTTCCCATCCCTCAGCCATGGTGATTGGTTCAGGGAGGGATATGAGACCCAATCAGACCAATGAGACACCATCCGGGGAGGAGGCAAGTAAGTGCCATCTCCATCTTACTTTTCCTTGTGGACAGAGAGTGGGGTCTGCTGGACAATATCACACGGAGCCTGAACAGGAAGCTAACACTTCCCATAGCAAGCTGAGTGAGGGGGGGAAATCAGAGCCTGCTGATACCATGTGAGCCCTGTATATAGCCAGGTTTAGAGCTACTTCTGCTGATGGCTTTTCATTGATTTATTCCAGTAAAATTGCTTTTTACTTAAACTGAATTTTTTTGTTACTTGCAACCATAAAATTCTAACTGATGCACGTCTGATTTGCCAGCACTAGGCTAAGCCCTTTTACATATATCAGCTGCTTTAATCATTGCAACAACCCAATGTGGGTAGATATTACCATCTCTACTTCATAGATAATGAAATTGAGGCTTAGGGAAATTAACTATCTCCCCATTCACAGCTAGAAATGTTCAAGTTGGGATTAGGGTTCAGGTCTTAGTCGCTGCACTGTTTCCTGGGCACAGCTGGAGAATGGTAGCATGCTCCTTCTCAAGGTCCCACATGCTGTCAGGCATCATCCATTTCTCTCCCTCCCCTCCCCAGCACTTCTAACCTAGTCCCTCCTTTTGCTACTCCCCCATCTCCTTTTTTCCCCTCCTGAAACTTGAGTTCAAGTCTCCAGGGAGATAAACATGAGCCCCTCCAACCAGCAAGCGCTGGGAGCCTGGGCTTAGTCATTCCCCTGCCCAAGACATGGGGATTGCTGAGATGACCCCTGTGTAGGCTTTCTGGCTTCTTTGCTATGGAGGTCACAGCCCTCCCCTGGGTGCCAGAGATTGCTCCTTCCTTTTCTGGCCCAGAGCCATTCTCAGAGGCTTCTTTGACAGCACCCAGGGCAACCTGGGCTGATAGGCACCCTGCCTAGATAAGGCATTTCACTGCCTGGGCATTTGTGTGCAGCTGGCTCTGTTTGAAATCCTGCCTCTCTCTGACTTCACTTCCTGAATGTGCTGACAGGCCTCTGAGCCAAGCCAAACAGGTTCCCAATACCGTGCCTGCAGAGCATTCCCCTGTGAGTGCAGCTGGGGAAACAAAACTTTTCTCTAGCCCGTAGACAGGACCTGCCAGCCCTTATATGACCAAGAAGCAAGCCCTCTGAGACCTTGTTGAATCTTAGTGGGAAATGTTTGCATTTCAGTTAGGGTGGCGTGTGTGTGTGTGTGTGTGCATGCACACTGGCTGGGGGTATGGGGTGGGGGGTTCCTGATTATTTCTTCTTAAATGAACAAGTCTACAGTGAAAAATGACTAATTCTTGCTTTCCTACTCCATACAAGGGCTCTACATTAAATGATCCTCCTGGTAACCTTCTGAGGTAGCCACAGCCGGCCTCATTTTCATAAACGAAGGGATTGAAGCTTGGCACTGTTAAGGCACTTGCTCCATGCTCCTCCAGGTATAACTGCAGAGCCCGGATTTAACCCCTAGACACTTGACTCCAAAATTCATGGTCCCCTCTAACTCGTAAAGTACTTTGATTCTTCACATATTTGGAAGGATAGTGAGGAAGAGCGGAAAGGGAGAGACTCTAGTGTCTTCCCAGCCCTGTGAAGTGTAGAATAACAGTGTCTGTGGCAGGAAGGTTGTGAGGCTCAATTGGGATATAAATTCATGTGGCATTACTACTCAGGAGTAGGGACATGTGTGTACGGTATAAGCTCTTTAGGGTCAGGAAGACCTGAACTCAGCTTGGGCGTCCACCAGTCACTTATTCCATGAACACGAACAAGGCCTGAAGCTTCATTTTCCCATCTACAAAATCCAGCCCTTTCATTTGCCTTGTGAGACCCAGCACAGTGCCTACTACATAGTAGAAATGTGGTAAATGGTATCTACTATGAATATTATACAGGTGTTTTTATTATATTTGTGGAAGATACTGTTGGTTCCTATTGGAGTTGGGAAGAGCTAAACGATGCTACAGAAACAAGCAACTCTCAAATCCCTGTGTCCTAAAACAACAAAGGCTTCGTTCTTGCTCATGTTAAATGTCTATTGTAGACGTGCTGGGCAGGGGGAGGGACGCTGATCTACATTGTCATTATTTAAAGACCCAGGTTAATGGACACTCCGTCTCTGTGCTTCCATAGTTGGCAAGGCTGGGAAAAGGAAGCATGTTGAATCTCTCACTTGCCCTTAAGGCTTCTGCCTGGATATGACAGATGGCACCCCTGCTCACATTTCATTGGCTGACACAAGTTGCATGGCCTCTCACCCACCTTCAAGGAGGTAGGAGATGGGGAAGTACTACCCTACATTGTACCCAAGAGGAGAGCTGGAAATATTTTGTGTAGGGTGTTAATGACCATCCACCAACCCAAAAGCCATCCTCCTTCTCACTTCTTTCTTGCTATCAGAGCCTTGATTTTTTATTTATTTTAAAAATAACTTTCTGTGTTCACTCTCCCATGTGCTTAGAAAAAGGTGATCCCAAGGGGTGAATCATGACTGTAGGCCAATTATGGTAGTCACATTCCCTTGCAGGATATATGCATGTGACCTGCTCCTGACCAACGGGATGTGAGGGGAAGTCTACTGGGGTGGAGGTGGGCAGCTTCTAGGAAAGGCTTCTCTTGCTAATAAAAAGAAAGATTAAAAAGAAATTTTTAAAAATATTTACTCATTTTTGAGACACAGAGAAAGAAAGATTTTGAGCTGCGGAGGGGCAGAGAGAGAGGGAGACACAGAATCTGAAGCAGATTCCAGGTTCTGAGCTGTCAGCACGGAACCTGATGTGGGGCTTGAACCCACAAACCGTGAGATCATGACCTGAGCCGAAGTTGGACGCTTAACCAACTGAGCCACCCAGGTGCCCCAAGGGAAAGATTAAAGTAAACATCCTTGCATTGCTAGTGATTATTGTGTTTACCTATGATGCCAGGAACTGCCAGAGCTATTCTGAGGCCACACAAGGAACTTCTTTGACACACCACGAATGGTGACATGAAAAGATAGCCCCCAGGCCCATGATGATGTCAGTGAACGAGGTCATTGAGTCCTGGATTGGTTCATGTCTGGACCTCTTGTTTAAATTGTGTCTTCTATTACTGGCCCCTGTAAACATCCTAACTGTTAGTGTGGTCAATTATATAACAGCCCAGGTTCCTGCCCACCTTTTTCCAGGACTTACAATAAGGTCAGGGAAAATCCCTCCCTCTGAGCATGAACCTGGATGAATCAACTCTCTGGAAGAGATTAGGCATCAGCTTCTGCTGATGGACTGACAGTCCTGAGATCTAGGAAATACACACATTCTGTCCAGGTAGCCAGTGAGTAGCAATAACCTAAGATGGCTGTAAATTAATGATCTGGTAATCCAATAACGAGGCAACCATCAGGCACTGTTCTTCAGTGGATGTACATGGAAGAAGTTTGCATGGCAAGAAACTGTCAGGGCTTCTCAGGACTGTAAGTGTTCTGGCCCCTCCAGAGAGGAGGGGTTCACGGCAGGGCAAGGAGAGTTCACTACCCGTTGTTGTGGCATGGATGAAATATCCCAGGGGACTATCTGATTACCTTTGCTCAGATGGTGTGCACATCAAAGAACCTTCTGATGACTAATTCAGTTCCTCGGGGTCCTTGATGTGGAAGCAGGGACGTGCTCTGGGTAAGGAACCCAGGATCACCAGGGCATCTGGTTCCTGGAACAATATAGGAGAAGAGTAGGGTTCTTGAAGCCTAATTGAAACCAGCCAGTGGTTGAGGGACCTTGACAAAAGCTCTTAAGACTCACTGAGAGCCTCAGTCACTGTGTCCGCGAGACACGGCTCCTAACAACGACATAGCCAGAGCAGTGGTGAAAATGAAATGAGATGGAAGGGACAAAAGTACTTTGGAAATGATAGGTGTGTGAACTGGTACAAATCGCATTGCACATCAAGCTTCCTTTGCTCACTCTGCTCCAGGAAAGTCGACCATCTCTTGACCCCTAGGGTGCCCAGAAATCATTCCCAAGCTTTCCCTCATGCTGCACCTCCACCTGCTGCCCCTTCTCTTCTGCTCTTCACCTGATGAACTCATCATCTAGGAAGTCTCAATTCCCGTATTTCTGTAGAAAGGCCTTCCCCCCCCCCAACCCTCCCGCCCCCCCCCCCCCGGTCCAGTTTGGATAGTTTTTCTCTTTCACGGTGCTCAGTAATTCTTCACTGTGCTTGTCAAAGTGTAGAATCATGCATTTAGTGGTGATTTCGATTTCCTGTGTCTCTTACAGAATAAAAACTCCAAAAGGGGAGGCATCCTGTGGATCTCACTCTCCATCGTATTCCTGGTGCCTGGCACAAAATAGAAATTTAGTGCTGCTTGATGAATAAAATGAGTGTCGCATGAATGTAAGGTGTTAATCATGCAATTCCCCAATGTAAGTAAAAACACTGGTCTCTTCATTTGCGTCGAAATGTTTGTATAGTTTGGGTCAGTTAGTCCCACGGAGCTTAGTCAATTATGGGGGACAAGATAAAATCAGGCTTGGGTCCTGCCTGCAGTGGTGAGGTCACAAGTCTTTGTCTTTTACATCTGTTTATTTGAGCATCCTGACACTAAGCAGGTGGCCTCTGGACCATTTTATAAGAGGATTTTCTTTTAGATGTCAAGTCGACCCAGTGAAGAGAAAAGCTTAAGTTCAGGACAAGTAGCAAAGGTGTCTCGTGAACTTCCTGATATCCCTCCGCAGGCCTAGCTTGCCAGGAGGTTGTGTAGGAAGAAATGTGGCATAACGGGGCTGGGCCCCCGTTATCTCCTCCCCATCTCTCCCTCAACCCCAGGGCGGCGTTAAAGACCAGGGACCTTCTAGATTAAACTGAATCCTGTCCTTGGTATTATCCTCCTTACCCAGCCTCTCCTCTCCCCAAGTCCATCATCCAAACTGTTACCAGCAAGAATATTTCTCAAGCTGACAGTCCATTACCCTGCTCTGCTTTCTTCTACATTTCTCTGTCATCTAGAGGGTGACAGCCAAACTCAGCATGGAATGGATATTACTTCACAACCTGACACCTCAACTTTCCTGCTTCAAATCTCCCTTCATTTTGCTTCTCATACATTCATTTCCAGCTTACAGCTTCCTGAACACGCCATGTTTTCCAATGCCCCTGTGCCCTTGCACACAAGTTCCTCCTCCAACCTTCCTTTCCTGGTGAGTTCCACTGGCTCAGCTCAGATGTCACTTCTCCTCTGAAGTCTATCCTGATAACGGTTCCTCCTTTCCAGATCTGGCACCTCTTTGTGCTTCATCTCTACGCTTCTCCCCACCAGACTGGGAGTTCCTGGAGAACAGGGATTGTGTCTTGCTCATCGTTGAACCCCCATGCTCAGCATAGGGCCTCAATGAGACCCAGGCCTGGGGGAATGCCCTTCTTTGGGATGTCAGAAGTCCACAAGCAAACAACTGGGACCAGAGTCCAGAGTTAGGAGGAAATAATTTCACATTCTGTGGCTAGCCCGTATTCTAACATGTTCCCATCTTCCACAACACTCCACTTGACCCATATAGAAGACCCATGGAAGCAAGGGTAGGACAGAGTAAAGGACATTGTCTTTTTCTCTTAGTTCCACCAATGCATATCTTCTCTGACAATAAAAAGACATGGGGAATAGACACTTTAGCATGATCCTTATCTCTATCCAGCAAATACCAGGTGCTAACTCCGAGACCCCTGAGATACATTAACGTTACAAACAGAAAGTCCTCTCTGCCATTGCCAATGAAGTGGTCGCTTTGATAAAGCCATATCTGGAACTATTTTTTTGTGCCTGCTTAATGGTTACATAGTATCCTTGCCCATTCCCACCTCCACGCCTAATGTTTCAGGCTGACTCATTTTATGTAAGATGCCCACTTGCATTAGCAGAGGGGAGAATGGACATTGTGTGGCTGTAAGAACATGCTAACAGTGTAATGATTTTAAGAACACTCATTGAAAACTGGACTTTAGAACGTTCACTGAAAATTGGCTGGGCTTGAATTTTCTGGGGGTCTTCAATCCATCTGGAGTTGCATACCTGGAAATGGATGAGGTATATTTCACTAGAAGAAATTGAGATCTGGAATTATTTTGGAGGAGGTTTTAAGTTCAATTGCTTGTTCACTCATCACACATTTGTTGTTTTATAAACATCTCCTAGTACCAGGCACTGTACTAGTAGTCTGGGGTCCACAGATGAGTGGGATATGGCTCTAGCCAAGAGACACAGAGTTTCACAATAATACTTTGATAAGTCTATCATAGAAGTTTTGATAAAATGTTATGAATGCTCAGTGGGAATATTCGTTCCACCTGAAGATAAGAGTTAGCAAGGAGTGCTTCATAGAGAAGGTGCTGTGTGCCAAGCCATGAGGAATGAGTAGGATTCATCAGCTGAACCAGAAGGAAAGGTATTGTGGGTAGATGGATGAGCACAAGCAGAAGCATGGAAGGGTGAAAAGGCATATGGGATTCAGATTCACACAAAGGTAAGTTTCTCATAGTGAGTGTGTAGGCCTTAAGTTTAGGAATTACTAAGCATTTTTGAGTCATGGGACTCCATGAAAACCAAATAAAAGCTAATGATTTCTTCCCCCAAGGGAGCATGTGTATGCACGTACACATATATACGATTTTGTAGGCATTTTCATTGAGTTCATGAACCCTCTGCCCCAATGGACACAAAGTGTTAAGAATCTCTGATGGAAATACACATATATGAAACAGATCAGAAGTGAATTAATGGTTTTAGGTGCCACTAGCTTCATCTTCTCCATTAATAATAACTCACTGAGTGCCAAAATAAAATTAACTTTTGTGTGTCTACAAGTAATTAGCTGATTTTTCTGTCTCCAAAGGTCATTGGTTAATTTCCTCAACCACAATGTTTTTTGTTGTTGTTGTTGTTACCCCTTTTGTTAGAATGGTTAGAATTTCAGGGATATATATATATATATATGTATATATATGTATATATGTATACATGTATATATGTATATATGTATATATATATGTATATATGTATATATATATATACATGTATATATATATATACACACACACACACACACACACATATATACATACACACACACACACACATATATATATATGTACACACATTTAGAATGTTAGTTGAAACAAACAAGTGTGGGGAGAGGCCTGAATTTCAGGCTGCCTTTTTTTTTTTTTTTTTTAAACACTTGGAATCTAAATAAAGCTGGGGAGTGGTGTGGCTTTTCTGTGCTGCTCTGTTGTCTGGGCTTAGTCTACCTTTGCAGGTAATTAATTCCCCAGCCTGCTTATTTTTTCTAGTTGGCTCTTGTTTAGCTTCCATAGAGCCCCACCCCAAAGTGCTTTATTGTCCCTCTGCTGACTATTCCTACATATGGTCAAAATCAACTCACCTTCCGGGTTGCTGACATAGGCAAATTCACTCTTTGGCAAACTCGGCTCTGCTCCCAGTAACCCTTTGTTAAAGAAGTGTTATTACAACGGAGTGGATCTGATAGCTTACAAGTCTGTCCAATCTCTTCCACTCCTAGATACACTCCTAAGGGGAAACTCTTTGTCTTTGGATTTACAGCCACAGGCAGGATATTAGCACTCTCAGACCTGTTGGGCACTGGAGCACTGCTAATGAGCAGACAGCCCTGCCTCAATTAGTGGTTTGTGAAATATTCCTGGATATCAAATTGCTTTTGCTGCTTGATAGTCATACTAGCTCTTGGGATGAAGAGCAACCAAGCAAAAATTGTTCCCTTGTTGCATACTGCCTTGTTGATCTCCTAAGTTATACCTGTAGACAGAATTTAAGCTTGCCATTTCCCCAGAGCTAAGGTTTGATTTACACATGTCATCGTTGTGTTCGTGTTCATGTTTTCTTGTATGAATCTTTTCCATGTTGTATAGATTACCATCTTTTAAGGCTGATTCTGTAGTAATAACTTAAACAAGGCTGGTTATTTTAGAAACAAATTAAGAAATAAACTGCAGAAGAATCCCAAATGGCAAATGGCTATAGTGGTAATTTGTCTAAGTATAGGTGTTTACTTCAGAGAGAGAGAGTAGGGGAGTGGGGAGGAGGAGAGAGGGAGAGGGAGGGGGGGAATATTAATGAAACTGGGAGAATGTTTCATCCAGATTGCAAATTCTGTGTTGACTCTTCCTAAATTCTTTGCTTCTTAATTACCCAGTAACTTTAGCTGGCAGTAATGTTAACCCCAGCAACTGAAAAGAAAAGCTTCAGTGTAGAGCTTGGGAAGAAAAAAGTAGTAAAGGGAAAGGAATTCAAGATCTGTTATTGGTATTTGAATACGTTTATTGTGACAAGAATGCTGTTATAAATATTCATAAGCAAAGACCATCTTTTTTATCTAGGGATTGTTAAAGATTCCAAATTGGAAGGATACATCTTTTGTAAAAATCTGCCACTGTTCCTCATTTGAGAATTCGCAGCTACTCTGAAATTTCTGCTAACATCATAAATGGTCACAGCACATGCCACTCGGTATGAACCAGACTTTTAAGTTCTTTGACTTCCCAGTGGGCTGTCTGTTCCCCTCCACCACAACCTCCCTTTCCTCAGCCTTCTGAAGGGCCACACTATCCTTTGTAAGCAACTCTATATGGATTGTTGGGGGAGGGAAGAGTATAAGTTGATGAGAGCTTCAGCTACAGTTATTCTCAAATCCAGCAGAGAACAGTTTTCACTGCCTGATAGTACGAAGCACTGAGAGTGATTTTAGTTGACTCTTTGAACTCTTTCGACTCCATCTAGATAGGTAATCCGTAGGTAATGCAGAAAAGAGGTTGTGGGAGGGGTACTTTTTCAATATTTTATTGTATTTTCTTAAATATCCTTTCTGGAATTTTCAGGAACAAAACATAAAAAAATTATATACTTTATTACAAATGGTAAACTCAGAGTGCTCCAAATCTCTTATTTACAAACAACACTGGGCAGGACACCCAAACAAACAAACATGAAATAACTTACAAAGGCATGAAGCTGTTTATTGACAGTAATCAGCTTTCATCAAATTAAAAAATATATATATGTACATACACAGTTAAGGAAGGCAGGCCAGAAAGAGTTCATCTGCAGGCTCAGCCTCGCGCTCACAAACTCCCTCCCGCCTCCCCTCCCCCAACCCCTCCCCCCCTACTTTGTGTTCTTAAGGAGTACTACAGAAGCAATCTACAGTCTCTATTGCAGTTTGTAACCCCTCCCCCTCCCCCCTTTAATACTGAATGAGATCGAATGTTAGGTCCATGCAGTTCTTGGTCAATGTTAAAGAAAAGTCTAACGTTCTGTTCGCGCGGGGACAGCCCATCCGCAAAGCGGGGCAGCCCGCAGGCAGCCGCTCCCTGGCCCCACGCCAAGGGAGGGCGCGCCAAGTCCTTCCCACTCGTGCACACTGGGGGCGCCGTCAGGACGCCGCCCAGTCCAACTTGGATACCCTTGGCTTTAGTCCTTGGACACTTTTCTCTCTCTCTTTCTCTCTCAACTTGTCAAGTTCTCAAGTCTGTCTCTCTGGGTGAATTTTTTTTTTTTCTCTGTTGCCCCTCAGCCCCCAACAGCCTCTCCTCAAAACGTTTGCAACTGCTGCGTTAGCATGAGTTGGCACCCACTGTTAACGTGGTTCATGACTTTCTGTTTAAGCTGTGCCACCTGTTCCCTGAGCATATTGGCCGTGGACGCCAGCTCCGAGTTCTGCGCTTTCAAGGTTTTCACTTTTTCCTCCAGCCGGGCGATCCTCTCCAGCTTCCTTTTCCGGCACTTGGAGGCAGCGATGCGGTTCCTCATGCGCTTCCTCTCCGCCTTGATCCTCTCCTGCGACTCCATGTCGATGGGGGACAGGGGCGGCGTTTCCCCGGGCATCTCGGGCACTGTCTGCGGCTCCTCCTTCAGGGCCTGCAGCCGCGGATGCTGCACGGGGATCTGCTGGGGCAGGTGGTGCGGCGGCTGCGGGGGCTGCTGCTGCTGCTGGGGCTGCGCGGGAAAGGCCAGGCCGGCCGCGCCGTAGGAGGGCGCCCCACCGCCGCTGCTCAGAGCGCCCGGGTTGAAGTTGCTGAGGTTGGCGTAGACCGGCGGCTCGCTGTGCAGGCTGGCGCTGAAGCCACCGCTGCCGCTGCCGCCCGCCGCGGAAGCCACCGCCGGAGCCACCATGCCCGCCCCGCTGACCGGCTGCGCCGCCGACGTGACGCTGGGCAGCGTGTTCTGGCTGTGCAGTTCGGCCAGGGCGCGCACGAAACCCTCGGCGAAGCCCTCCTGCTCGTCTGTCACGTTCTTGGGGCACAGGAACTGCGTGGGGGTCGGCGTGGTGGTGATGTGCCCGTTGCTGGACTGGATTATCAGGCGCTCCAGCTCGGGCGAGGCCAGCTTGAGCAGCCCCACGTCGGGCGAGGTGAGGAGGTCCGAGTTCTTGGCCCGGAGGTGCGGCTTCAGGCTGCCCACCGGGTCGGCCAGGTTCAGGGTCATGCTCTGCTTCAGGATCTTGGGGTTACTGTAGCCGTAGGCACCGCTCTCGGACTGGAGGAACGAGGCGTTGAGGGCATCGTCGTAGAAGGTCGTTTCCATCTTTGCAGTCATAGAACAGTCCGTCACTTCACGTGGGGTTAGTTTGGGCTGCGCGCAGAAGTTTCGGGGCCGCAACAGCGCGCTGGCGAGCGGAGGACACCCCTCCCGGGGCCCTGGGCAGGGAAAGTTTCTCGAGGGGCGCGCGCACCCGCCGGCTGTCCTCCCCCCTGCGCCCTGCTCACCGGCTCGCTCCCAGGCGCTCAGGGTTCAGATGCCGCCAGCACTCTTAACTTGTCAGCTCGCGCGCGCTGCTCGGCTTTGAAAAGTCGCGGTCGCTCACGGAGCGCTCTTGGCGCAGCCGTCCCTGGGAGCCCGCAGACGAACACGCTTCCCGGCGACAGCGGCCCTGCCGGCGGCGGCAGTCAGCGTCGATCCCGCGGTGGCCGGCCGGCAGCGGGTGTCCGCCGCCCGGACTCCGACGACTGTCCCCTCCTCCGCTGCGAGGGGGAGGGGGCGCCGGGCAGCCGCTGCTCGCGCTCGCCCAAGTTCAGCAACCGGTGCGAGTGAAACTGAGCGCACGTCCCTCCTTGGTCTCCTCTCTCCGCCGCCTTCCTGTCTTCGCCGCCGCGGCAGCTTCGGGCGCAGGAAAGCTTTGCAAAAGTTCGCTCCGGGACTCGGGCCACTTGTCCCCTGTCCCCCTGGTCAGGAAAGTTCTTTGCCGCTGCAGCGGCTCTCTGGACTTCCCCGGACAGACTGTCGCCGCTCTCTGCGCTGTCACCAGCTCCGGGGAAGCGGGGCTCTCCTCCTGGGGGCGGCTGGAGAAGGGGCTCTCCGGACGCTCCCCAAAACACCAGCCCGGGAGCCACAGGCGCTAGCTCTGGGCAGTTGGTGAGAAAATGGAAAAGAAAATAAGATTTGCAGCTCGGACTCTGCTGCCGTCTTGCCTGCCTGCCTGTATCTGTCCGTCTCCCTGAGTCCGCGCACCTCCACTCCCGCCTCGCTGCTTCAGCCACACTCAGTGCAACTCTGAGCCCTTATCCAGCCCGAGCTCAACACTTATCTGCTACCAGTCAACCCCTAAAAATAGCCCATGATGTCACCCCAAGGCCTTCCCATTGGCTCGCGTCGCTCTCAAGGGGGCGGGCCCGCCCGTCGCCATGGAGACCCCACCCTAGAAGATTCTTCTCTGGACCCGCGGAGGCTCACGGGATGAGGTAATGCACCGCTGCCCTCCTACAGTTGGGCCCTTCTTTCTCCTCCTCTCCCCCTCCCCCTCCAGCGCGACTCGCGCCCGGCTCTTCCCTCTCCCCTCCCCGGCGCGTCTTTCCCGGCCCGCCCGGTGCATTGTGGGCTGACGTCTTGGGGTTTGACTGTCTAGTGACGGTGGCTGCCGCGAGCCGGGCGGACGCGGGCTCTCGCCGCCTCTGACCGAAGCGGGCTCAAGTTCAGGGCTCGGGCGGGAAGGCAGGAGATGCAGGCACCCGGAAGGCTCGGGAACCCGGCCAGGTGTCTGCGGCCAAGGGCGCGGGGTGGAGGGAGGTGTTTCCCCACTTGGGGGGCTCGTTGTCCCCCACGGGCACTTCGCCTCGGTGCAGGGCTGGAGGCTGAGCGCCAGGCTCTGTGCCTCCCCCCGCACTTCCGGGGGGCGGGAGCACCGCCCTTAAGGTGGCTCTGTTAAGTCCCCTGTGGGGGCGAGCGAAAGTGGGCTTAAGTTGAGGGGCGGTCTCGAGACAGTGGGCCCCCCACGTTGAGGACGCTCCAAAGTTTGTCTCCCGGTCAAGTTCACGAGCGACGGACAGCGCTGCTGTCTGGCTGCGCCTAGAAACCAAGTGATTTGTATTGCTCCAAACTGGGCGCTCAGCTAAGTCCGCGTTGCACCCCCTAATGCCCTCTCCAAACCATGGGAAAAGGGGTACGAGGGTTCACAGTTTTGCTTCGATGGCGAAGTTTTTTTTTTATAGGGGGTGGAATTGGGGGGCAATTCAGCTTCCAGTTGTGAACGAGCGTATAGGGAATCTGAAACTTGGGGAACCCCGGTGATCGTCTACTACCCGCCCCCGCACAACATGCCAGCACACTTTAGACACACTTTACACACACGCACACACGCACGCACACACACACACAGACATACGCACACACCCTCCGGTCCTGATTTGCTTACAGGAAAACGAGAACGTGAGACACTCAGCAAAAGTCACGCAACGAGTGAGCGAGTCAGGGATAGGACCAGGATTTAAAATCTCGCCGCTCCCGGCCGGGTGGTGGGCCCATATCCTGGGTAGCCTCTAGGAAGCGCTAGACACATATAAGTGGTTCCTTTTCCGAGATTGTTATTCTATTCTCCCCCTACCCCGCACCCCTTCGGGACAAAAGTGTATGGCGGAAAGAATACTGAACTCGGGAATCGTGGGTTCTCTCGTGGCCAGAGCTGCCAGGGTGTGACGTGAACAAATCGCCGAACTTCTCTGGGATCCTTCAGATCTGCAAGTGGGGCCGGTGAGACCCACCTCACAGGGCTGAGATAGTGCAGCATCATCGCCTCCAGGCCGGGAGGCGGTCGCCTAACAGCCCCCTTCCCTGCCCCGCCTCAGGGTTTCCCAGAGCCTCGATGGAATGCCAGGATAGGAGTGTGAGTTGGCAGGAGCAGGTGTGCTCCTGTGAGGAGCAGTGAGGGGAGGAAGCCGGCGGAAAGGAGCAGAAGTCAGCACTTTCCCGTGCCTCCTGTTGAGGACTGGGGCAAGAAGTTGGAACTGCAGCAATTTACATACGTAGCTTCTAATTCTGGCTTTTCAGCTTCTGCACTTAGGGGAATTCAGCCTTGGGTTTATAGCCCAGAGCTTTAGGGTATTTGTGGCTCTGAGAGTTCAGATTCAATGGCCCAACAGCAGCTAATGTCAGGGAAGTCTTTTCTTCACTCCTCTCATTTTCTCAGGCAGCAGAGGAAAACCCAGCGGCTCCTGTGAGCACTGGGCATGGAGGTGGGTGGGGGGGGGTGTGTGTGTGTGTGTTAGGGATACAGTGATGACAATTCCAGTTACTTTTCTCAAGGAGGAGACGTTCTCTATTCTGTGGCCCTGAGTCATTTTCTTTTGTAATCAGGGAGCTGGTGTTCTCAATGATTTTGTATGTCAACAGGAGCAAAAATAAATTTCACGTATTAAACACCTACCACCAGCCAGGCATTCACCTGAGGAATTGAAATATGCTGTTTCTTCTTACAACTGTGTCCAGCTGCATGTATTATTATTTGGATTTAACATGTGAGGAACTAGGCCCAGAGAGGTTGAGTATCTGACTCAGGTCACACAGACGACAGGAAATCGACCTCAGGTCTGTGTTACATTCCCTCGTATCTACTCCGCTCTGGGAGACTTTCTTGTACTAGCTGTGGGGGAAATGGCACTTGGATGGTGTGGAAGAAGAAGTGACCACGCCTGACTCTGTCTGTCTCTGTCTCTATATATCTTTTGCCTAAGGGTTCTGTGTGTTTCTCTCTGCCTTATGTGGTTTAGCAGGCTTCTTTTCTCCTTATGTTGAGAAGTAGCCTATTTCATCCAAAAAGTAACAGATTTGCTCATGTTAACGCCCCTGCTTGAAAGCTTTCATGGCTCCCCTTTATGACCAGGAAAGAGTTCAGAGAGGCGTTTGCCTGAGAGAAGGGGTCTTTCACAGTCCCATCCTGCTCTCCTGCCTCATCTGTCACTGCCAGTATCAGTCAGGAAAGGCTGGGCTCTGCTCCCCTAACAAACAAGCCTGACATCTCAGTGACTTACCCCAGGGAAGTTTATTTCTTGCTCATGCTACATGCCCCACTCTGGGTCTGCAGGGGAGTTCTGCTCATGGTGGACACTTGAGGACTTGGGCTGAGGAAGGCTTCTTCTTGACCCGTGCTTCTCATTGCTATCTTGGCTGGGAGAGAGAAGGCAGCAAACCAACCATTCACTGGCTCTCGAATCGTCCACCTGGAAGTGACCTACTGCGCTTCTGCTCGGCTGTCGTTGGCCGGAGCAAGTCACGTGGCAAGGTCCGACTTGACTCCAGCCGAGTGTCTGGAAGGGAGAGAGCCGGGAATATTTGCGGAACAAACACCAATGACTCTAGCAGGCTCCTTTCTGTTCACCAAACGTTTGGCTTACTGTCTCCCCCTACCCTGCCCACCCCAGGCAGAATTTCCTCATTTTCCCCCGTAAGGGGGGACAATCCTAAAGACTCATCTAGTCGCAGTATGTCAAGCTCACTTTCCAGGTTCTGGGTGATTCGTAGTCGACTCTGTATCAGCTCCAGATGTGACTCTTTTTTTCTAAACGCAAGGCGTCTACCCTGCGCACCCTCAGTACGTAACAGTAGGACAGAGCTAGGAGAGCTGCAACCGGCACACGGTTTGGAAAGTGAAGGGATGGGAAACCACGGTAGACACCAGGCAGTCCTCTGAGCAGACATGTTCAGCACCCCGATTAGACCAGCACCCCGATTAGACCCTGATTCTGCCTGCTGCGTGTAGCTGCCCTACCCATGGCTCTCCATGACCCCGGGCTTTGCTCTCTGAGAAAGTCTTCCTTTTCTACAACTAAAGTAGCCCTAAAAGCTTTAAAATTCGCTTTTAAACATTAGGGGAGGTACAGAGTGATATTAAGTCTCGAATCCGGTCTCCTTTAATGCAGGCGGATGCACTTTTGGCAGTACAACTCTCACAAAAATGCAGCCTTATCTGTGCGATTCCAGGCGTTCCATGAGCTAACAGCCACAGCCAGTTCTTTCCTAGACACGCTTCCACGTTTTGCCGTATTTCTTTGCTTTCTTGCTCTCATGCCTGCGCTCTCTCTCTCTCTCTCTCATTCACTTCCCCCCACTTCTCCTCCACTCTCTCCTGACTTGGTTTTTGTGTGCTTTGGGTTTACTGGGCTTTGGTGGGAGAGTGATACTTTCCCTCCCTTTTCCAGAGCCAGTTCATCCAATTGAAAGCATGTGCTGGGTAACATCTTAATTTATCCAGAGGTTATAACAATAGGTTTGAGGCCATACCCTTGACTTGATCCATACTTCAAGGCTGATTTTAACTGGTCTTTATTTATTTATTTTGGCCGAAAACATGTCTTAATTTTATATTTTACTGCTTGAGACTGAAAAACAATAGCCTCTTCTAACCCTATAAATACCTCTGAATTTACAGATTGTCCCGGCTTTCTTTCATTTCTGCTTACAAGCTGGGCAAATCTTCGGTGAGCTCGCTCATTTCTTTTTTGTAGTAAGTTTACAAATGTATCCAACAGCCACCAACACAGGCTGCTAACATTTTGTTTTACAATTTTACAATCTCTTGCTTAATTTATTAGGTTCATGATATGCCTTCTCCATTATTACAGGTGATATGTCCACCAAATGGATCACCATCCTGGAAGCTTCTGATAACAATGTTCTTAGTTATTGCCTTCTAAATGAATGTTTACTTTTGTTGTTGTTACATTACCACATGTCTCAGTGCTAATTTTTTTTAAGTTTATTTTTTTAATTTGAGAGAGAGAAAGGGGGGGGAGGGGCAGAGAGAGATGGGGAGACAGAATCCCAAGCAGGCTCCCTGCTGTCAGTGCACAGCCCAATGCAGGGCTGGAACCTGTGAACTGGGAGATCACGACCTGAGCCGAGATCAAGAGTCAGACACTTAACATACGGAGCCACCCAGTCGCCCCTATATGCTAATTTTTATATCATTAAGGATAGGCCATGTTTGTGACCATAACAAACAATTCTAAAGTCTCAGTGGCTTAACAAAAACACTTTATTTCTTGCTCATACTACATGTTCAAGGTCAGAGGGGCTCTGCTCAATGTACTCATTCAGAGACTGAGTCTGAAGAAGGTTTCATCTTGATAAATGCTTTACATAATCATCCCAATCACCTCAACAGGGAAAGGAAACATGGTGAATTCACATTGGCAGTGAAGTTTCCTCCCAGAAATGACACGCATTACTTGTATGTACATATTATTGGTCAAGAACAAGTCACACGATCATGTATTGCTTAAAGGGTGCAAGAAAATGCAATCCCACTATGTGTTGGAAGTCAAGAGCTGAAAATGCACACCTCTGCACAGGCTGGGTTATGCTGTGGTAGCAATACAAAAATCTTACTGGATGACAACCAAAACATATTTTTCATTCATACTGCATGCCGATTATGGGTTGGCTGTGTCTCTGCCTCACACAATATCATCATTCCTCTAGGACCCTTTCTGAAACATTGCTGATTGTCATGGCAAAGAGAAAAGAGCGTGGTACTTAAAGCTTCTGCTGAGGGCGGTTCTCATTGTCAAGCCTGATGTCAGTGGGACCAGGCAGCAAGTGTTTGCAAATAGTAGTACAGTCCACCGTGCCCTGAACTACACAGGGTCTCAGCTGCCCTAAACATTGTCAATTCCTCTGGTGTTTTTTTTCTTTCCATTTAATTTTATCCTTAATCAAAATGCCACCTGGCAAACTCCTACTTACCCTTCAAGACCCCGCTCAAATTATTGCTCTCTCTGAAGCTGTCTGCTACCCTATCTCCCACCCTATCCTCAAATAGTTATTATTTTCTTTTCTTTTTAATTTTTTAATGTTTGTTTTAGAGGCATAGAGACAGAGTGTGAGCAGAGGAGGGGCAGAGAGAGAGGGAGACAGAATCTGAAGCAGGCTCTAGGCTCCGAGCTGTCAGCACAGAGCCCGACGTGGGGCTCGAACCCACGGACCGTGAGATCATGACCTGAGCCGAAGTCGGATGCTTAACCGACTAAACCACCCAGGCACCCCAGTTATTATTTTCTTTAGCTCTCACCATACTTGGCACACACCTGAAGCGGAGGATGTTTATGACGTGTTCTCGTAGATGTCTGCTTGTATCCCTGACTCCAAATCCAGGAACTGTGTCAAATTTATTTTTTTTTAATGTTTATTATTATTATTTTTTCTAATTCATTTTTTTTTTTTATCTCCAATGCTTAGTGCCGTGCCTGGCACATGGAAGGTTAGAAGGTGCTCAATAAATGCTTGTTGATGGATTTTTTTTTTTAAATAGCCTTTTCTATAGTGGAATTAAGGGGGCATTTTAATAGTCAATACAGCAGTACTTTGTTTTATTTTTTATTTTTTTTTAAATTTTTTTTTCAACGTTTTTTATTTATTTTTGGGACAGAGAGAGACAGAGCATGAACGGGGGAGGGGCAGAGAGAGCGGGAGACACAGAATCGGAAACAGGCTCCAGGCTCCGAGCCATCAGCCCAGAGCCCGACGCGGGGCTCGAACTCACGGACCGCGAGATCGTGACCTGGCTGAAGTCGGACGCTTAACCGACTGTGCCACCCAGGCGCCCCAGCAGTACTTTGTTTTAACGCATAAAAATTGGAACTCCCTTGCTGAAGCCTCCTTGAGTGTATCTTATTGCATTTGGGAGAAAACCCAGCATTATTTACCTTGCCTATAACATCTCACCTGATCTGGCCTATGTTACCTCACCAACTATATTATAGCCATGCTGGATTTGACCATACCTGTCAGGGTAGCCTAGGTTAAACTACAATTATAAAATTCCAAATCTTGGTGACTTAAGCCAAAAAAAATTATTTCTTATTCCTGCTCCATATCTGTCAAGGGTTGGCAGGGACTCTCTGATCACATTGCCTTCTCTGGGACCCAGCCTAATGTAGCACCTACTTTCAGGAACATTACAGATCTCGTGGTAGAGGGAAAGCAAATTTTGAAGGGTCTTGGCCAGGCAGTTAAGCACCTTTGCCAGAGAATGTAACAAGTCACTTCTCACAATTCATTGGTTAGAACTAGTCTCATGGCCCCACCCAGCCACCAGGAGACCAGGAAGTGCAATCCTGTTTGCCTGGAAGGCAGAGAGCTGTAAGCATTTGGTGACCAGCCCTGATGGCTCCCACACTGGACTTCTCTAGTTCCTCAAGCAAGATAAACTGTTTCTTGCCTCAGAACCTTTATATCAGCCTTCCCCCTTCTTCGCTATTCCTTGGTCAATTTCTATTTCCTCTAGATGTTCGCTTAAATAACACTTGAAAAGGCTTCCTTTCCTACTGCACCCTTCCCCCATCTAAATTCGATTCCCCTCTTATACCTCATAAGACTGTTTTTTTATTTTTGGTTTTCTGCATTGTTTTGTTTTTTGTTTTTTTGTTTTTTGTTTTTTAAATAGCGGTTGGGAACTCAGGAGTGTAATAAATAACACCCCTTTCTTTCCCTCTTGAGTTCAGAACCAGCTGGACGTTAGAGATAGGAATCAGATGAATGGACATCACAGTGTCATTGTGATATAGGATAGACTGTAGGGCATGTAGCCACAAGGCCACAATGGGTTTCCTCATGCTTTACCTGGAATTAAACTTACCTGTTGGTCTCTGGCAAAGGTGGGAACTTGCAAGCCACTTCCAAACACACAGTGAGTGTGTACATCCTATGGACAAATGGGTCCTGAAAAGAGAGTGCAATGGTTGGGGTGGGCATGCTGGATCTTTCTACAGACTTCAGCCATCAGATAACCCACACCTTCCCCATGGGGAGGAAATAAGGGATGGAGAAAGTGGATGAGAAATTACTCTAGCAAATGTCCCCTCCTGGAAAGCTGAAGCCAAGGAAATGGAAATTTCTTTGTCTCAGTCGAATTTACCTTATCCTATTATTCCATATTTCCCTTATTAATTGTTATTTTGAGATCTGTTTTGCCCACCAGAGGCAGGATCAGTACATCCTTTGGTCTTCACTGTATCCACAGGATTTAGTACAGTTCCTGGCACATAGAGGGTGCTCATTAAATCTTGGTTACACATCAGAGCCCCTGTGGAAGTCCTTCTTTTGGATCAACTCTCTGTAAAATTTATTCCTGTTTGCTTGAGACTGCTTTCCAATCTTGGAATTTTCCATTATCTTCCTCATCCTCCACCTGCTTTTTTTCTTTTTCTTCCCCAGGTTGTCAGCTTGGATATGTGCATTCATATCACAACTGGAGTAAAGAGGCAGAAACGAAAATAAAAACTGAAATACAAGTAAGTGAACTACTGAGTCATTGGAGAGTATGCATGGACTAGGTTTTGGTCAAGGAATGGCTCCTGGGTGGCTCAGTTGGTTAAGCCTCTGACTTTGGCTCTTGGTCCATGGGTTCAAGCTCTTTGTTGGGCTCTGTGCTGACAGCTCAGAGCCTGGAGCCTGCTTCAGATTCTGTGTCTCCTCTCTCTGCCTCTTCCCTGTATATGCACATCCTCTCTCAGAAATAAATAAACATTAAGAAAATAGGTTTTTGGAGCACCTGGGTGGCTTAGTCGGTTTAGCATCTGACCTCAGCTCAGGTTATGACCTCATGGTTCGTGAGTTTGAGCCCCACACTGGGTGCTCTGCTGTCAGTGCAGAACCCGCTTTGGAACCTTTGTCCCCCTCACTCTTTGCCCCTCTCCCACTTGTGTTCTCTCTCTCTCTCTCAAAAATAAACAAAATGAAAAAAATAAGTTTTGGTCAAAGAGGCATGGGTAATTGGGGTGCACACCATCACCCTTATGGTGATGTCTCTTCGGCACTCAAAACTTCCACACAACTTCTGAGATCATAAAGTGGAAGTCCTCTTCAAGGCCTGCCCCCTTTCCCAGTATGGGAATCCCTTTGGCATCATCGTCACTACTTATGTACTTCCAGTGATATTCAGAGCTGGGGAGAGGTAATCCTGCTGAACGCTGCTGGCTGGACCTCATTGGGAACATTGTCGACATGAAATCGTGGAATGCAGTTTTGGCCAGCCAGATCTCAGAGGAGGTCAGTCAAATGGCAAGAAGCTGGCAACCACATCCCACGGAGAAGGAACTTGGGGGGAAAGGAAGCGATGGTGAGAGCATAGACAGAAGGCTTCCAATAGCTGTGCAGGTGTTCCACAGGAGAGTTGGCCTGTTCGGTAGGTTTTGAGGTCACAGCGAGGGTAATGTTTAGAGGTTAGAAAGGAAAGCACGGCAGTATTTAAGGAAGAAATTTCTGAAGTCGTGGTTATTTACCAATGGGAAAGTTGCCTTAAATGTAGAATTGAAGGCCATTCATTCAATTCATATTTGTTGTCTTCTATGTGGCAGACAGTATGCTGCCTTAGTTTATGATCATTCCTAGTGAGCTTGTAGTAACTCGTGGTAATTGTCACTTTATTTTGAAGGTTCCTAAAAACCATCTTTATTCTCTTTTAGAATTTTTCTGGGGATGGTGACCAACGTTCATGGTTTATCAATTCTGGAATTGACCCTTTTTTATTCCCAAAATTTGAAAATCTGAGGTCATGTTTTCTCATGTGCAATGTTAATTCGATGGACGTTCTTATATAAGACAACAAGCGTTTTCAGTATTCGTAAACCAAAGTTCCCTGTACCTGGGACCACTTGAGACTGGATACTCTCTGAGCTCTAATGTATAACAAATATTTGTGGCAGAAAAACTGCAAAGTGTCCACCAAACCCCTTTTCCTTCTATGTGTACCACTGAACTACATTTCCTGGCCTCCTTTGTAATTAGGTGTGGCCATGTGGCCGAGTTTTAGCCAATACAGAGGGGATAAATGTAATGTGTGATAGCTACAGGCCTGTCTCCTAAAACCATCTCTCCCTATCTCCTGGTGAAGTGTAAGGGACATAAGGAAGGACAGAGCCACAGATGAAAGGAGCCTGGGTCTCTGAATGATCACACGGAAGATTGTCCACTGACCAGAAAATTTGCATCCGACTTTGCCTGAATCGGAAATCAACTTTTTGTGTTGAACTGCCAAGGCTTGGGAGCATATATGTTAACATGGCTAGTGTCTTCTTATTCCAACTGGTGCTGCAGAATACTGTCAGGGAATACATGTGGAGCTGAGGTTAGGGATTTTGTTCTACCCTTTCTTGTTTGAAGTGAATTAATGGGAGAGACCGAAGTAAAGGACCTAACACTTAATTCCATACTGATGCTTCCTATTGGTAATGCTTTTTTTCCCCCATATAATTTGTAAACTTCATGAAGCATGTGGCCATGTGTTATATCCTCTTCTATACTTAATCTTTCACTGGATGTTTGTTGAGAAGTGCCAGGTGTCTTTCCAAAGAAATACAGGTAGCACATTTTGTTAACTGTGTTACTCATTTATTCAACTATTTTGGATCATTTACTATGGGTTGGCCACTGGTAAACAGTGGGGAACAAAAGCTACAGTAGCTGCGTACAAGTTGGGGTATAGCAAGGAAAATAAACAATAAGGAGGCAAGACTAGTTGGGTATGATGACGCTATGAGAAAGAAGGCTGGGATGTTCTGGATGCACAGAGAAGGGACATCTGACAAGGGTAGTGGCCAGAGAATTGTGCTCTAAGGAGGTGATGAATAAATTGAAACTTGAAGGATGAGTAGGAGTAGCCAGAAGAAGAGCTGGTGGAGAAGAGTTGTTCTAGGACAAGGGAATGAATGAACAAATGTCTGTCTATAGGGCAAGATTATGGTGCATACTTGGAGGGACCACAAGGCAAACTGGAAAGGAAGAATGGAGAGGATGAGCACGATAGGAGGAACCTGTAGTAATTGTGGGCACACACTTAATGAACGCATACAGAAGGCCTTGTAGTAAATGTGTACACATTTATGTAGGAGGAAATACGGCTGATTAACCATCAAGGTATTATCAACAGTTGTGATATTTGGGTAATTTCCATTTTCTTCCTCATGTTTTTATTTTTGTTTTAAACTTTTCTGCAATCAACATGTATTACACGTAATAAATAAGAAATAAATGTTTTTTTCTTATTAGTTGTGACTGCACCTGCTGTCCCTCATTGGATCCTCACGGTAGTTCCTCTGAGAAAATGGAGGCCTGGAGGTGATATCCGGTGAAGCTGGGATTAGCTTTCCTGAGGTCCCATTCAGCCTGCTTTCTCTCCCTTACACCCGCCTTCCCTGCAGTTTTCTAAGTAGTGATGATGGCTTTTCTTTGAACTGCTGACATTAGTGTCCTGTTGCGTGTTTCTGTGTATGTAGTTGGCAACGTGGAGAAAATGGGTCAACGTTCTCATGATCCTGACCTACCTAAGAGGCTCCCCACATAAAAAGGATGTCCTCAACCTATGGGACTACATCATTAGACTTGCTTTTTGCGATACATCATTAGATGTCCTTTGCCTAGTGATTTGTCATTAAGGGGAGAGGGCTACTGATAATTTTTTAAAAGGATGTTAGGGAAGAGATTGTTTCCCATTATTCTTTCAACCCACATCTTGATTGACCGGCATGCTGCTTGGCCAAACCAGTGGGTGATGAATATCTACAATGAACACCCAAACACTTGAAAGTCTTAAAACACTGTCTTAACGTTCTCTAAATTGGTAACAAATCACCTCCCAGATCTCAGAGTCTTAAAACGTATGAGTTTATTCCATGCACATGTTACACTTCCTTCCTGATTTAGGCCTGGGCTCTTTCTTTGAAACAGGCGGATGTAGCAGCTCCCTGTCTGAAATATTGCTGCTGTGCGCCACAGGGAAGAGAGCGAGGTAACACCAGGAGATAGCTCTTAAAAGTTTTGCTCACCTGTCACTTCCACTCACCTCTGATTGGCCAGAGGGTGTCCCAGGGCTTGACAGGGAGGAGCAGCAAAGATTTTGACAAACGCCTCAGCTCTGTGTCAGTTTCTTTATCTACAGGGTGGAAATAGGTAAAATATAGTATGGTACATTTAAACCATGGAATATCATGTAGCTAATTTAAAAAATGAGTTAATTGCCCTTAAAAAGATGAGTTGACCTGAAGAAAAAAATCCATGAAACCACATTACACGAAGAAAGCAAGTTGTAGAGTAAGGTATGTAGCATGGTCTTGTTTTTGCATAAATTACAAAAACTCTATATCTGAGTATATTTATTTGCGTGAAAATATTAGTAAGAACAGCTAATGCTTAATGAGTGCCTACGTCATATGCGCATCCCTGTGCCCAGTGCTCTTTACATGCATTTGCTCATTTAATCCTTCGAAAATCCAGAAAAAGGAGTCGAAAGTCACCTATCAAATGGTTATTGTCAGCTACCTTCCTTGAGGGTGGGGTTAAAGAGATTGCACTTCATTTTTAAAATATATTATTTCTGTAAATTTTTACTTGTCACAATAGGTGGATCAATCAGCTTTTGTCATGAAACAAACCACCACAAAATCAGAGTGCTGTACAAGGTTAAGTATAGTTTTCCTGCATATGGGTCTGCAGGTCAGCTGAGGTGGCATACACTTCCTAAAGTCCCTTTCAGTGGCCTCTTCTCTCCGTTGCACGTGCCTCCCCTGGAGTTTTCTGAGTAGCGGTGGTGGCTTTTTCTGGAACTGCTGATTTTAGTGCCCAGCTGCGTGTGTTCGTGTGCACCCTGAAGAAATAGGGTTGGGGTCAAATGCAGTTCCACTTTATGTGTCTCATTCTGGAACCCATCCTGGAGAGGCAGGATCTATCAGGGAACTGTTCTCCTTGTGGCAGAGGTTGGGGCAAAAAGAACCACAGGAAGCTTTTTAAGGTCTAGGCTTAGAACCACTATATTATCGTTTTTGCCCACTTTCTATTAGCTGAAGCGAGTCACGTGGCCAAGTCCAGTATCAGTGGAGCTGGGAGGTCATGGAGGTTGTGGAAGGAGATAATGAATGTTTGCGGTATAGTCGTCTACTACAATCAGCATTCATTGCTTTGTTATTAAAAATAACAATAAAGTGAGGGAAAGAATACTTAGCTGGGAAAGTTTAAATTGTGCTCAATGTATTACAAAATTGCATTAAACATTTCTTAAAAATACAAACTCCATATTTACAATTATAATGGGCATAGTCCATATGAACATGGACATTTAATTAACCAGGGTACTCATTGCCTGGAAGGGCAGGGAGGCATTTACACCAGCTTGGCGTGTGCAGCCCGTGGTGTGACAGTCTAAGCATAGTTCAGAGACTTTAATGGCCCTCTGTGTGCATTCCGGCTATTGTATGGTCATCTGCAGTCTGAGGAACTTAAATCATGAAATCACAGATTCTTAGAGCAGGAAGAGTTCTGGTGCCCATGGCAGGCAGGTGCCTTCTAACTTACATGGATAGCTGCTCTTGCCAGTGATAGTTATTCCCGACCGGGTGTGTCTTACATTACTGGAAAGTAGTTTTGGAAATCAAAATTCCTTCATTTGGCTAGTGGGGACAGTGAGCCCCCCAGCTGTCACTTACCTGAGTGACACATTAAATTAGTGGCTAAGATGAGATTTAAACACAGGTGTCTAGATTAGGCCCAGGGCTTTTTGCTTTTCTCTCTGGGTAACGTAAACATCAAGCGTATGTTTGATCATTTGGGAGTATTCACTAGGCCCTGAAAGTTCCATTACTCCCTTTAAAAAACATACTGTCTTCTTTTTCTACTGCTCCCTCTGTCTTAAGAGAACTTGAGCACTTTTTCGACCAACTACCTCTGAGGCCTGCGAAGAAAACACCAGTTGGTACAGACACTGAAATAAAGAGCACCATGTTAAATTCCTGAAAACACTGCCCAGGAATCACGCCTATTTTCATTTCCTTTCTATTCGAGGTAATTTAGAAAATGTCTGCTGATCTAGCTCAGGGGAATCAACTGCACAAGGAAAATGTTTTATTAAGGGCCTTGTTAGGCTTAAGAGCTGTGTTCCTCAAATTTCAGCAATTTACCCATCACTTTTTCCATTTTGCTATATTCATTTACAGATCTTAATACTTTTCTCTTTTTTTTTTTTTTTTTTTTTAATTTTTTTTTTTCAACGTTTTTTTATTTTTATTTTTGGGACAGAGAGAGACAGAGCATGAACGGGGGAGGGTCAGAGAGAGAGGGAGACACAGAATCGGAAACAGGCTCCAGGCTCCGAGCCATCAGCCCAGAGCCTGACGCGGGGCTCGAACTCACGGACCGCGAGATCGTGACCTGGCTGAAGTCGGACGCTTAACCGACTGCGCCACCCAGGCGCCCCTATACTTTTCTCTTAAAGAGATTTACTTTCTTAAAACTTAAAGATGTTTTTATAGGAGATGATGCATTTCAGTTGTAAACTGATAACAAATATCACTTGCCATAAGCATTTAGATCTTTGTAAAATCATGTAAAAATAAATATATAGTCTTTAAAATAAACAGATTTGTCCTTATACCACTGAAGGTATTCTCTTATTCTACAGGAGGTAGGCATTCTCCACTAATCTATTGGAAAGTATGGGCTTTGGAATCAAGGAGACTTGGGTTCAAATCTCAGTACATTCCTTTCCAAGTAGTATAATCTCAGGCAATTTCCTTAAATTTTTGAACATCAATTTTTCACGTATAAAGTGGAACAAAAACAGTTGTCTCATAGCATGTATGTCTCTGTGTGTATATTTGATGTGTGTATGTGTGTTCAAAAAGCATTGAATATCATTCCTGGCTTACAGTAGGAGTTCAAAAAATGTAGCTACCTTCTTCTTTCCCTCTTTTTTTTTTTCAAAGTGGCTTTCATGGACTATATTGTTGGATAGATGAATGATCTGTTGGTAGTATTAATTTTTCCTTGAATAACTTACTGATCAATTGCTTACCATATTGCTAGGAAATGTGCTAAGTGTGGGTACAGTGAAAACTGGGTAAATGGACTTGAAGACTTTTGGATTCAAGTATTGTTTCATCGCCTTTGGATGAGTCACTTAACATCTCTGAGCCTCAGTTTCCTCATCTGCCACTTAAGCTTACTTCAAAGAACTTACATAAGGAATGCCATAATAACAAATGGGAAAGCCTTTGATGCATTGATACAGGCATTTCTGCTATAATGTGACATGTATATTCCTGAAAAGCTTTGTGTTCTGCAGAGTTGTACGTTAAAAATAGCAGAACTTTTTGCAAAAATAAGGTTGAGGCGACCAGTGACAATCTGTATTATATTGTAGCCACAATGCTAAGATAAAACTGTAAATATCCTAATAGAAATAATAATGCTTTTAAAAAGACCTGTTAAATTTTGACTAAAGAAATCTATACATGCACACACACTATAGCAAATATGACTTGACCTTAAAACTGGTGAAAGCTAGGGGCGCCTGGGTGGCTCAGTCTGTTTAGCGTCCGACTCCAGCTCAGGTCATAATCTCGCGGTCTGTGAGTTTGAGCCCCGCATAGGGCTCTATGCTGACAGCTCAGAGCCTGGAGCCTGCTTCAGATTCTGTGTCTCCTTCTTTCTCTGCCCCTTCCCCTCTTGCGCTCTGTTTCTCTCTCTCTCTCTCCTCTTTCTCTCTCTCCCTCTCAAAAATAAATAAGCATAAAAAAACCTGGTGAAGGTTGTTTGATGGAAGGCATAAGGGAGAGAGAGGAGGCTGCTGAATTACGGAGGTGTGGGCAGATGCTTAAAGACAGGGGCACACCGTGCAATTAGCTCTTTTATTTTTTTTTTAACATTTATTTATTTTTGAGACAGAGAGAGACAGAGCATGAACGGGGGAGGGTCAGAGAGAGAGGGAGACACAGAATCTGAAACAGGCTCCAGGCTCTGAGCAGTCAGCACAGAGCCCGATGCGGGGCTTGAACTCACATACCGCGAGATCGTGACCTGAGCCGAAGTCAGACACTTAACCGACTGAGCCACCCAGGCGCCCCGCAATTAGCTCTTTTAAGAAAGAGGATGTAGGCGAACAGCCCAGCGGGAGGATGGAGGGTGAAAGGGCATTACACCCAGTACCCCGGGTTCTGTATGCCTCTGAGGCAATTGTATGTCCCCGTGTGGTACGGTTTCTGCTCCGCTGCCGTTCCTCAGTGGAGCAAAATGCTAACATCCTGGGAAAGACCAGCGTGAAATAAGGTGGCTTGCATGTATGTTATACTGCTCTCGTTGCTCTGGTGGTCAGTCTTAGCTTCTCTTCAAGTCACATGTGTCACAGTATCATGTAATAGAGCACGGCTGCCCACATACACTGCTGTGGAGGGCGAGGAGTGCAGTTCTTTACAAAGAGCCTGCCCCAGTCCCAGGCTTCGTGAGCTGAACAAGCAGAGACTTCCAGAGGTAGAATACATCCATCCAGGCACTCTCCCCCTGTGCCTCCTTCCCTCCCTTCACGGTTTGACCGGTCCGCCTCCCCTCCTCTCCTTGGTTCCAGGCTTGCTCTTCCTCACTAGCCTGTGACTCCTCGAGAGAGGGCTCTGTCATCGTCACTGCTGTGACCTGAGGGCCCGCACAGGGGCCCTGAAGCCGAATGATTGCATTACAGCTGAACCCCTTTTCATAGGGCTGGGAAGGGCCCTGGACCCACTGAAGGGGTTCCTGAGCTCCCCGGAGTGCATCGGAACCAATGGACCACTTTGATATGAGGATGTAGGCACTTTGCCAGGACAGGGACAGTGTCTCATTCAGCTCTACGTCCAGCACCTCTATGGCTTCCAAGGGAGGTGGGGACTCCTCAGTGCATCCTGGCCCTACTTTACCCATGGAAGAGCGTGAAGGGGCGAGTGGCTTATCTTCCTCCTCAGCACCCCTCCTTCCCTTGCTCCCTCACCCCTCCCTTCTTTTCATTCTTTCCACAAATATTGATTGAGGCCCTATCCCACACCACACAGTATACAAAGTCCTAGGAATGAACCGGTGGGCAAAAAAGACATGGAGTTCGCCCTCATAGTACGTCTATACCTCTGGAGCCAGATGGTCTGGTAGCTGATAGCTGGCTCTGTCCTTTATGCACTGTATGAACTCGGTCAGATTCCTCTCTGAATCCCAGTTTCCTCATCTGTAAAACAAGCTCGTAACAGAACCTCTTTCAGAGGATTGTTATGAATATTAAAGGAATTGATGAGTACCTGCCCTAGTAAGTGCCCAATAAACATGAACTGTAATACCAGTATTAGAGTTGCTCTGTATAGATGCTGAATAAATATGAAATCACAATAAGCAGGAAGTGTTATGAGTGGAAAAAAAAAAAAACAAGGTGGGAATTGCATATCACCTGGAGCTATGTTTTCCCTGGGGTGTAGCTAGTAGACTATGTGAACGTTACCTAACAGGGAAGTTGGGGGACAATTGAGCTACTGTCCTAGAAGTTCTCTATGTATTTCTGGGTTTAAAGAAGAAAAACGATGGGGCGCCTGGGTGGTTCAGTCGGTTGAGCGACTGACTTCAGCTCAGGTCATGAGCTGTTTGTGAGTTCGAGCCCCGCATCAGACTCTGTGCTGACAGCTCAGAGCCTGGAGCCTGCTTTGGATTCTGTGTCTCCCTCTCTCTCTGCCCCTCCCCCACTCATGCTCTGTCTCTCTCTGTCTCAGGAATAAATAGACATTAAAAAATAATTAAAAAAAAAAGAAAAACGGGGCTTAAAGTGGATGATCAGAAAGGGCCTCTCTAAAGAGGGGCTACAATATAAAGGGTGTAAAAACTGACACTGGGAGAGGAGGGGGTTTGGGAAGGGCATTCTGGGCAGAGGAAAGGCAGGGCAGAGGAAAGGCAGGGAAGAGCCATCACTGATGATTAGGTATCGAGGACTTTCTTCTACGGGCTCTGCACTAGGTCAATTTTGTTAAAAGATCTTCTGTTCTCCATCGGTCAGTTAAAGTGTCTACTGTATGGGGAGGCTCTCAGTTGTGGCTTTTAATTACTGGAGCCGGGACACTGGTCTCATCCATATCCCAAAGATTCTAGAACTCTATGTCTTTTCAGGCTCTGACTGTGGCTCCCTCTACACCGCCTTGTCTGTTGGCCAGTTGTTTTAGTTCTCAGGTTACACTTGAGCAAAAATACAGAAAGGAAACATAATGAACATGTGTTTCTAGGTGCCACATTCCAAATTCCAGTGCTCACTTTGGCACAAAAATTGGGGTGATACGGAGAAGATTAACATGGCCCCCTGCACAAGATGACACAAATTTGGGAAGTGTTCCATATTATAAATAGATAGATAAATAGATAGATAGATAAATTCACTCCCAATTCCTAAGTTTTAATCAGTACGTGTTACTAGCCACATACAGCTTAGGCAACCTTGGCCATGTCATCTCATTTGCCTATTCATTCATGAATCCTCATTCAGCAAATACCTATTAAGCAAGAAGTATGTGTTAGTATGACAGGCTAGATGGGTCACCCGAGGCCTCAGCTTCTCCACCAATAGCATGAAGGCCTGGGCCAGACCACTGGTTTTCAACTACAGTGTTGACTCTCAACCTCCACTTTATTAAACAAATTAGAGTGGATTCAAGGTTATTCCTTTCATAGCTTCAGCGTCCTCCCCGGTGTACCGAAAAGCTTTCTCTAGGGGGAGAGAAAACAGTGGTGTGACAGCTAGCAGCTGGAAATGTTTATTATTATTACCCAGAAATTGTTTTCTCTGCCTAGACTGTTAGGATAGTGAGACTCACCTGTCCTCAGGACTCCATGGAAAGGGTTGAATGAAATAGAGAACTGGGTGTTCTCTGAGGCTCTTTTTACTTTTGACATTCTCTGAGTCCTGTGATTCTTCCTCTTTTTTTCTTTGGCTCTTTCATTTAACACCATTTCATATGCATGTTTCCAGGAAGCCATGTGGTTCTCTCCCATGTTAGTGTCAGGGACTGTACTTCAGTTTTGCTTGGTAGTTTCCCCATAAATCCCTCCCTCTTGATTCACTCTACAGACCTTTTCAGAACCGTCATTTCAGTGAACCCTAATTGTGTGTGTGTGTGTGTGTGTGTGTGTGTGTGTGTGTGTGTGTGTCCCTACACTCAAGGTCTTTATCCCTGGTAGCAATAGGCAGTTAGTAACTGTTGGACAAATTAGTGAATTCTCAATGATTATCAGGACCCTCACCGCACACTTATATACTTGTAATAACCTTTGGATTATTTGACATCTTGTGAGGGTATTAATTCTTAACATGGAATATCATTAATATAGATACAAAGATATAAGCAGGCTTTGTGCTTTATTACCAACTGCCAGATTGCCTGGGTGCTTTTGTTTTCTGCAAATTGCTGATAATACTTGTGGTGATTATTGATAACGTTATCTTAAATGATCAAGTCAAGGAGTACTTTCTCTCCATTTTTTTTCTAGGTGTCCATATGCTTCTCATTCTAAACCCCGGCAGTTTCCCTAAAGCCAGTCAGATCAGTGCTGCACACGCTTTGACTTTAGCCAGAGAAAAAGAATGGGGCTGTGCCAGCTGTAGGTACCAGCAATGTTTGTGTCGACCCTTTTGCCAGTTCAACGCCAGCCTGCTTTGGGGTTTTCCGTGACGATGGCGATGATGATAGAGATAACTATAGCAACGCTGTGAAAATATTATTAACTCCATATTAGAGATGAGGAAACTAAGGCTCAGAGAGGTGACACGGCTTACCTTTGGTCACACAGCTGGGAATTAGCAAAGACAGGATGGACTTCTGGTTCCATCTGACTCAAAGCCTATCTCTTTCCACTAAACCGTACTCCACCACACTCCCCAAGTGGAAGTTCGAGGTCAGGAGCCTCATGGGACCAGCAGGTCTGTCAAGTTCTGCAGGACTGAGCTGTTTATCGTTGCAGAGGACACTCATCACTGCACTAATTACATTAATTGCTGCCCACTCTGGGGCTAGGTGGGTGGCTTAACAATACCTAGCAACGTGGTAATGATGCCTGGGCCTGCCTTTCTGCGTGAAAACATCTGACTGCTTTTTTCCCCCCCCTCTTTTAAACTCCTTCCCATGGTGGCCAAAGATAGTAATTATAGGTTCTATTGGTTGGGAGTTAGTGACTCTCTACCTTGTAGGGGAAAGGTCAAGACTCTGAACTTTGGCCTCCATCAACATCAGCTGTGTGCTTGACATTTTATTTAAGGAATCCTTTATAATCCTCCTGACAGCTCAGAAGTAGGTATTATATTATCCTTGTTTTGTTTATAGGGGAACCCAGTCACCCCTTTGAGATCACATAGCCGGGAAGGGCTGAAAACAGGCTTAGAACTCAGGACTGTTGGAGGACAGATTTAGCTTCCACACATTTCCCTACATCAGAGCACCTCTCAACAGGAGATTTTTTCCCTCCCTTTGCTTGGAATTGAATTACCAGTATATTTGAGTCTGCATGTCCAGAGAAGCAGGGCACCGGGGATTGGTGTTTTGAGGAGTCCTCTGTGGCTCCGTGATGAATATTTGACATTTCAACCTTCCAACTATCACCCTTTCCCTGAGCGTCTTGAGGAAATGTTAACAGAGTGTTTCAGTTGACTTTTTAAGAAGTAATTTGAAGACTACATCTGTGTACTTCTTGGGAATGGACAGGATGGCTTTGGCAGTTTATTATAATTGGGCAAATGACTTAACTTCCTCAGAGATCCAGATAACAGAGGTTAATTTGGGAAGTAATCAACTTTGGAATGTTGTGTATGCATGCACTTTATGGGTGTGTCCATATCTATATGTATATGTATACATGTCGATAAATGTACGTGTGTGTGTGTGTGTGTGTGTGTGTGTGTGTGTGTGTGTGTTCATCAAGAAGTATGATGAACTCCCATACTGGCTGTGTGACCTTGGAGAAATTACTTATGTTTTCCGGGCCTCAGATTCCTCCTCTGAGTACAGGCTCATTATTCCTACCTCGAATGATTGTTAGAAGATGAGGTGGGGTATATGAACACCTAGTACAGAGATTAGCACATAGGAAGTATCCATTTCCCTTTGCTTATCCCAGAGTCTGACATTCAATAATTGGTGACTGAGTTCTTGTTTGATATGTAAAGTATTCGAGTACTGGTGGGCTTAGATGACTTGGTTCTTTTCTTACCTACCATCTATCTGTAAATGAAATTTAAAAATATGTTTTACTGAAGTTCAAAACCATTGTGTTGTGTAATGACACAGAGTCATGGTTAAGATATGAGGGGCTAGACCAGGGTTTGTGTCTTGGCTTTACCACCTCCCAGCTGTTGTGAATTGGGCAAGTCACTTAACCTCTCTGGGCATTAGTTTTCTCATTTCTAAAAAGAGGGATCATAAGAGTTCTGACCTTGTGGGGCTGCTGTAAGTCAGGGAAGTTTTTGAGGGCAGGAACTATGTCTACAATCTTCTCTGCACCCAGCCAGAATGAGGTTTGGAAAGAGCTGGCTTTGGACTTAGACATCCTGTCGACTCTGATTCCAGCATTCCCATACTGGCTGTGTGACCTTGGAGAAATTACTTATGTTTTCCGGGCCTCAGATTCCTCCTCTGAGTACAAGCTCAATATTCCTACCTCGAATGATTGTTAGAAGATGAGGTGGGATATATGAACACCTAGTACAGAGATTAGCACATAGGAGGTATCCATTTCCCTTTTGCTTATCCCAGAGTCTGACATTCAATAATTGGTGACTGAGTTCTTGTTTGATAAGTAAAACATCCTTTTCTCTCACACTCCATTTTCTAAAAATTTTTTTAATATTTATTTATTTTTGAAGGAGAGAGACACAGAGCATGAACAGGGGAGGGGCAGAGAGAGGAGGGAGACGCAGAATTCAAAGCAGGCTCCAGGCTCTGAGCTGTCAGCACAGAGACCGACTCGGGACTTGAACTCACGAGCCGTGAGATCATGACCTGAGCTGAAGACGGGCGCTTAACCGACTGAGCCACCCAGGGGCCCCCGTCACACTCCATTTTTATTTTTGCCTTTCCAGCCTTTTTATTTCTTCCCCTCACCTTCCCTTCACTTCCTTTTCTTTGTCTTTTTTAATCTGCTCCAATCTACTGTGACTTAAGGCCTCCATCCAGGATTATCTGTCCCCTGGACTATTACAGCAGCCTTCTCCCTGGCCTCCTTGCCTCCATCCGGCCCACTGCCGTTTATCCTTCCACAACCTGCACGGACGTTGCTATCCTTCTGTGCCACCCCCTCCAGTGACTTCTCATCACACCCAGAGCAGACTGAGGCTCTCACCAGGGCCTGTCCCGGAAAATTCTTCGGACCTGTCTTCCTCATGCCCTGTCTCAATTCCCCCTGCTCCAGCCTCGAAGGTGTCCTAGCCTTACTGGAACTTTTCAAGCACATTCTACCTTTGGCTCTTTTATACCTGCAGTTCCCTCCTCCGCCAAGTATCTGTAGATTTCACTCTTACTTCATCTGGCTTCTGCCCACATGTCCCCTTATCAGAAAGGCCCTCTTTGATGATCTGCGTGAAATGGCACCCCCAGCCTCTCCCACTTCCCCACTGCATTTTCCTTCTCACTTCCCAGTGAGATATTATATATTTATTTACTTTTTATGGTCTCTCTCCCCCCAGTAGAATGAGAGCTTTGTACGAATAGATTTTGTTTTGTTTATTTTCCCCCTTTTTCTATTTTTAAAATTGTATTATAGTCGACATATGATGTCATATCAGTTTCAGGTGCATAACATAGTGAATCTACAATTATATACATTATGAAATGTCCGGGGTGCCTGGGTGGCTCAGTCAGTTAAGCATCTGACTCTTGGTTTCCACTCAGGTCATGATCTCACGGTTCGTGAGTTTGAGCGCCACACCGGGCTCCTTGCTGACAGTGCAGAGCCTGCTTGGCTCTCTCTCTCTCTCCCTCTCTCTCTGCCCCAACCTCCCTCTCAAAATAAATAAATGAACTTAAAAAAAAAAAAAAGGAAATGTTCACTACAATAAGCGTAGTTACCACCTGTCACCCACCCTACAATGTTATTACAATAGGATGGTTTTCTGCTGTGTCCCCGGAGCCCGAAATACAGTAAGTGCTCAGTAAAGACTTGCTGGGTACACGAATGCGTGTGACCTCTCCCTGAAATGTCAGGGAAGAGCCTGCATCAATGCTACAGGTGATGCCAGGCCTGGATGGCTCATTGACTAGCGTTTATCTTCCCTAGACTGAAGTGATCAGCATAGAGGAGGAGGAATTAGGGGCCCACTCCCTTCACCCATGTGCCCCCAGGACCAATGCCCTTTCATGTGTGGCAGTGGCGTGCCTGTGTTCACACTTGCACTTCATGCCATACTTGCTGGGCTGTCTGGAATTCCCATGGCAGCTTCACAATATGATTAATCTTGCTCATACAGATGCATACCGATCCCAGATAAGGATCACTCAAGGTTTAAATCTGTCACTGCCACAACAGATGGGAAGTTAGAGGTAGGAGACCGGCTTGTTCCCAGACTATGAAAGCAAACACACAAAATCTGCTAACCGAACCACTCTCCTCCACTGGTCTCTCCCTTCCTTTCCTTCCCCTGTCCTGATTCTGTTCCTGTCACACAGTGTGGCAGCTTAGTGAAGTGACAACCTGCACTGAGAGCTCAGGGCTCCAGACCCAACACCCACAGTGAGATCACTGGGAGATCTCAAGCAGGTTATGCCACCTCCCTGAGCCTCAGTTCCCTCTTCTCTAAGATGGGCCTTGAGAACGTACTCAAGAATACTTGCGTAGTGGGAGATGACTAAATGTGACCCCAGAGAGAGTGGCTAGCTCGTGGTGAGCACACACAGATGCTAGTGCCTTCCACGCTGGCTCACTTACATGACCATGGGCTTTGGGTCACGTTGCCTTCGCTTTGGGCAACCTTTAGAATAGGCAACCCAGCTGAAAATACAGGCAAGGCCTTTCAGATGTAGTACCTTGTAAGGTTTACTCTTTGCATGGGGAGGTTTCTGAAGACTCTGGGTGGGTGGGTGGGACATCACAGCTGTGAGAGGCACCGTTGCTGCTCATATTAGTTTCCTAGGGCTGCTGTAACAAATGCCACAGCATTGGGTGGCTTCAAACAAAAGACATTTATTCTCACACAAAAAAGGTGTCTCCGTGTCTCAGATCTCCCTCTCCTCTCTGTTATAAGGACAGTAGTCATAGGATTTAGGGCCCATCCTATATCCAGAATGACCTCATCTTGAGATCCTTTTTTTTTTATTAAAAAAAAAAAACACCCACAATTAATTTATTTTTTTATTTTTTTATTTTAGAGGGAGAGAGAGCACAAGCAGGGGAGAGGGGCAGAGGGAGAGAGAGAGAATCCTAAGCAGGCTCCATGCTCAGTGCAGGGCATGATCTCACGACCCTGGGATCATGGCCTGAGCCAAAATCAAAAGTAGGATGCTTAACCGACTGAGCCACCCAGGCGCCCCTTGAGATCTTTAATTATATCTGCGAAGACCCTATTTCCAAGTACCGAGGGTTGGATATATCTTTTTGGAGGATACAATTCAACCGACTACAGTGCCCCCCCGCCAAGAATATTAGATTAGGCAAAGGGGCAGAGCACCAGAGTTTCAAGTAAAGAGTAAAACAAACCCTATTGGAAGGCAGGTAGGGATTGATTCATTCATTCTTTGACCCAGAAACACCTGCTGAGTCTCTGCTGAGCTGAGTGCTGGGAAGTAGGAATTATGAAGCACAGTCCCTGCCTTCAAGGAGTTTACAGACTGGTAGCGGCCGACAGAGGAACAGGCACTTCCAGCTCAGAATGGTCGGGCTATGCGGAAGGTTGGGCCCTGATGCTGTGAGGCTTAGCAGGTCTGGCTCGGGAGACTTCTGGAGGAAGGGTTGCCACACCTGAGGCCTGAGGGAGGAGGGAGGAGGGAAGAGTTCTGGGAAGAAGGAACAGAGGAGAGAAAGCCTGGCTTCTGTGGGTTCTGCATAAAGTAGGAGCTGGTGGGCTGGAGAGGCAGGCAAGGAATCAGATTGTATAGGGTGCTTTGAAAAATAAAAATTAGAGGGGCGCAGGGGTGGCTCAGTCGGTTAAGCGTCTGACTCTTGGTTTTGGCTCAGGTTATGATCTCACGGTTTCCTGAGTTCAAGCCCTGAGTTGGGCTCTGCACTGCCAGCACAGAGCCTGCTTGAGATCCTGCCCCTCCACCACTCACGCTGTCTCTGTCTCTCTCAAAATAAATAAATAAACTTAAGAAAAATTTTTTAAGGGACGCCTGGGTGGCTCAGCCTGTTAAGCATATGACTTCGGCTCAGGTCACGATGTCACAGTTTGTGGGTTCAAGCCCCTCATTGGGCTGTGCGCTGACAGCTCAGAGCCTGGAGCCTGCTTCCGATTCTGTGTCTCCCTGTCGCTCTACTCCTCCCCATTCATGCTATCTCTCTCTCTCTCTCTCTCTCTCTCTCTCAAATATAAATCAGCATTCAGAGAAATTTTAAAAAATTAAAAACATTTTTCAGTAAAAATTAGAAAAAGGCTTTAGTGAAAAGTGATGTGCCACTAGATTTGAAAATTGTATTTATTATGTTGTATCTTTTTAAAAGAACTATAGCATAAACGCAGATCACAAGTACAGCTTGAATAAGTGAGCAGCTCCATGTCGCTTACGTGTATGGATTGTCAGGGTTGGGCCAGGATAGAGGAGAGTCCGTGATGGGCCCAGGGCTCAGAATTCCATTTTTGTCCTATGGGTAAACGGCCCCCATAATAGGAAGAACCTGGGATCTGGAGAAGGCAGGCTCAGTTTTGAGCCCCATATCTGGTATTTCCTTGATTGCAGGCAAATGGCTATGCTTCTGTTATCCTCAGTTTTACCATCTGTAGAATGGGCTTAACAGCATCTGCCTCACCAAGATGGTGTAAAGATTGAAATGAGACAAAGCTGGGGAAAGTGTCATGCAAGATAGTTGCTAATGGGATCCTCAGATTCTAACCTGTCTCAGGTCTGGACTGCTTCACTTGACCTTCCTTTTCCAGTTTGTCAGATAAAAGAGAAGGAGAGGAGGGGGCGAATTTCTATGTGTGTAGTGCCTTTTTGTTGGTTTCCCATTCCAAAATAACATACCGTAATCTGGACTGTCACTCTTGTGCCATTCTTTGTCCCTGTCCTTCCTGCTCACTGCTGGCCATCCCATATAACCAGGCTCAAACGAGGCAGGGAAGGAGGGCAGGGGTTGGGGAAGAGGTTTGAGGGTAGAGATGAGTTCGATTCTCTTCTCCCAGCCTTCAGTGAGGACCTGCTATCCCCAGCTGTGTGCTGGGCACTGGGAATTGTGAGTGGCTTGTGGCGGGAGATGTAGGAGGGAAGCATGGCATTCACACTCGGATGGTGGGCTGGCTCATTTGCGGAGGCAAAACGCAAAGAGGTCCTATGACAGAGCAAAGCCAGCTAAGGTCAAAGCCTTCCTGTTAAGAGGCAAAAAGCCCCCAAAGGAATTGAGAAACAGATGAGGCCAGTTTATTGGGTAAAACACCATAAAGAAAGTGAGCTCAGTGCTAGACTCCCCTCTCTCCTCCCATATCAGATTCTTGGCATTTTTGCAACAACTATCTTTAAGCGTTCTGGACCATTCTTTTACAGACATTGTCTTATATGATCCTTGCAAGAAGCCCCAAGGCTAAGTATTGTAATTACCATCTTTTGCGACTGGCGCTTCCAAGGACTTGCTCCCAATCTGACCACTGTTAAAGGAAGGAACCGACTTTGGACCCACATTCATCAGGCTCCAGAGCTCCCGCTGTCTCCCCTCAGCTCCCCTGTTTTGCTGAATGTATGTGGAGGGGAGCCCCTGTTTCATCAGGGTGCATCACATCACATGCATTTTTAGTATTTGTGTGCACATGTCAAATAACCGGCATGCTGATGTGCCTTCCCAGTGAGTCGTCCTCACTGCCTTTTGAGAGGCTAAATGCATTTTTGCTGGCAAGGCCCGGCTCAAGGAGAACAGGAAAGGAAGCATACAAGCCCTCTGTGTGGGAAGCCGGTCACACGGGCGAGGGTTGGTCCTTGAACAAACGATTGGGAAATGGCTCTGTTTAGCCCTGGTGGAACTTTACTTCACTGGGGGCTCCTGGGTTTTTCCATGACTATTTTATTTCCAAAGCACAATTCATTCTCTATTCTTAAAAAAAAAAAAAAAAAGAAGGAAGTAATATTTGTTTAGCACCCACTTGGTGCCAGGCATGGTGCTGGGTGCTTTACATCTGTAACATCACTTTAAATCCCTGCAAACCCTGCCAAGGGGGCACCGTGGGCACCATTGTTCAGTCCAGGAGACAGATTCAGGAAGGTGCAGCTGTTTGCTCAAGATCACCCTGCTGGTGTGGAGCAAGCTGGGGCTCCTGCCCAGCGCTGTCCAAACAGCAGGCCATGCTGGCATTTTATTTTATTTTATTTTATTTTATTTTATTTTATTTTATTTTATTTTATTTCATTTTATTTCATTTCATTTTCATTTTCATTTTATTTTTGTTTATTGTTTTACTTTACTTTTATTTTATTTTTTATTTTATTATTTTACTTTACATTTCTTTTATTTTTTATTTTATTATTTTACTTTACGTTTATTTTTTAAATTTTATTATTTTACTTTGTGTTTATTTATTTTTAATTTTATTATTTTACTTTACTTTTTATTATTTATTTTATTTTATTGTTTATTTATTTTGGGAGAGAGAGAGCACGCATGCGAGGGTGCACATATGCCTAAGCAGCCCAAGCAGCCCAAGCAGGGGAGGGACCAAGAGAGAGGGAGCTGTCAGTGCAGAGCCCGATGTGGGGCTCATTCCCACCAACCTGTGAGATCATGACCTGAGTGAAAATCAAGAGTCAGGCACTTAACCCACTGAGCCACCCAGGCGCCCCCACCCTGGCATTTTAAAGTTATCGGTAAGACATTTCATTTTTCAATTAAGTTGTATATTATCTTTACTAATTCATGACCCAGGATGCTGGCATACTGACTCCACCCCTGCTCTTTTAGAAAAAGAAATGCTTTATCTTTTCATTCCTCAGTAACTGAAGTGTTTTGACCCAGAGATAAAAATCTTCGAGTCAGGTCACTTGAGTGAGATGTGAGGAGGGTAGAACGTGGCTACTCTCACTCATTTGGCTTTTTTTTTTTTTTCTTCTTTTTTTCCTAAGGCATCTGGCCTCCTTTGAAGACCTTTCTCTGTTATCATCACAGTACTTGGCTCCTGAGGTGGCGCTGGCCATGAAGGTACGGGCTGGACCTATAGTGTGGATGAGCCTATGGTCAGAGAAGCCTCTGTGCTCAGCATCCAGAAGGGCCTCTGAGATTTCAGACGGGCTCAAATAGTCTCCAAGACCAAAGGCCCTGGCTCCCTACTTGCACAGTGTCACCACAGCAGGTAGAAAGAAGTCCTCGGTGCCATTTGAGAACATTTGGCCTCTGAGACAAGCAGTGGGGCCACCAGCCCTTTTAAGGGCTGACGATTTTGAATACCTGAATGGTGTCAGGTTTTGCACTGGGCAGACAGATTGACCAAACCTTCAGAAGTGGAATGAATGATAAAGATAAAGGTCTTTGCAACCTTTGGGCCAGCTCTTTTCAAAACTCTTTTTTTTTTTTTTTTTAAGTTTATTTATTTGGAGAGAGAGAGAGAAAGAGAGAGAGAAAGCCCAAGCAGGGGAGGGGCAGAGAGAGAGAGAGAGAGAGAGAGCGCATCCCAAGGAGACTCTGCGCTGTCAGTGCAGAGCCCGACGGACGTGGGGCTCAAACTCACCAACCATGAGATCATGATCTGAACCGAAACCGAGAGCCTGACACTTAACCAACTGAACCACCCAAAACTCTTTTAAGGTTCATAAAAGCAGGGAGCAAACAGGCCGAGAGGCTGGGGGAGAGTGGGCTCTTAATGTGGCTGTGGTGGAGAAAGCCTAGGCTCTGGCTGTGTGACCTTGGGTACATTCCACTTCCCCTCTAAGCCCCAGTTTTCTCTTGTGGTGTTTGGCAGTGGCAATGCTCTTTCTTCCTTGCTCCTATCCCCAGGTGGTGGTCGTGACGATTAGATGGGAATATGTTTCTGCTGTTGGAGCAGGGTCCCAACACAGAGAAGGTTACTTGGGCAAAAGTCAGGAGGCTTGGATCGTACTTCAGAGTCTTCTCTGAACTCTGTATCTCCTTTCCCTGGGCCTCCCTTTCTGCAAAAGGAGAGGATTAGAGTAGGTATTTTTTTCCCTCTGTGGTCTCTTTTGACCGTAACATGCCATGAGCCTATCTCTCTAAGTGGAGGGCATGTGGCAATTTTAAGGGATGAATGGATCTTGTAATATTTAGCCATTCAGCCATTCAACAAATATTTAATAATGGCTTACCATATGTCAGGTGATGGAGACAGAGGGACACAGCAGAGGTAGTGCCTGCCCTCTCGGACCTTCCAGTCTGGTGTAGATGCCTCGGTTGAACTCCCTCATCTCAGATAGTTAAAGGGACAGGGAACCCAGGGAAACACTGTTAGCTGAAAGAACAATGTCAGTCATGTAATAGATGCTCAAATATTCATTGAACATCTTGCATAAATAAGTCAATGCAAGCACCTTAAGGAAGCTCTTGGGGTGACCTTAGAGTTGGGGAACAGTTTCTAGGAGTCAGGAAAGGTCGTGGGAGCTCTGGCCAAGGGTGTGTGTAATTGCTAAAGAGTTTGTTTATTGAGACACCTGAGAATGAGGGATCTGCCCCTACCTGCCCGATTCTCAAGGGGGCCATTACTGGGAACAAGGAACAATGACTGCTTCCCATGCCTTGTGTTTTCCCCAGAGGAGGAGCCGGTACCGATGCCGGAACCACAGGGGAGAAGAGAAGAGTGGCCAGAGAAAGGTGCCAGTGTTTGTATGACACTTGGGCCAAGTGCAGAGGACCATGAAAAATTATGGAGTCTCATCTGTGTCCCATCACGAGAGAAAAGGGGGCCCATTTGGGGTGCAAGGGCCACATGAGGGTTGGCCCCAGGATCACGGCCAAGAGGCTGCCTGAGGAGGCAGAAAGAAGTCGGGCTTAGGAGTTGGAGACTGATTTGGGTTTGAAGGCTGTGGGACCCTGGGCAAATCACTTAACCTCTCTGAGCCAGCTTCCTAATCTTTTAAATAGACATCACAAAGTTGACCTAAGAGGTTATGAGGTATAATACGTCTCAGGCACCTATAGTCAGGACCTGGGACTAACTGTACTCTTGATGACTGGTGTTTATAATTATTACATTATCAGGACTCGGGTCCTGATTCTGTGCCATATTGAAAACCTGTGCTAGGAACAACTTCGAGGAGAAATATTAGAAGGTTGTATTATCTTTAATATAAGTGACATGGTGACTCAAGACTGAGTGGATTTACAGGGACTTAGCTCTAGCTTAACTCATCTCCTAACCAGCTGTCTGACCTTACATAGACAGTTTTGCCCTCTTTGAGACCTGGTTTTCTCCTCTGTGAAATGGGAATAATTTTCACGCTCAACTTTTTCTCATCCATCCATTCAACATTTATTTAATGCCTGTTATAAGGCACACTATGCTTGGTGCTGAGGACAGAGGAACAAAGCATTGTCCCTGTCCCTAAGGAGCTCACCATCTAGTGGGACAGACCATTAAACAAATATTTCCAATAGAGTATAGACAAGGCTGGCCCTGTCTGAATGGACAAGGAATGCTTCCTGGAGAAGGTGCCATCTAAAGCTGAGAGCCGAAGGATAATAGCATTTAGCCAAATAAAAGTAGGAAAGGAAGCGGAGAGTTAGGAAAGGCACTCCAGGAAGAAGGAACTGCATGTGCAAAGGCTAGGAGGCGGATGGGTGCATCAGATGTGATAATGTGGCTGGCTGAGTATGCCTTGCTGCAGTGTGGACTTTGTGTGAAGGCAGTGGGAGACCACTGAGAGATTTTTAAGTGAGGGAGGTGGAATAACATGGTCACATTTGCATTTTTAAAAAGAACACTCAAGGTTATATGTGCATATGTCAAGTTCCATTATGGAGAGCAGTTGTGGTAAGTTGATCCTTCCTGATCTCCTTCCTCCTCCTTTCCCTGCCCACATAAAGTGAAATAACCCACATAAGCATGTCTGCTGTAGTGTGTGGCACATAGTTGGTGTTCAGTTAGCATATATTATTCCCCTTTTTAAAACAGTCCTTGAAAAAGAAATCCCCTGGCATGGAATGCATGTTGGGACAAAAATGCTGAGGGTGCGGCTGTTTGTATTTTCTGGCTGCTGTTTCACTATAGCTGATAGGATTTAGGTCAAAGGAAGTTCCCCAGACAGCTCAGTCTCAGCCAGTCATCTGGGGTTTCAGGGAGGGCAGGTGAAGGTCATAGTATCTCTCCTATTGCCGGAGGCCATTTCTCCACAGGGTCCTAATCTTGAAAACGTGCCAGACCTGGGCAATCCTGTTAATTTGTTCAAGATAGCTTCCTCGTCTGTAAAATGGGTACGAAGTTACCCGTGCCACGCCACACAAGATGTCAAGAGGATCAGAAGAAAATGTGAACCACAACAAAATAACGCAATAGATTCCATTCACTGATACCTGCCTTAGGCTGGGCGTTGTTCTTATGAAGCCAGTATTATCATTAGCCCTATTTCACAGGTAAAGAAACCCAAGTTCAGAGAAATTATGCACATCACCCAGAGTAAAGTAAGTGGCTGTAGCCAGAGCCCTGGCATTTTAACCACAACACCATGACATCCACGACCTGCTGCCCCTTGAAAACTACCAACTGTGCCCTGAGCTCTTAAGCATGATTCAGGCACCCCAGAAACGCACGCAGAAAGGCGGAAGAAGGAAGGAAAGGGGCAGTGTTTGAAGTCTGAGAAAGTCTTTCCTCAGGCCTCCCACCTTCACCCCCAGCCAATTTCGGGTCCTCTCCCAGATGCATTCCAGGAAATGGTTCCCTGCCCGCAGCTAAAGTGACCTGTTACTTGCCTGATGCCTCCCCGGTCTGGGACCGGGTGAGGGCAGGAACTGTCTCCGGGTCATGGTGTTCTCCCCAGGGCCTAGTACAGTGCCTAGCACTCAGTAACTATTTGTGAATAGATTCCTTCTGTCACTTCCCCGGCTTTACTGCTCAAGCCTTCCTCTTGGCCAAGAGGTCTAAAGCAAAGGAACTGAGGCTTTGGGAAGAAGGCCTTATAGATCCTTGGGCATATGCTGATGCAGGGCCACCCAGAGGTCAGTGTGCCAGCCTTGGGTCAAGCCTGACATCAGCCCCCCACACCCTCTGACAGCAGGAGGGACCCAGAGGGCTAGGGTAGCCCACCACATCCTGCCCACCCTCTCCATGGGACTTGATGCTGGAGGGCTGGCACAGAGCACAGGGTCCAGGTGTCCCATGAGGAACCCTAAGGGCTTGCCCAGTGGACCCGGACGCCCAAGCCTCTGTACGTGCTGGGTGGCTTGAGCTGGGCTCCCCTGGCTGACGGTTGGTCAACACATCGCATGAGAACCAGAACAGTCCTCAGGCACATTGAGCAACCAGCTTCCCTTGCTCGCCCCCGGCAGGAGCTGGGCCAGGGAAAGTGAAGAAAGCTGTTCTGAGCCTCCCCCGGGTGGGCGTGGGCGGGGCCCTGCCGGGATAGGGGCGGCTGGACCGGTTTCAATTGCTCCGGGACCGGATGCAGCCCGGTGACGACTCGGGCGGAGACAGGAGAAATGCGCGCCCTGGGCGCACCTGTAGGTCTTCCAGGGCGACGCTAGCTTTGGCAATGATACGGCTAGGGGCTCTGGGTCAGCGGTCACCGGGAGTGCGACTTCCGGCTGCTAAATCAGGCGAGCGGGAGGGGCAGCGGCGAATCAGCTGACAGGTACAACTGGAGGAGGCTTTGGGCCTCCCGTTTGCCTGGAAAGGAACGGGAGGGAAGGGGCGGCTCCCAGAAACGGCCGGGTGACCGAGCTGCTCCACTGACGTCGCAAGCGCGCATTTTGTGCCTTACCCCTGGGTCACCCCCGCAGCACATTTGGGTGGGACGAGCGTGGCCAGAGTTGTGTTTGCTTCCCGGCTGTCCCACCTACAGGCTTTTTGTGTTCTGGGGCCAGTTGGCTCCGCTTTTCTGAGCCGAAGTTTCCCCAGGTGAAACATGGGAACACCAAGCTCAAAGCGTGGTGTGAGAGGTCCGTGAGATGACACAGAACAGTGCCCAGAGAGTCGTGGGTGCTCAGACGGCGGGGCTCCCTCTCCCTCCCTTGCTCAGGATCCAGCTCCCACTGCCCGTCGGACCCGAGGTCGCGCCACACAGGAGATCCTAGACAGTGGGGTCTCGGTGGCGGGAGGTCTGGCTTGGCCATCACTCATTTGAGCCTCTGTCTGCCGAACTACCCAGTGGGACGGGGCGTGTGAGCTGACTCCGAAGGCCGCCTTTGGGTCGTGTTCCTGGGATCCATTTCAACGCGCTCTTTCATTCGCGTGTTGATTTATTCACAGATTCCTATCAGGAGAAGGCCTCCCCCGGCGACGGTCCCAGCCCGCCAGCATTTCGTCCGTACACAGCCAGCCTCCACCGGCTGCTTTCTGTGTAAATACAGCCAGGCCTTCCGCCTGCAGGTCGCCGCGGGTCCCGCGGGCAGAGCCGGCGGGCGGGCGGGCGGGGGGCGGCTCCGGTGCCACCGCGCGGCGCGGGCCTGGCAGGTCGGGGAGCCGGCGCGCCCGGCACTGGCGCAGGGAGGGGCGCTGGGGGCCGCCAGGCGAAGCCGAGGGCAGAAGCCCCGGGGCGTAGACCTTCGGAGTCCCCGCCCATTAGCACCCGCATCCACTGACAAATACCAACCCTGCCGGGGGGGGGGGGGGGGTATTCTCCCCATTTTAAAGACGGGAGACTGAGGCTCAGCACGTTTAAATGGCTTGACCAGGGTCCACAGGCAGAAAACGGCGGAACAAGAAACCCTAACCGAACACATCTGGTTGCAAAACCCAGTCTTTTCTCTACCCCACCTGTCATCCGTGAGCTCCTAAAGGTCTTAACGGTAAAGAATAGAAAATAACCACAACGAACCCGATCAACAGCCGAGTGGGAGTTGAAAGGGCCTTCCAGAGCTTCCTTGGGGGTCTCACAGGGGGACTTGAAACGCAGGATGGCCACAGATTGTTTTTCCTGGGTGAGAATTTTACTCCTTTTCAAATTAAAAAAACAAACAAACAAACAAAAGGATTCTTAGTAAAACAAGCAATGATGGCTAAGAATATAAAGCTCTTGTAATCATTTTAGCTGAAAATAGGGGACTTCAAAGAAATTTCAGGCTGTTTACACGCCGTTCACCTTTCGATGTATTGGGCAGAAGCATTGTTGACACTATTTACATAGACGGGCAAACTGAGGCCTGAAGCCACTGAACGCGAGAAGCAAAGCGGGGGCGGGGAACCGCGACTTCCGGACTCCCAGCCCGCCGTCCGCCGGGTGCTTTCTGCTGCGGGCGGGAGTCCTATTTTGCAAATAGGTTTCCTCGGACAACTGCTGCTGATCTTTGTCACTCAGCCAGCCAAGTGGGGGCGATTCTGAGTAATGCAGGCTACCAGCGTGGCTGGGGCTGAAAGCGAAAGGGACACGCGGGTGAGGGGCTGGGAGGGCGGGTGGACGACCCAGGCGCCGGCGCAGGTGGGGTCACCGCCAGGGGCCCCGCAGTGGGAGCGCCCTGCATCCTCCCTGCCATAGCTCTTCTCGGCCATCTGTCCCCTCAGGGGCGCAGGACCCAGGACTGCCCCAGACACCTGGGACCAGAGGCCCTCTCCTTGTGTGTTGGGACAGTGTGTCGAGTCTGGACTTAAATCCGATCCTGTATTGGCTAATTATCAGGCCTTGAGAAAATTACTTAGGAGCTCACTCTCAGTTTCTGTATCCGTAAAATGGGGGTAAGCAACACTTACTACGTCATGTAATTGCTATAAAAAGTAAATGTGTGCCTATCCGTCAAAGCCTAGAATATTAAAAACAAAAACAATTAAATGCTATGTTTTGCTCTTAATGTTAGGCGGGCCCAGGTAGGAATTTAAGTTAGGCCAATTAAGAACTCAATGACCTAGCAGGTGTACGTTCTTCAGTTACCCCACCTGGAAAAGGGAGCTTTATTACACTGGACATCACAGGGTGGGGGTGAGCACAGATGAGCTCCCCAGTATCTGGCAAGTCCACAAGTGTTTACGTTTGCAACTTTTGTTGTTTGCCAGCCATGTCTTCAGCACTTTGCACTTATTAGCTTATTTAATGCTACAATTACAGTATGAGAGAGGTATCACTGTTATCCCGTTTCACAAGTAGGAAGCCAAGGCACAGAGAGGTTGAGTTACTTACCTAAGGTCACGCAGCTACAAAGTAGGATTTGCATCCACAAAATCTGGCTCCACATTCCATGTTCTTAACCCCTACTGAATGTACCAGGCGTTATGCCAGGCCGTGGGGATGCATCCGGGAAGAACATCGAGCAGTCACCTCCTTAACAAGAGCAGGGGCTCCTTTCTGAGTTTACTGGCCTTCCTTATGTCTGCTTAAGCACTGCATCCACTTTATTATACTTTATGTGCATGTTGTATTCATCTGGTATACAGGAGGTACTCAACATTGTTTGTTTCCCCCTTCCTGTATATTTGGACCAGTTAAAAGTACTTACATGGAGCGTGGACACGAGGTGTGTTAGGTGTTAGAGCACTTGGTGTCCGTAGGTGCTTTGCACACCTGAGTTCCTCCTTTCCTGTACTTAGTGATCTTCCAGTTACATAGGCCGAAACAGCACACCCTTAAGGTTTAGACCTTTTAATAATAATAATTGCTTCTGCCTCTGAGAGTTACTGTCTGTGCTGTGGGGTTCCCAGAACTGAGGGTGAATTTACTGTATTTATCACTTAATCATTTCCCAGAGAGCTTATGACTCTGACACCTTTAGTCAAAGCTGTAGAATTCTCCCTTTCCTACCCTCCCTCTGTGGGGTCCCTGTGATAACTCTTGCTGTAAGTGGCTGAAGCTATTAAATATAGAATGTAGATCTTCCTGCAATGCAAGTGTAAGCTGTCCTTACATTCATCGCTTAAATGTTACGATCACTTCAAGCTTGGCTTTTGCATTTGAAGCCTTGAGTTAAATGTGGAAAGTAAGAGAGAGAGAGAGAGAGAGAGAAACAAAAAACCCGTAACGGTTAGAAATAAAAGCGTGCAGTGGGTAGGTTTCCAGAGTAATAAAAAGCAGCTTTAAATTTTAAAAGATTTTAAGCCTGGTTTGATTCCAGACAGCATACCCTAAGTTCCCATCATTCATCATGGGTCCATTCTAAAGGGTCAAAACCACCTTTAGACAATTCGGGGAACTCGATTGATGACATAGTATTAAATCTTGAGTTTCTTCTTGTAAATGAGATGGCCTGTGGAGAGCATTCAGCTCATGGTAGGCGCTCAGGGAAAGCTGTTGAAATCCGGGACTGGGTTGCAGTTAGAGACCTTATCCTCGACTGACATTTATTGCATACCTACTATGTGCCAGTTGCTTGGAAGTCCGTTGTTTCAAGTGAACCTGACAGTAAGCCTGTGAGGAAAATAAGCTGTGGAAGAAATTGACAGTCCAAGAAGTTCATTCACTTGCCTAAGTCGCCAGAGAATAAGGGGCAGAGTCTGAGCTGGAATTTGGGTCTGACTCCAAGTTCAGTGTCTGAGTCACGGCAGGAGTCTGCTTTTTCCTGTGTGCCTAGCTGTCGGTCATTTTAGAACTAGAGGCTAGAGTCAGAGGGGACTTTAAGATCAGCTCAGCCCAGGATTCTCTGCCTCTTTTATAACCCAGGTCACCCTAGATAAACACAGAAACCTCACATCCTTCTAATGAGTTTCTGATTCAAAATCATTGAAATATCATGATTCAAAAAAAAAAAATCAGAGCCAAAGGACACAGTTTTCAGCATTCTGTCTTTAAGCAGAATAAGCCTCCTTGGAGCTTCTGGTTCCAGCTCCTCACCTCAGTCCCCAGCGGAGAGCTGTGGATCTGACCCCCACCCCCAGCACATTTACTTCCCGGGAACTGGAGCCCAGAGGCAAGTGACTTGCTCATGACATGGCCAGCACTTGGACTTGGGGCTGTCTGACTCCAAGTGCAGTGTCTTTCCTCCAAGTATACCTGCTTACCCCTCATCCTGTTTGGTCTCTCATCCTGACCTATCACAGAGTCCACAGTTCTGGCCGACTTTATCACCTGTATTTCCAGAAAGCGTCATTCTTCCAGGCCTTTGCTCAGACTGTTCCTCTGCCTGGAAGCCCTCACTCCCCACCCTCTCCTGTTTGCTGGGTGAACTCCTACCCCCTAAGATTCCGCTGAAATGCAGCTCTCTCAAGGAAGTCATTTGGACTTTCACCTACATCCAAATAAAGGGAATTGATTCCTCTTCACTGCCTGCCTGTGTAGAAGCATCTCCTGGTATTAATATTTAAGAGTTGTTTGCAAGCCTCTCTCTCTCTCTCTCTCTCTGTGGCTCTGGTTCTCTCTTAGCACTTTTGGCCTCCCTGGGCATCCACCACCACTACTACCAAAATTACGGTGTTTGGGGATGAACCGCATCTTTATATTTTTTTTTCAGCAGAAGGCCTGGCATACAGCAAGCATTTAGTAAATGTGTATGAAATACATTATACACATATACACACAGGTCACTATCAGGGTGTTTTTTGTTTGTTTGTTTGTTTGTTTTTGTAAGAGTCTTAAGACTTCACCCAGGCTATAAGCTCTTATGTACAACTGACCTCTGTTGAAGTAATAGGGAGCCACTGCAGGTTTTGGGGGTACAGAGTTCCTTGATCCATAGAAACTTGCTCATGGGATTGAAGCTGTAACTCTCCCAGTTTCCACACCTTTGCTTTTATAATCTTTCCCTGGGAAGGTTTTATTTTATAAACAAGAGGTGCGGGAGAAAACTTTTTTTTCATTCATTCTTTGTTTATTCCAAAAATCTTGGCTTTTATTGTCCTGGTGCTACTTGGAATCATGGATATGATGAGCAAGGTAGAAAAAAAAAAATCTCCTCTCATGACATTCACTTTCTCCTGGAGGAGAAAGACAAATAAATAAATAGCAAATATATCAGTTCAACTGGTAATAAATGTTATGAAGAAAGATCAAGACCACAAAAGACACATGGAGTGGGGGATGGGCAGATTATTTTAGATGGGGAGGTCAAGAAAGGCTCTTTGAAGAAGAAACACTTGACAGAACCCAGAATGAAGGGAGGGAGGGAGCCAGAAAAGGTTTGTAGGAAGTATATTGCAAGCAGAAGGGGCAGCAAGTGTAAAGGCCCTGGGGTAGAAACAACTGGATACCTTGAGGAACAATAGCATGGCTGAAGTGACAGCATGGACAGTGGCTGGGGTAGGTATTGGTTTGTTTTCAATGGCAGCTGTTGGAGTCATATGATAGTTTAGTAGGTGAGATAAGATTAGCCTTGGCATCTTGTTCTGAGTTCAACCCCGCTGTGGGTGAGTAAGTGGATGAATGGAACATGGCTGATTAGCCAAGAAATTGGACCAAACACTTTGGTCATATTTTTATAACTTTTAGTCAGAAACAAATGAAGGTTTGTGGGGCAAAATATAAGAACAATATGATTTTAAAAATGAGTTTAAATGATCAAAGTAGAGCAAAGAATGAGTTTATGAGTGTAAAATAGGTGGCATTTAGTGTTTTTTGTTTATTTAAAAAATTGTTTAAATGTTTATTTATTTTTGAGAGAGAAATGGAGCACAGGTGGGGAGGGGCAGAGAGAGAGAGAGGGAGACACAGAATCTGAAGCAGGCTTCAGGCTCTGAGCTGTCAGCACAGAGCCTGATGCAGGGCTTGAGCTCATGAACCATTGAGATCATGACCTGAGCCAAAGATCTGATGCTTAACCGACTGAGCCACCCAGGTGCCCCTTGTGTTTGTGCTTTAAAAAGGAATCTGCTTTCATGACTTGGGAGTTCAAGTTCCACGTTGGGCTCTGTGCTGACAGCTCAGAGCCTGGATCCTGCTTCAGATTCTGTGCCTCCCTCTCTCTCTGCCCCAACCCACTCGCATTCTGTCTCTGTCTCTCTCAAACATAAATAAACATTAAAAAAGACATTGAAAAATAAAAAAATAAAAAGGATCTGCCTAATCCATCCCATGGTTATTTTAACTGAAATGTAAAAGTTACTTTCACCGTAAATTTGGGGATGGCACTAAGATGCCAGCTGTAGAGGGTAGGTGGCTTCAGCTTGACCCTGTTGGGGGACTCTGGAGTGTGGGTTACATCCCAGAATTATCCCCAGCCTAGGCCAGGGAGCTATGGCACCTGATGTTTTTCCCAGGAATAGCTGTGGCACTGGCCATTGAAGGCACACAGAGGTGGGTGCACCCCACCCCCACCCAGGAAACAATAAAAACGAATCCCAAGGGAATGTGGTTGGAACAGTGACATTATCTGATACAATAAGGATAGAATAAAAGAGGATGATCTGGAAGTTCTTTTGTCTCAGGGCTGCCTCCTGCATGTAATGTTCATCCTATAGTGATTATGGGATCCAGGACAGTTAAGGGACAACCAGGGGCCCAGGCCCCCAGGCCCTCAGGCACAGTTTGCAAACTTTGGCTTTGTTTTTACTCAGTCTGGAGGGGATATAAATACACACTTTACTCCAAAAGGGCAGGGAAGCAATGTGAAGGCCGAAGGACTGAGATTCAGATTCCATCTTCATTTTCAACTGCGTGGAGTGCTGTGTGAGCTTCAGCATGTTAATTAACCTCTCTGAGCCTTGATACTTCTCTTCTAGAACATTTAATAATTCCCAGGCCCAGACTTTTACCATCACGTTGCCTTGTCTTGTGGGTCCCCACTGGTGCCTATTATGTCTCTGAAACCACGAAAATGCCAACTTCTGTTTTTCGGGAACCAAATGAACTCTGGCTTAGGACAGAGCGCCTAACTGATATTCTTGCTCTGTAAATCATTCGGCCTTTACTTTTCTTGCTTTATTTCTTGCATTTTCTTGGGGGGTTGGTCTGGTTTATTCCCAACGTACTTGTCACATGCTAGGCTGAATTATGGCGGGTTGCGTGAGGTCCTTTCTCGGTTAGGCTGTGATATCCTCAAGAAGAGGCTGTGTGGCGGGCCGTTCTAGGCCCCGGTATGAGGCTCATATGCTGTTGGAGGCACAGGGGAGAGAGCACAGACACTGGGCTGCACAGATCTTGTTCGAATTCCTCTCCACTACCTCCTTGTGGTAGAACTCTGGACAAATCATTGAACTGCACTTCGAGACTCAGTTTCTTCATCTGACAAACAACCAAATACGGGTGTGTATATTTTATGGCCCTTGGGAAGATTGGCTACAAAACGTGTAAAATGGTACCTGGCACATAATGGCCTTACTGAGTAACTGCTGACTGACTAAAGGCTCTGCCCTACATCACATGCGACCACCGACAGCATGTTCTTTCCCCCGCACAGCAGGAATGGGAGTGTTCACAGGAGGGTTATATCAAAGGGTGTACCCCTGGCTACATACCTTTTGCTCTGGAGAGGAGTAACATTTTATCTCTAACATAGTGCAGAATTACAGGGTGACAGTGAAAATGACTGACTTACTACAAACAATTTTAAAAAATTATTTACTTTTTCAAGTTTGTAACAGATAACATACCCCCTTATTACCTGTACCCGGGGAGGACTGCTCCTACCTCCCATTCTTGGTTCATCACTGGCTTACAAAATTAAGAGAAAGAGAGGGTGGGGGTGATTGGGGGAGAAGATATGCTCTAATTACAGGGCAGTGGGATGACTGCCCCACAGAGTTGGGTCCACGGCTCTGTACGAGAACGGAGGTCAAAGCCACCCACTCACCTGCCCACCCCGGTGTTAGGGACCGAGGTGTGGGAATGTTGCCAGTGAAGGCTCACAGAGGAGACTTTAGGTTGGCCTCTTCTAAAGAGAAGAGGAGGAAGGACTGTCACTGTAAGTGACAGAGCCTGCCAAGGCACAGACTTTTCACACTGCATGCAGTATTCTGGGAACTTCAAGTGGGAGGGTTCGGTCGGGGCAGAACCAACAGGACCCAGCACTTGTATTTAAAAACCTCCCAGGGAAAGACTTCGAAGTCCCATTTTCTTGTAGGTTCTGGAGAAGATTCCAGCCTGTTGCTCTATTGTTCTGTGAGTGCAGAGCTTGATGGAACCCTGTCTTGGCCCCTAGCCATTAGGATATTTCTCAGGGAAAGCCCTTGGACCAAGAAGTCTGTTTTTTCTTTTCTTTGGAAACTATGGTGCTCTTTGTGAAAACAAAGGAATTTGGATTCTGTTCAGGAAAAATGTAACCTACAAACAAATAGCCTTGGAAAATCTGTGCCTCACCCTCAGTGCCTGGGTCAGGCACGGAGAGAGCTCCACCCTCCGCTGCTTTCTAGCTGGAAGCCACCACCATTTCCTCTTCTGTGTGTTGTCTCTGGCTGCCCGAAGGGCAATGCCTCCTTTCCTTGCCTCTCCCTTCCCGCTGCGCAGGGCCCAAGTCCTTGCAAATGCTCTTGCTCTGTCTGGCATGTTCCTCCCCTCCCTGTCTGCAAGCCCTCAATTGTCCTTGACGACTCCGCTCCAACATCTCCCCCTTGGTTCTGATTTTCCCAGATGGCTAGGGGCTCCTCTGCTGCGTTGCTCTGGATAATTTAAAATTTAAGTATTCTTCCTCTCCCACCCCCCCGCCCCCCGCCACTTTTTAAGATAATAATCCCTGGGCTTGTTTTCTTTTCTTTTTTTTTTTCTTTTTTTTTTTTTTTAACTATAGCAGTAATCATAGTTGCTAACTTAAACTCTTGTCACGTACCAGGCATTATGGTACATAATGTTACTTACCCCCAATGCAGTGTGCTTAGGACAGAAACTGGTACATAGTAAGTTCTCAATGAATGTGACTTATTATCATCCTCATTATTTATCTTAATTCTCTTAGCACTCACGACAAACACAATTTGTCATGCACATTATAATAACCAGGTTACTTTTCTGTGAGCTGTTTAGGGGTAGCGACTGTGTCTTCTTCGTGTGGTATCTCCAAGCATGTGGATATACAAAGGGTATTTGGTGAGTGAATATTTAGCCATTGAAACTGATGGCTGAGTGCAGAGATTTATATCATGAGTATCCAAATCAATTTAAAGTAGCTGTGGCCTAGAGAAGTTAGGATGGATAATCGGAGACTTTGGGCTTAATTTCTGTTCCAACTATCTACTAGCTTTGTGACTGGGTAAATTAACAATGTCTTCTGAACCCCAAACACCTGTTTTTCAAAATGGGCTGGGGCGCCTGGGTGGCTCAGTCGGTTGAGCGTCCGACTTGGGCTCAGGTCATGATCTCGAGGTCCGTGAGTTCGAGCCCCACACCAGGCTCTGTGCTGACAGCTCAGAGTCTGGAGCCTGCTTCAGATTCTGTGTCTCCCTCTCTCTCTGCCCCTTCCCCACTCATGCTCTGTCTCTCTCTTCTCTCTCTCTGTCAAAAATAAACAAACATTTAAAAAATTGTTTTAAAATGGGGATAATAGCCCCTAACTTGCCTTCTTTACAGATGAGCATCATCTTGAGCATCAAGTGAGCATTTGTGAAGTCAAGTATTTTACACATGTGCTGCAGTCTTATTAGAATCATTTTGGACCCCATGGGCATCACCACAATACTTGGGAGAACATAAGCCCAAAGTAGCTCTAGTTGAACAACTATGATATTCAACATGATATTTTTGTTTTTTGCAGTGTCTAGAAATGTAATCCCTTGATGTTTGGGATACCACTATCTCTTCTCTACAAAGGTGCATCCAAGGTATTAGTCTCAAGCTTGTCAAAGGTTTTTAAAAGGCCCTTTACTTTACCATGTGAGTACTTGAAAGTGTCTGGCCTAAATTTCACAGTTAAATTTCCTCTCAAGAAATGATCTTCAAGAATTATAATCAAACATCACTGCTATTTATTGGAGCTAGATACTAGGGAGTATAAGGAGGGATGAAAAGAAGTATAAGAAATGGTCTTACTCTCAGGGCGCCTGGGTGGCTCAGTCGGTTAGGTGTCCAACTTTGGCTCAGGTCGTGATCTCATGGTTTGTGGTTTCGAGGCCCATGTCGGGTTTTGTGCTGACAGCTCAGAGCCTGGAGCCTGCTTTGGATTCTGTGTCTTCCCCTCTCTCTGCCCTTCCCCTGCTTGTGCATTCTCTCTCTCTCTCTCTCTCTCTCAAAAATAAACATTAAAAATAATTTTTTAAAAAAGAAATGGTCTTACTCTCAAGGAGCTTACAGTCTCATTTGGGAGTTAAGATTGAGTCCTTGACTCAGCAAAGTATATGATCTGAGAAAGGAGAGACCCCCCTGTGTGTAGGTAGTTTGTGAAGCTTTCAAGGAGACATCAGGCCCTACGTTAAACATAAAGGAAGGTTAATATTTAGACTGCAATCCTGGGAACATAATTCATAAGCCAAGTTCAGGGCCATTGACTAGTGCTGCTAACACTTTCCTTTTCATCTTTAGTTGTTGGTGAATTTGGAGAAAGATATGAGAAAACCTTAGAAATACACTCACTGACAAATGTCTGAATCCAGAGAGCTGAATCCAAAATATTTTGTGGTTGATGCTTTTATGATGAGAAAATAAAAACTCCCTACTTAAAAAAAAATTCAGTCATGATGTACATGTTTAAAAGATGTTTATAGAAAATTGTAATGCTCTAGCATGAGAATAGTGATGACAACACCATGTGGTCCTGGATCAGTGATGCTAGCACACACTGCTAAGTATGAAATAATAGTAATAATAACTCAAAGATGAAACATTTACATAATACACATTGTAAATAACTTAGGGGGAAAAAAGAAAATACTACAGAATACTAGATCTGAAAATGTATGTAGTGCAGTCAAAGCCATAGTCAGAGGTAAATTCATAGCTTTCATTCTTTCACTTAAAAATAATAATAGATGAAATGAAAGCAATGAAATGTCTAACCTAAGACTTTAGAAAGTGGGCAGCAAAGCAAAACCAAGAAAAACAGGACAATTAAAAAAAAGGCAAAGGTAATAAATAAATTAGAAAATCAACAAAATAGGGGTGCCTGGGTGGCTCAGTTGGTTAAGCATCTGACTTTGGCTCAGGTCATGATCTTACAGTTTGTGGGTTTGAGCCCCACACTGGGCTCTGTGCTGACAGCTCAGAGCCTGGAGCCTGCTTCGGATTACGTGTCACCCTCTCTCTCTGCCCCTCCCCTGCTCTCTCTCTCTCTCTCTCTCTCTCTCAAAAATAAATAAACATTAAAAAATTAAAAAAAAGAAAATCAACAAAATAGTAGAATTCATAAATATATTCATGAGCTCGTTCTTTGGAGGGGGGGAAATAAAATAGGCATACTTATAGAAAATCTACCTAAAAAAAAGAGAAAAAAATAACTGACATCTGAAAAGTTTCTATAGTTTGTAAAGCACTTTCCTATGCCTTATTACTCTTGGTCCCCAAACTAATTCTGCATGCTATATATTTGTGTCCCTATTTTGCTAGTGATCAAATTGAGGATCAAAGAAGTGAGATTACTCTTTAGGGTCACACAACTTGTGAATGATAAAACCATGATTTGAACCCTCTCCTAACTTTGCTGAATATTCTTCCAATACACTCATAGCATCCTCTCAGGATGAATGTAAGACAGGAAGAGTGAAACATTTAATCTGTCTGTATTAGTTTCTTTTTTTTTTTTAATTTTTTTTTCAACGTTTTTTATTTATTTTTGGGACAGAGAGAGACAGAGCATGAACGGGGGAGGGGCAGAGAGAGAGGGAGACACAGAATCGGAAACAGGCTCCAGGCTCCGAGCCATCAGCCCAGAGCCTGACGCGGGGCTCGAACTCACGGTGTATTAGTTTCTGTAGCTGCTGTAACAAATTACCAGAAACTGGGTGGGTTAGAGGGGCACCTGGGTGGCTCAGTCAGTTAAGCATCTGACTCTTGGTTTCAGCTCGGGTCATGATCTCACGGTTTCATGAGTTTGAGCCCCACATCAGGCTCTGCGTTGGCAGTGCAGATTCTGCTTGAGATTCTGTCTCTCCCTCTCTCTCTTCCCCTCCTCTACTTGTGCTATCTCTGTCTCTTTCTAAATAAATAAATACAATTTAAAAAAGAAAGAAACTGGGTGAGTTAGAACAGCAGGAATTTATTCCATCAGTTCTGGAGGATGTACGAGATCAAGGTGTCAGCAGTACCATGCTCTTTCTGAAGGTTCTAAGGGGTATATCGCCCACTGTCTCTTCCCAGCTTCTGGTGGTGATCAGCAATCCTTGGTTTTCCTTGGCTTTCAGCTTCAGCACTCCAGTCTCTTCCTACATCTTCACATGGTGTTCTCCCCCAGCGTCTTTACATTGTCTTCCCTCTGTGCATAGGTCTCCTCTGTTTTCTCTTCTTATAAGATGTAGGGGTTTGTTTTCCAAATCTACAATTTTCCTTTCAGTATGATACCATCTTAACTTGTTTAATTGTATCTGCAGTGACCCTCTTTGCGAATAAAGTCGCATTCTGAGATTCTAGGTGAACATGAATTTGGGGAGGTCACTATACAACACAGTATAATGTCCTTGTTTCTTATGATCATATTTTTAAGAATTTTTCTTGTGTTCCATTCACATAGCAAAGCTGTGCATACATGCATCCAGACGCCCTTGGCAGCCAGCAATAATTTACTGACAGCTTAAAATGTGCCAGATACTTAAGTAGATGACCCAGAACACAAAAAGAAAAAAAGTATGTGAGATCTTATGCTATGTTTATAGGATTTTACTAAGCTAGGGGCAGGTGGGAATGATAGTCCTGTTCTAGTCAGACCCATCAGAGAACTGTTCATATTCAGGTACTTTATGAAGGAGGAGAAGCGGGACAAATTCTGAGGACTCTGACCTGAATCCTACATCTTATCAGTCAGGCTACAGCTGGAGAAACTGTCAGAATGCCTAAGAAAATCCCAGGTGTGCACAGGTGAGGTGGCAGGGAGGAAAAAGCATGATAATGCACTGTTTCTACATGAAGGGCTACTACAGGATTCTGGGCTTGTTTTTGTGTCTGTGCTAGAAGGACCACAACCGATGGGTGGAAGGCACAAAGATTTCTATTTAAAGTCAGCTTACAGAAAACTAGGATCATCTAAAGATGTAACTGGGACTGGATGACACTGGTACCTGCTTAGGAGGGCCTGGATGGAGACTAGGAGAGGAGGGAGTTCTTAATGGATCTTATCACTTGCCAAACATTCCAAACAAGATAGTACATAGAGATCTGTGTTTAACAATTGTAGAAGCACATACTTTAATGTTGTTTGGCACAAATGTACACTGTTTACTAATAGAAACACAATGGTTTGCATAAAATTAAGTTATTTTATGCTGGGGCCCAGCAGCAAAAGGGTGGAAAAAAACATGGGCTCATAGTAGAATGGGAGAGATATAACATAAAACAGAGACAATGGGCTATAATAATATAAGAATCAGCCTCAATGAATAATTGAAGAGTGGATGACTGAGTGATTTTCTTCAGAGACTTGTTGTTGCTATTGTCATAGCATTGACTTTATAGTAGGGTGAGCAAGTGTCCTAGTTTGCTGGGACCCGAGAGGTTGCATGGGCCTTTCAGCGCTGAAACCAGGGAAAGCCCAAGCATACTGTGATGAGTTTGTCATGCTTTTTATAGGCTTTTTAAAAAGGAAGGAGGATATAAAACCAGATACAGTAGGAGAAGTTATGGGAGCAGAGAGAGGGGGCATTCATCATCTTTGAGGGGGAAACCAGGCAAGCCCCAAAGCTTCGTTAGAACAGGGACGGTGTCTGTCTTGGTCACCGATGTATTCCTGGCACCCAAAACAATGTGTGGCACATAACTGGAATTCAATTGATATTAGTCAAATACATGAATTAATTAACACAGCTCAGAAAGCATTTGAGCTGAGCCTTGAAGGCTAATACAGCATGTTGACCGTAAGAGAATGGAGTGTGTGGTACAAGTTTCCAAAAATAGAAAACTTGGGTATAGTAATTGGTAAATATGATGTTTAATGGAACTTTTTCCTATGGCTATTAATATAGTTCTTGGGGAAAGCCCTTGAAACACTAAGCCTATCGTATTTCCTCTATTCTTTTTTTCCCATCCTGCAGACCCTCCTCTGCCTTCCTTTTCTGCTTCCTTCCCTTTTCTCTGTTGAAAGATGCAGTACCCTGAGGAAGGGATGCCTCTAGAAGCTTTTTCACGGCAAGAATTATTGGCAAATAAACCATCCAGGAAAACATTATGTTTGGAAATACACTGAGGTGCAGGTGGAGTGGGGAAGATGCGATTTGGCCCAAGGACAACCAGTCAGGATGGTTGGCGTAGTGTGGGAGAAGGAAGAGGGGAAGGGGCATCATGGCGGAGAAGGCGCTTGGGGCCGCACGGTGAAAGGCCCCGTCGCGGAAACACAGTGCACCATTGTACTCCTCTGCCTTGGGTCACACAGATGTTTCCTACTGGATTCTTGCTTACAGAGGACAAAGTGCGAACATTACCTCTATGAGGAAAAGAGAAACTGAGCAACCACTGTGTGCCAGACACTGTTGGGTGCATTTTATATGCATGATCCATATACATGCATTTTGAAAGAAGGAATTATTAACCCCATTACACACACACACACACACACACACACACACACACACACAAAGAGCCAGAGGCTTGCTGAGATTCAGTGATTTGCACAAGATGTTAACTGGGACTTGGTGGCCAGATTTGGACTTAGGTCTGTCTGGCTTCATAGCAGTGGTTTCCAGCTTCCCGCCTTCTTCTTACATCTCAGTTCATGAAAGCAGACCTTTCCCACCTCGTCCCTCTTACCTCCTGCCTCTTTCAACACTAGTGGACCCTTCCTCACCAAATGCACCCAGTATTTCCTTCCACCGGGCTCTGAGCACCCTGTTCTCCTTGGAAACAAGTCAGGATCTTGGTATCTCTGTGACATTAATGTATTATTTCAAGCTGGACAGACCCCTAAGACTCTGTGATAGTCTTCAACTTTCACATTTCTCAGGAGTATTTCTAGCAAGTGTTTTTGTGCTATGAAAACGCACTTCTTAAAGGGCACACAATTACCCACAGTAAGAAGCTGTGGGAACCTTGTGGACCCAAGCAGCCAAAATCTCTCTCTCTTAGTGCTCATAGCCATGATTTATTAACAAAACAGAGAGAAGAAGGAGAAAACCTAGATTCCAGTCAAAACTCTGCCATTTATTAGCTGTGTGACTGAAGTTCCTTTACTTCTTTGGGCCTTGGTTATTTTATCTGTAAAATGGGTGACTTATACTTGCTTTGTTTGCCTCACAAAGTTATGCTGAGAGATTATCTTAAGTAAAGTTTTCATATATCAGAAAATGTGAGACAAAGGAATGGTGTTAGCTTTAAATTCTTTGTGGAACCAAGTGGGCATAAATAAAACACAAAGTATTATTTTTATTTCTTGGTGGTTAGTCAGTTCATGTAAAAGAAATCTGAACTCAGTCTAGCTTAAGCCAAATTTTATTTATTTGCTCAGATAAATCAAGGGTAGGGGGAGAACCAGCCTCAGGAATGGGTAGATCTCTGTTTCCAGTGGTTCCAGAACACCCCTCTGTCTTCGAGCTCTCTGACTTATTGCCTATTTGCCTTATTCTCTCCTGATGTTCATTAACTTCTAGAATAATCACCAAAGCTTCTGGCTTGTCTTCCAACTTTTGTAAAGTGTTTTTAAATTTGTAAAATATAACATATACAGAAAAATACACGATGATGTATGTACCATTTAGGCTTCTATTTTTTTCAGCTTGTTATCAGAGAGGGAAGAATTTTTTCATAGATCGTGAGGTAGAAAGTCCCACGGAAGCCCCGTGATTGGCCTGATATAGGTCATGTGTATGCCTCGGACAAATCACTGTAGCTGAGTGTGAGTGTTACCACTGGTCCACCTCAGTCCTCGGGCTCTCCCCATGTGGCCAAGGAGCACAGAAAGCACAGACGTGGCCAACAATTGGAATTTAAGCAATAAAAGATATGGCAAGAGAATACTTCTGCTGGCTTCTGGTTCCTCTAGGATGCTCCAGTTCTGGGAGTGCAGGCCTACCTGGAAGTATAAGGTGGAAACCTTGCACTGATTACACTTGAGATGTCTTCTACTCCTTACTTAAGAGAGGTTGGCAAGAGGTGTAATGTACAGAATAGGCACCTACTTACTTTGTCAAACTTAGTATTGAGAATGGAGTGAAATGAAATGGCTCATAGATGAACTCTGACCATGCTCATATGCATGTCACCATAGCAGGGAAGGCAGAAATTGAGTAAATATCTGTGCAAAAGAGAAATACAGAGCACCCAGAAGCACAGAAGAGAGACCAAAGGATGCACTGATATAAGTTCAGTGAAGCATCGTGGGTGTGAGAAAGGCCTTCTGGGTAGAGGGTCTAGCACGTGCAATAGTCCTGGGGTGGGAAAGAGCACGCTGGAGGAAGCAAAAGAGGGCCATTGTGTCTTGGTAGAGAGAATGGCTCAAGATGAGGGAGACAAGGGCCGAATCAGGCATCTCGAGAGATACGAAATGCTAGTCCCACAGTGAGCACTTACCAAACCAATGCCCTCTCTTCATCTTTGGCCAGATTTGGCCTATGATCTTTATAGGAGGCCTGTGGCCCAAACCCCAAGCCCCCCCCCCCCCCCCCCCCCGCTTTCTGGTATGGCATCTTCCGTATGAGCAAAACAAGCAATGGAGGGAGCCTCAGCAACTGGGAAATAGTTGTGGGCCCATTCCCCCTTTCAAAAGAGCTAAGCCCTGCTGTTCATGATACTTATTGTTGATGTTAATCGTCATCTTTGACACCTCTGCTGCCACAGAGCATGCCGACCTTCAAAGCTCCCTGGAGCCATAATTACCCTCCCAGTTCCTCTATGAAAGAGGTAAATCAGGGGTGAGTACAGGATGAGAAGCCATAAAGCCCTGAAAATCAGACTCCTTCTCTATGGCCTGGAGCAGAAAAAGGAACAGGCACCAGAAAGCCCCTTCTGGCTCCCAACTGTAAAAAGGGAAGGGGTAGGGATGGAATCGTGGCCTCCTAGGTGTGCTGAGATGTTTAATTAGAAGGTACGAGGAGGTGTGCTTTCGTGAGGGGAAGAGCTGCTGAGCACTACTTTTCCGGACTTCAGATTCCCCTGGAGGCAGATGGAACATCCAGGTTCAGACACAGGGGCTGGGATGAGGGAAGGGAATGGAGATCGTGAACACTTCTCACGAGAGGGCACTTGTCCGGCTTAGAGAAGGCCAGGCAAGGCCAAACCACTGGCCATCATGAGGCACACAGGACCAAACTCTGATTTCATTCGGGTCCGATCTCCCTGTGCTGCAGTACTGTATGGGGCCAGGATCTGTCAGGTCCTTGGTGGCTCAGAAAATCCTCCCCAGGGTTTTGCTTGGGCTCAAATACAGCTTTTAGTTTGGTTCTATGCCCTCCTGCTCTGGCCCTCCCTCAAATGCTTCTCTGTAGCATTCACTGTGTCGGGTCCTGTGTTGGCAATAGGGATATGATGATGGACAAACATGGCCCCAGCCTCATGATTTGGTGGGGTAGTGGAGGCACTGGTAGACAATTCGAATTCGGGGTGATGAGCCGTGGGAAGGAAGTGCGGGGAATTTGGGATCCTGGAGGAAGGGCACCTGTTCTTTTTTGCTCCCTGGAATGTGTCTGGCACAGAACAGGATATTAAGATGTTGGAACATTGACTGCCTGAGGTGGATGGTTCCTTCCTGTCCCCTCCTCTCCATGCCTGAATGCTGTTGGGGACAGTTCACAACAAGAGGGGGAAAAGCTCTGCCAACCAGAATGTCCTCTTCCTTGGCCAGAGCCAGTTACTCACTGTCCAGGCCTGTCTCTTGGGCCCTGTTTTCCCAGCCTTTTCAAACTAGCACTCTTGGATCCATTTCATGACTTTTGTGTCTCTTAGGGATCACGGCTTTCCTTCTTACTTACCAGGGCGTCTTCGGGCTATCTTCATTCAGTGTGCTTCTTCTGGGCCAGGCATCCACAGGTGTCTGGGAGTGCAGAGTTGAACACAGCCTGTACCCTTGAGGCGTTCCCTGGCTGGGGGGACTTGAACGCTTCACCTAGGGTAAAAAGGGTGGTCAAAAGCAAGTCCAGGGTCTTGCAGATTCATGGAGAAGCAGCACCTGAGCAGAACAGGGAGGCTTTGAGAGGAGTGGTGCCCAGGTTTGGTCTTAAAAGATGCACAGGGATTCTCCATGCAGAGGTACAGAAGGAAGGGATTCAACGAAGAGGGATTTTTACCCATTCATGGTTCCTGGTGCCTCTGAGGAACCACACAGATACGTACATGAGTTCTGTGGGATTGCCCCTACGCGTGGGAATAGCTTGCATGCTCTGCTGTGTGTGTGGCCAGGTTCCTCTTTTGTGAGCATCTCTTTCCTCCTTGACTAGTGCTACAGTTCCTCGTTTCCTTGTCATCTTTGAGCATCTTTCATGAACCTCTTCCATTTTGACAATGTCCTTCAGAAAGTAGCAGCTTGTGGTGCCTGGGGGGCTCAGTCGGTTCAGTGTCTGACTCTTGATTTCGGCTCAGGTCATGATCTCGTGGTTTCATGAGATCAAGCCCCACATCGGGCTCTGCACCGACAATGCACAGCCTGCTTGGGATTCTCTCTCTCCCTCTCTCTCTGCCCCTCCTCCCTTGTGTGCTCTCTCTCTCTCAAAGTAAGTAAATAAACTTTAAAAAGAATAAAAGGAAGGAGCAGGTGGTGTTCTTAAGAACACAGTCTTTGTGATGACACTAGGCCTAAGTGTGTTACCACCTACTAGCTGGGAGACAGACCTTAGGCAAGAGTCTCTGAGACTTGGTTTCCTTGTGTGTAAAGCAAGAGGGTCATAATGGTCCATCTGTCTGCTGGGGGTTTTACATCCGATCGTGAAGGCAAAGAGCTGACGCAGGGCCTGACACGAGGCAAGTGCTCAATAAACATCCGCCATGGCCACGTTCAAAGTGTGCGGCCCAGAACTGCATACGAGCTGACTGGGGGCGGCGGGGAGCCTAGCCAGAGCTGGACTGTTGCCTCCTGCCTGACACTGGCCTATTCATGCAGCCGAGGATCACGGTGGCCCTTTTGGCAGTGCGGCCCTTGCTGACTCACCCCAGGTTGCCTGGTCCCTGGAAGGCTCCGGCCTCATTTTCAAGGGCTGTGCTGCTAAGTCACGTCTTCCCAGCCATTTGCTGGAGCCATTGGCGTTAAGGAGTCTTGTCCAGGGCCTGACATTTAGGCTTGTGAAATTCTAGCATGGGTACATTTCGCCCATCCATCAAGCCTGTCTGGAGTCCGGTGCTGCCTCCCAACATTTGCCTGCCTGTTTCCTCGCAGGATTTCCTCACGGCTCAATTCATCCAACAGACTATGGCTAGAGGAGATTTTGGAAAATGTTGTTTTCCTCTGACTCCTCTCCTGGCCGAAATCCTTTAAACTCCTCAGCCTGGCACACGAGACCCTTCGTGATGTAACACCATCCCACTTTGGGGGCTTTTCTTGTCTGGATAGGGATGGTAAGCATTTCTGTATTATAGGATTTTTGTGAGGATTAAATGAGTTCATGCTGGAAAATCACTTAGAACAGGGCTCTCAAGAATTGGGAGCGAGTCTGGGATCTGATACTACCTGCAAACTAATAGGTCAGTCTGGCACAATGGCATGGCTGCTAGGTCAGGGAGCTAGTGGCAGTCAGATTTCCAGTGTTTTCTCATGCCCCTTCCCTAGCCCCGGCTCCCATGGGATGCTGTGAAGAAGGCCAGCTGATACCTGAGATCTGGGGGCTGCATTAAGGAGAGGAGCCCTGAGCTCAAGGAACCAGAATCTTTTGTAATGAACTCCAAGGGAAACTGATCTCTGGTATAGAGAAGAACATTGTATCTTGCATGTCTGTTCGGAAAGAACACCCTTGAAGGACGGTCTGGAACAAAGGCCGTCAGTGTGCGGCAAAATGTGCAGAAATACGGGAGACCCATGGAGAATCGTCTCCCAACAAGGGCCACGTGTGTTGTAAGTGCTTCGTAAGTGTCAGCCACGAGGAAGACAATGGTGGTGCTGGTGTGGATGCTTAGCTTCATTCAGGATGGTGGCTCTTCTCAAGGACCCTTCAACATGACTTCTGCCCTTGGTGCCTTTATGCGTGCGTTTCCTCACATCTCCCCAGCCTCTGCATCCTGCTCTGATGTCTCTGACACATCTCTCCTGAGCCTCCCCTCTCCCCACTCTGACGGTGTCATTTGTCCCCTGTCAGCACTTAGCAATGACTGTTTGCCTCCCTTAGAGACCTTTGTGAATCTCTTCGCTTCACGTGGGATTCTTGCTTAACTCTCTTAAACTCCACTTCGCCCTTTGTTCATCAGTTTGGAGGATGGTTCCTCCTGAATGTTTTCCTGATAGCTCTTGTCCCCAGCCTGCATTAGGAGCTTCCATTTGCTCCTGTGGCATCAGTGGTGACCTCTAAGTGGCATGTCATGCCCCTTGAGACTTGGAAATTCTGGAAGACCCTTGGGTGTTTAGCATCCGCCATGGTGCCCTGCACACAGAAGCATTCAATTAACATTTACATAGAAATGAATGATTGCGTGAACATATGAATACCCATATCACAGATTTATGCAAATTTAACAAACAAGTCTAACCATGCTGGAAGCTCCTGGAAAGTGTCCAGTGGTCACAGACACGCCAGCATGTGCCTAATATCTGTGGGTGGATGTGTCAATTTCACCTTGCTTTAAAGGATGTCTATGAGGCCAAGTGGACCCCGGTTTGAGAACACATAACATACATTGTCAAAGATATTATTCATCCTGACTTTATACGAGGGAAAATTCTAGTAAGCCTCCTCAAAAGCAATTTAAAAACCATAAACTTCATGTTCCTCTAACTTAGTAAATATCAAACTCATTTCATCCTTAATAGTCTACAAAATCAACACTCGTTTAAACTAATGGTCTGTTTATAGCATTCGTGGCAAGTTTCAGATTGCAAATGCATTTTTACAGTGGCGTTTGAAGGTTGCTATTGGAAAGAATGACAGAACAGTCACTGTGAAACCTGGGGCTGAGCTTGAGGCTAGCTCCCAGTTTTTCCATAATATGATAAAATTGTACCAAAGAATGGCAAACTTAGAAACTCAAACCAGGGGATGTGAGCCCTTAGGATACTTTCAGAGGCAGAGATCACAGTGATTAAGACCTAACCCTCTGGGGGCAGAAGCACCTGCATTTGAATTCTTCTTCTCTTGATCACAGACCGAGCCTTAGTTTCTTGCCTTGTAAAGCCAGGAAAATATGATACACAGCAGAGGATCATCATGAAAATCAAATGTGGTAACATACATTAAAAAAAAAAAAACTTAGCATAGTATATGTGGCACATAGTGAGCTCATAGGTAGCTGTTGTCATTATTACTAAGTTTATATTGCTGGATTTGTATCCCAGCTCAGGCGCTAACAAGCTATGTGCTGGCATCTCAAGCTGAGGGAGGACTTCCCTACCTTCCTTGAGTCTCAGTGTCCTCATGTGTAAGGATGACGATAGTAATGCCGGGATCACAGTGTTGATGGGATAATAAATTGGCAGATGATACGGAATCTGCTTCAGGAAGGTAGGGTGAGCCCTCAGTAACTGTGAGATAGAAAACTAATGATGATAATAATAATTACTCTTCCCTGAATCTCTTTTTTTTCTCCCCTCCATTGTAAATCTGGGGATGCTGGTGTTGCTACATGGTTTCAAGAATGGGAAATCCTATTTACGAAGCACCTAACCTGACGGCGGGCACTTGTGGGTACTCAAGAGATGGGGGCTATTGTTTCTAGCCCCTCTTCCTGCCTCTGCCTGGTTTCCAGCTCTGGATCAACGAATGCAGGAATTGCAGTTTTCAGGGGCCTCTCTCACAGCCCAGGGTGGGGGGGGGGGCGAGGGGCAAACGAGGGCTTCATCAACTGGAAACCGCAACCTGGAAGTGAACTTTCCTAATCAGTGCTGCAGGATTCCAACAGCTGGTTCTACTTTGAAATCAATTGGAACCCCCTGGGCCCCTTGCTCTTTCTCTGCGAGGAGCAAATGCCATCCCAGAGCTGGGATTTAGAAATTTGCCACACCGTATCAGAAACAGATCCCGCCTCTGGCAAGGTCAGGGCTGCTCAGGCCCAGGCCCCAGCCCCGGAGCCCCCTCTGGAGCCTGTCAGGTGGCCTTGGAGGCTGAGGCTCTGGCCGAAGGTCAAGGCCGTCCCAGTCCGTTGGTATTGCCAACCAGCACCGTCGTCCTGTCCTGTCTGCCTTTAGGAACAGCCACCCAAATCGCCCAGATTTCCATTTCAAAGAGTGAGTCAAGCTCGGATGTGGAGAGCACGTTCAATAACAATTTTTAGGATGTGAGTGTTAGAGAGCAGCAGCAAGAATGCATTTGATTTGGAAAGGAACTGCTTCCTTAGATGCCTGCCTTGTAATTCCTTCCAGCTGGCCCCATTTTGGTGGGCCCTTGAGGGTCTTTAGGGCCCCCAGAGTGGCCAGCGCTCACCCTGGGTGCTGCAGATACCGGAGGATGTTGGCTGAATGGCTGTTTCACCGCTGCCTGAGGCTGGATGTGTCATCAGGGGAAGGATCGGCAGGCTACGTGGAGTCCTAACTCTGAGTTTACCAGCAGTGTGACCTCAGGAAAATCCCTTGCCTTCTCTGAGCTTCCGTTTCCTCATTTGAAGAATGAGGGCTAGGCTACGTGCTCCTGAAGCTGCCTTGCAGTGCTTTCATTTTCCGATCCCAAATGATCATAGATGCTATCGTTGCTCAGTGAATGAAAAATAGCACTTGCCGTTAATTAAGCGTCACATTAAGTACTTTAATGTATCCATGAATGAATTGCATGAATGAATGCAACGTCTATTATCTCTTTTGGAAAAGAGAGTAAAAAGGGAGGTAAAGTGCTGTTTTGAGCAGCTATTATGTATTAGACACTATCTTGGATGCCTTAAAACCTCTTGTCCTCTTTTCAAATTGGTGGGTTTTATTACCACAATTTATAGATCCTTAAAGAGGTAAAGGAACTTGCCACATAAGTATAGCCAAGGATTTCAACCCAGTTTTGCTGCTTGAAAGGGTCTATGGATCTATTTTCCTCCTGGATTTTGAGACTGCTTCCTAAGTTGCTGACAAACAGGAAGTGCTCAGGCCTGAGGAAGTTCCGAGTAAAGTCTGGGTAAACCAATGAAGAGGGTTTTAGACACCTGCTTAGAGAAAGGCAGAGCCCTGCTCGGGGTGCACAGTGGGTGAGGGAGGGGGGGACTTGGTAGAGCCCGAGCTCATGAGTCCACAGCCTTGGGGCAGCTGTGTCTAGGGGGCATCTCTGACAGCCCACCACAGGAGCATGTCTGGGCGCACTCTGACCCCTTTCTTCAGCGGAGGATTCAGTGACATGGATGGCAAAAAGGCACCTGGGTACAGCTTCTAGAGAAGCGGGAGGGAGTGGCAAAAAGGCAGGTAGAGCAGAGGAGGAGAATTCCTTCCTCCAGGATGCAGAAGACCGGGGCTTGGGATTCTGGAAAATATAGTGTCTCCTTGGGCAGGGCACCCCGCCCACTCCTGTTTTGGTGGATAAACCTGGCACTGGCCTCCAAAGCCTCTGGCCGGGGTCGGGGGGAGGCCCATGCCCATTTTATAAACTGGTAGATGGACACACACATGCCCTCATCCCCTACCCCCTTTCCTCCCCACCGGCAAGGCCTCCAGAAACACAATGAACTTCACGGAACATTCTGATGCTAGTCCCAGGGAGTATGTATTTCCTGGTGAGAGCAGAACAGAAAACCCACAATTCCTTGCTCCCACTTTTCTAGCTACAAGCATCTGAAATTTGCCTAGTCATGCTTTCCTTTATTCGACAAATATCTGCCATGCTCCTGCTTTGATCCTGGCCCTTCTCAACACGAGAAGATATAAAATAGTGAACAAAATAGAATTTCTCACTGCCTGTGTGGCACTCAGAGTCTCATTGGAGGGCAGAGTGGAGACAGGGAGAATATTAGTTTCCTATAGATACCATGACAAAATGCCAGAAACTGAGTGTCTTAAAATAACAGAAATTTATCCTTTCATGGTTCTGGAGGCCAGAAGCCTGAAATCAAGGTGTTGATGGAGTTGGGTTCTTCTGGAGGATCTGAGGGGGAATCTGTTCCAGTCCTCTCTCCCCACTTCTGTAGCTCCTGCAATCCTTAGTATTCCTTTTTTTTTTTTTTTTTTTTTTTTTTTTTTTTTTTTTTTTTTTACAAATACATCATTCCAATCCATATCTCTGTCTTCTTATCATCTCCTCTGTGTGTCTTCTCTCCTCTTATTAGGACACTTGCCACTGGATTTAAAGCCCACTTTGATCAAGGATGGTCTCATTTCAAGATCCTTTCTATATCAACGAAGGTCTTTTTCCAAAGAAGGTCATATTTGTCAGGTGCCAGGTGGGGATATCTTTTGGGGGGCCCCATGCAACCCATTGCAGGAGGCAAGAATAAAATTAAATAAATGAACAATTACATAATTGTACATTGTGGTTAGTGGTGAGACAGGAAAAGAAACCTGAAAAGTTGTGGAATGGACTTGGTACACCTGTTGAATACTTACCCGCTCTGAACTTCACATTCTTTATCTGAACAATGGAGAATTTTCATGGCTAACATTACAAAGTTGATGTAAGGATTCAATTTCTTGAGAGTTAAATATATAATTGTTGATGGAAAAAATTATGGAAATGACCCGGCTAATTGTTATATATAGGATTTCTTTTTCCACTGGCCTCGAATTTTCTTCTTCCTCCTCATTCATTCATTCGTTCCATATATTGTGACCCTTTATTCTATGCTAGACTTTTTTTCTAGGTGCTCTCTGGAGATACTGCAGGGACCAAAATCAACAAAAATTTGGTTCCCTCATTGAGCTTACATTTTCATCATTGTGATTGTTAATTTTGTCAACTTGACTGGGTCACAGAATGCCTAATATGTGGTCAGATGTTATTTGGGGTTTGTCTGTGAGGGTATTTTTGGATAAGATTAACATTTCAAACAATATTTAATGGATTGCCTGGGTGGCTTAGTTGGTTGACCATCCAACTTCAGCTCAGGTCATGATCTCACAATTCGTGAATTCAAACCCCACATGGAGCTCACTGCTGTCAGCACAGAGCCCACTTTGGATCCTCTCTCCCCCTCTTTCTCTGCCCCTATCCTGCTCTCTCTCTCCACATTTTAAAAAATGGTTTATTTATTTCTGAGAGAACCTGACATGGGGTTCAAACCCATGAACCATGGGATCATGACCTCAGCCAAAATCAAGAGTCAGATGCTCAACTGACTGAACCACCCAGGCGCCCCAAGATTAACATTTAAATCAGTGGACTGAATAAAGCAGATTGCTCTTCCTAATGTGGGTGGACCTCATCCAATCAGGTGAAGGTCTGAATAGAACAAAAAGATTGACTCTCCCCCGAGTAAGAGAAAATTCTACTTTGAACTGAGACATGGGCAGTTTTCCTGCCATATGACTCAGACTGAAACATCAGCTAGTCCTGAGTCTCCAGCCTGCTAGCATTCAGACTTGAATTAGCATCACTGGCTATCCTCATTCATAGGCCTTTGGACTCAGATTGGAACTAACCATTGGCTCTCCTTGGTCTCCAGCTTGCTGGCTATAGGTCTTGGGAATTGTCAGGCTTTATGGTCATGTGAACTAATTTCTTGTAATCTCCCTCTCTCTTTCTCTGATTCTGTTTCTTTAGAGAACCCTGACAAATACAGCCATAATCATCATAATCCCCTTTGTATTTTTCTGGCACCCACTTCATCTGTTATCTGTTTTTTATCCACAAAGCAGCATTGTGAAAGAGGCAGAGCAGGTGTCGTGAAAATCCCCATTTTACATGGGAGGAAACTGAGCCCTAGTGAGGCCCTTTAACTGCTACAGCATAGGGCTTATCCCCCCAAAAGAGAAACATCTTTGTGTACGGGTAGCCAGAGGACATGTAGGAAGCTGTATGGAAAGGCTGTATTCAAGTCAGGTTTCCTTAACAAGGGAGCCATATTTTAATTATTATTATTATTATTTTGTGTGTGTGTGTGTGTGTGTGTGTGTGTGTGTGTGATCAGGGTGGAAAAACTCTCCTCTTTGATTTTCAACATAGCATTGGTCATCAATGAGAAGCCTCTTAAAATTCCCTTAGGGAGAAATTGGAGACTGCTAAAATGTGGGCTAGGCAGGTCTTGTGAAATAATAGACATGCAACATCTTTCAGGAAAGTTCCAACTGGACTTGAAAAAGAAGTCTAGATGAGTCATGGGAACTCAGGTTTAAAATGCGTTCAGAGGGGCGCCTGGGTGGCTCAGTCGGTTAAGCATCCGACTTCAGCTCAGGTCACGATCTCACGGTCCGTGAGTTTGAGCCCCGCGTCGGGCTCTGGGCTGATGGCTCGGAGCCTGGAGCCTGCTTCCGATTCTGTGTCTCCCTCTCTCTCTGCCCCTCCCCTGTTCATGCTCTGTCTCTCTCTGTCCCAAAAATGGATAAACGTTAAAAAAAAAAAATTAAAAAAAAAAAAATGCGTTCAGAATTTATCAATTTCAGCCCCTTCCTTACACAGAAAGAACACCGAAGCCCAGAAAAGTCAGCCATCTTCCCAAGGTCCACAGATTGAAAGAAGTATATTGACATTATTGGGACTCCAGTCCAGCACGCTGTTTATTATATAACACTCTGTAGTGAACGCGAAGACTGTCCTCCCATCCACCCAGTTCCTGGGGTCATTTCATGGCAACCTTGTGGCGTGAGACTGGAAAAGCGGTGGCAGGGGTGTTCATATTTGTTTTCTCTATAGTCTTTGCTCACTTGTGATCCTTTGATACCCAGGTTACCGCTCGTGGTGCCCTTCCCCATTTGTAAGCAATGTTTTTGGAGTCAGACAGACCTGGGTTTCAGTCTCAACTCTGTTGCTCACTAGTGGCAGAAACCTGAGCAAGTTACATAGCAACTCCAACCTCTTTTTTTTTCACCCACTAAATAGTGAGATAAGGCATGCAAAGCACTCACCACAGTGCCTGACATAGTGCTTGCTCAGTAAATGTTACCAATTATCATTCAGGTGAAATCTGGTGTCAAGGGAGGTAGTGAACACACACTAGGTCTTCAAGGCTCAGTTCGAGGTTGCCCCCCCTCCCCCCACCCCGCTTACTCCAGCTAGCAGCGAGTGCATTCTCCTTCAAATACTAAAGTAATTTAGTTGGGCCTTTCATGGCACTTGCCACACATGTTGTCTTGTATTGTCCCTGTATCATCATGGGAAGGGAAGTCTTTCTTCTCAAGCTCAGGTTTGTTTTTGTTTGTTTTCTTTTCTATCTGTAAAACAAGACGTGGGGAAAGGGAACATACCTACCTCACAGGAGTTGTGAGAGATTTAAGTATGATAGCGTTGGACGAACTGAGCAAAACAGGGCAGGTTCTCATTCATTCATTCATTCATTCGTTCATTCACTCACATGTTTCTTGAGGAAAAGCTCCGTGTGCCTGACATGGTGCATGGCACCAACAAGACCCTGTCTCCTGGGACTTCACGGTTAAAGAGGAAATTTCAATATACGAGACAATGATTATTGTTACTTTAATAATTCTCGTCATCAGATTTCCTGGGATAGATGTAAGGTCTGGCATGGCAGGGGCCTTCATGAATGTGACTGAAACATATTGGGTCGGGTCAGAAACGGCATGCATGAAGACGCAGGGAATCATCATGCCTCTCCTCTGTTTAAGGTTCTTTAATGGCTTCTAGGACAGAATCCTAGCTTCCAAGAAGGCATCTTCTTCATGTAACTAATGCCTCATTGCTCAGCCCTCTGTAAATCTCACTTCATGCTGCAGCCACACCAAACTCCACTCAGATCCCTCATACCGTCCTTCCTTTCCATGTGCTGTTCCCTCTGCAGAAGATGCAATTCCTTCTTTCCTCTCTCCTTTACAAACTCTTGCCTGCCCTGTAAGACCCCACCTCTTCTCAGGGGCTCCTTAGGGAGGGTCAGGCACCTGAGTGCTTAGTGGCCTCCCGCCACTAAAATGGTAAATGTTAGCATCTGTATTTTTGTCTGTGCCCCTAAGAGACGGGGCCCTCTTTGTGCCAGCAACTCTGTGTTCCTGACACCCAGCTGAGAACCTGGGACAGAGAAGGGCTCAGTGCATGTGGGTGAAGTGAATGAATGAATACATGTCAGTCATCCTTAGCCACCTTCTCAAGACTTGAGCTGAATACGTTAATCAAGTGTCCAGTCAAAGTGGGTTGGGAAGCAAAAATTGCATTTCTGCCACTTGCAAAGCTGGGGAGTTTGGTTTTCACCCAAGGTCTCCTGGGGCTACCTCAATCTATTGCCAGTATAAATACAGGTGTAGAGTCCAAGGATGCCAAGGGTAGCTGGAGCCTACCAGCAAAAGGAGATTTCCTTTTCTCCCCAAGGGCTCAGAAGTGATTCTCACTGCTGTTAAAATCAGGAAAGGGGAGGAATGTCCCATTTCACCAAATGTTTGCAACCCTAAGCTAACGGCTCGATTCACCAGTTGTCCAAGAAGTGCCTCCTTTCAATTAATTTTCTCCTAGGATCCTCATGGTGTAATCCAAGAATTCGTGCTGTTGGGGTCCGAAGGACTGGACTGGGATCCTGGTTCTACTTGCTGTTTGCATGACTTGGGGACCCCTCTTGGCCTTGGTTCCTCCTCAGTAGGGTACCCATCTCACATTGTGGTGGACCAGACCCAAAAGAATGATGTCTATACCACATAGCCCACTGTCCAGTGGCTTCCCTATCTTCCTTCCTTATCACAGAAACTCACCCTGAGCATGCGTCCAATCATTACCATTGATGAGCCATGTTTGAGCTTGGGAAGATGTTTCCTAAAGTCTAGTATCGAGAACAGTGGCCCCTAAAGCTCATAGAATGGGATAATTACTCTTGACCAGGCTGTCCCTACATGTTTGCATGTATAATTCTTTCCAGTAGCCCTGTGGGGAGATACTGTCATCATCCAGTATGGTCATTCTCAATTCTCAGATGAAGAGACTGAGGGCCAGAGAAAGGCCACACAGATGAAAACCAGATATTCTGGCTCCAGAGCCCTGTAGGACTGACAGAGCTAGGCTACCATTCACAACTCAGCCAACTGGAGATTTTGGTGAATAGCAGTAACTAGTGAAGGCAAACCAAGCCACTATAATCTCAGTCTACAGCAAAGAGACCTGTTTTTCTAGGAAGTTTGTAGAGGTCGCATTATCGACAAGTGTATTTTGGAATGCTGAAAACACTTCTAGGTACCTTTCTCACATTGTCTTTTTTTTTTTAAAGTCTTTAATTTTTTTTTTAATATTTATTTTATTTATTTTTTTATTTATTTTTGAGAGAGAGGCAGAGTGCAAGCAGGGGAGGGGCAGAAAGAGAAGGAGATGCAGAATCCGAAGCAGGCTCCATGCTCCGAGCTGTCATCATGGAACCCCATACAGGGCTTGAACCCATGAACTATGAGATCATGACCTGACCTGAAATCGGACGCTTAACCGACTGAGCCACCCAAACACCCCTCTCTCATTGTCTTTACCCCCCTCCAGGTCTCTTTGAGTCCAGGGATCTGAGGTCAGAAACCCCCATATAACCTAACCTTCTTATGAAAAAGAAATCAGAGTGATTTTTTAAAAAATAGCAGCTATAATCAAAATACTAATTACCACATTTAGTGCCTTGCTTGAGTTTAATAAGTAATAAATTTTATCAAAAACAGCATCTTAAAATTTACCAATAACTTTTCCTGTGATGAATCATTTGATGCTAATAATAATAATAATAGCAGTAGTAGTAATAACCATGACTCATCAAGAGATACTTTATTAAGCCATTTAAAAAATTTTTTTTTCAACGTTTATTTATTTTTGAGACAGAGAGAGACAGAGCATGAACGGGGGAGGGTCAGAGAGAGAGGGAGACACAGAACCGGAAGCAGGCTCCAGGCTCTGAGCCATCAGCCCAGAGCCTGACGTGGGGCTCGAACTCACGGACCGCGAGATCGTGACCTGAGCTGAAGTCAGACGCTTAACCGACTGAGCCACCCAGGCACCCCTATTAAGCCATTTTTAAGTATTATTTACTTTTCATAACAATGAAAGCTGTATAGTATTTTCTCTGGCTTACAGATGAGGAAGTGGGTTCATTCATTACCTCATTTGATTTTTGTCTTAATCCTTCGAGATTGGTTCTTTTATGATCACAGATGAGGAAACTGAAGGTCAGGAGGCTAAGAGACTTGCCCAAGGTCACACAGCAAATTAGAGGCAGAGTTGGGTCACAAACCCCAATTTTTCTGGCTCAAAAGTCTGGGTTTTGAATCACCGTGGTGTAGTTCTCGAAATCACCCATAATGTAGGCAGAGATCATCCCCATTTTGCAACGCAGAAGGAGGTAATGGGAGGGGAAATGGTTTACCTGATATTCTCCCAGCTTCCCTGTGCCCTCTGGAGATCATAATGCTTAGTAGTTGCGCGTAAGGGCTATGGAGTGGCTTGCACTTAGCACGGTGCCAGAACCTGGTAAGCCATCAATAAATGATAACTGTTGTCATTTACAGTGTGGGACTTTGACAGCCCACGGCCGTGGGCGCAAACCTGGTACCTACGTCCCGGACTTGTCTGCATTCTGTTTTGTGCTGGCTTGAGCTGGGATCACAGGACTTTTCTATCATTTCCATTTAATTCTCGCTGATGACACACACCACCCCGATCAAGGCCATCTGAAACTCTGCAAGGAAAAGCTCCCTTTGTGGGAGGTCCTTCTGAATGGATGTGGCCTGCAGGAGACCCTTGGAGCAGAGACCGGGTCCCTGACTCACACTGAGCTGTCCCTCATCCGGCTGAGGCTGGCCCAGGAGCCACCCACCTCTCTCGAACCCTGCGTTGTCTTCTTGGCACAGACCTCCGGCTGCAGACTTTGGACTCCAGGCTGCAGAATTACTCACTCACTGATTCCTCCTTTGGCATCTGCCAGAATCCAGGAAGAGGGCTTTGTAGTCTGTCTTTCTCACTGAGCTTTTTCCCTTTCTCCTTTATTGGTTGATGTGCTGGAGCCAAGGCTGAATTTCTGTCCCATTTCCTCCAAGGACCAGTATCTGGCAAGAATCATCTCTGCACTTGAGAGGCTGGGGAGAAGTCAAACACCAGTTCTGGCTCTTTGCCTCTCCAGGCAGAGTTAGTCACTTGGTTACTGCTGGCTGAAATTGATCAGAGATGTCATGGGGAGGAAATGCGCTTCTTATGAGTTAGCAGAGCATGGTTTTCAAAAAAAGCGGGGGTGGGGGTGTGTGCATTTTTATTGTGCAGAGAAAGTTTAATGGCAAACTGATTTCCTCTTCTGAGAGATCTGACTCCAATCCCCTAGATGCTGCCACTAGCACTTCCGTTCTCAGTGCGTGTAAGTCACGGGAAGCCTGGACACAGGTGTGGCACTGGGGAGGAGGAAAATTAGATGTTCTACACACAGCGTTTCATTTTATCTCCAGTACAGCCTATTGTCACTATCCCTGTTTTCAAGGGTAAAAATGACAAATTTGGAGTGGCGTCTGAATTTGCCCCCGCCTGTCCAAGTTCACAGTTAGTAACTGGCAGAGCAGACATATGGACCTACATCTGTCCAGTGCCAAAGCCACAGTGGGGAAGTGGTTCTTCTCTCTTCCTCTTTCTCTCCCCCCCTTTTCTTTTTTCCCCCCACTTGTCACCTCCCCCACCCCCACTCTTCAAGGAGTCAGAAATTTTCCAAAGAATTAAATAACAAAATACACTACCTTGCATACATTAGGTGCTCAATGAAAGAACATTAAATCTGAATTGCTATGCCTTGGCTTTTAAGAGTGTTTGCATTTTCAAAAAGGCCTCCTGGAAAAGACAATACCTAACAGCAACAACCGAAGGGTGAATTTCTAGCACAGGAGTTTTCCAGTGGGACATTCTTAACTTTCTCCCTCCCTCCCTTTGTTCCTCCCTCCTGCCTCTCTTCTTTCCTTCCTCTCAGGTTCTCTCCGTCTTGCTAAACAAACCCTGGCACTAACTTAAGTGCTCGATAAATATTTACTGATTTAATCCTCATTACCACTGTATGCATGTGAGTACTATTATTATCAGCAGCAGCATCCCATTAGCTAATAAGTAAATGGGGCACACAGAGAGTGGCTTAGTTTTCTGCCTAGGAACACACAGCTCAGAATCAGCAGAGCAAGAGTTTGAAGGAGGGCGGTCAGTTTCTCTAACCACCGCCAGTGCGCTCTTCTGCCTGTCGAGGCAGGAATGGCTTCCCAGAGGGACTTCTATCCTTTCCGCCCACCTGACATTGTACAATTTCCAAGGCATCTTCACGGGTCTCCCACCATGTAACCTAACCACTGTCTGTGAAGTAGAGACTGTGGTCCCTTTTAGCAACAGAGGAAATGCAAGCTCTGAAAATGTAAGTGACTTGCTCAAGGTCACACCCCTGGTCAGGTGGCAGAGCTTGAAAGCCGGACCCACTTGTGGCCCACTTATTTCTACGAGTGAGGCTGGTGCCGAGGAATTAGAGCTGAGCGGGGCAAAGACAAAGCTTTGAGCAGGAAAAAAGGATGCTCAGTGTGTTCATTTTTTCTTGAGGGGGAAGTGTGTGTGTGTGTGTGTGTGTGTGTGTGTGTGTGTGTGTATGTATGTATGTAATAGTCATAAAAGTATTCCTCAGACCTTGAGGTTTTAATAAAATGTGAAAAACATTTTACCAGCACCCTCCCTTTCCTCCTGGATTTTAGGCTCTGCATAATTTAAGGAAATGTAATCCATATGTTTGATTATTCATACTTCCATCATCAAAAAATATTGTTGATTCTTTGAGGAGCTTTTGATGTTCTGGAAGCCAATCTTTTTCTTTCTCTTTTCTTTTCTTTTTCCTTTTTTTTTTTTTTTTTTTGAGAGCAGTGCAGAAGAGAGCATTTTTTTTAAAACATTCTCCTTTTTCCTACAATTTTATTTCCCTTGAAAAAAACACTTTATGGCATTTGAATGGGAGATGAACAAGTGGTCACTAGAATATTCCACTCTTTCCTACAGATTTTTAATACAGTGTTGAGTCCAGGAATGCAGTTCTTGGTTTCAGGGCTCTGATGTGCAGGGAGGGAGTTAATATTTATGGGAAGCCTACCCATGAAGCCACTCTATGTATAAGGTGGCCCCTGAAAGGAGGTGCCATTGGCGCTGTTTCATAGAAGAGGGGAGTGAAGCTCTGAGGCCAATGAGTCGTCCAGCTGGGGTGCAGGTCCAGCATTGCCTGACCCTAAAGCTGCAGCACTCACACTTCTCAGCTCCTTAGTGAAGATACGAGGGTGTATTGCCATCCAGTCAACACATTATCCAATTTCATTCTCATCATCGTCCCTATATCTCTATCCAACATCTGCACCCAAACCACCCCTTCCCAGGAGCCCTTGCTCACCCCTCCCGGCAGTAGGAGCTAAGACTTGGAATTCAGTGTCCCTGTTCACCATTTACTGTGCGCTGATCGCAGAACAAGGTTCAGGGAGTGACAGAGATGAACCAGACCGTTCCCTCTCTCTGGAGCACTGAATCACGATGTGCTGCGCCATACACACCCCTGCCAGGGCGTGACACCTCTGTAGCCTAAATGCCATTCTTCAAAGATACCCTCCCCGGTCTGGCCCCCCATCTAAAGAAATCTTCAGCTACCTTCCGTCACTTCAATCTAGTGTAACCTGCAACACAATGCTTTTTACAGGATTCTATTTTTCTTGTTTCTCCATTTTCTTTTTCTAGTTTATTATCTTTCCCCTTCTCTCCCCTTCCCTCCAAGAGTAGAGCAATCCCTGGCATACAGAAAGCACGTAAGAAATATTTGTTGAAGGAAAGCGTGTTTTATTCATCAACGTATCCCTAGGCTTTGAAACAGACCAGGTATTTAATAATAATACTATCTAGTATTTGTTGAGCACTTATGTTCCAAATGTTCTTTGAAGGATTTTACAAGTATCATCTCACTTAGCCTTATGAGAAACCTCTGAGGTAGTTCTGGTTACTATTCCCCATTTACAAGTGAGGAAGTCAAGGCACAGAAAGGCCAAGATCCACAGCTAGCAAGAAGTGAGACTGAGTTTCAAACCCAGGTGATCTTAACCCCAGAGCTGGAGGTCTTAAGCATGGTTCTGAATGCTCCATGGGTATATGAATGTTTGGGAGAACCACATCTAGGTAGGACATGGCATTCTGAAGGCAGGGTGAAAACAGTGAGGCACGTATGGAGAAGAGAATCAATGCCTCGTAGCTGACCGAATCAAACGTTTTGGAGAACTTGACAATTATGCTTCATTTTAGACTGGGGCAGGTGGGAACAGGTGCATTTCAGAGTCGAGAGTCCAGAGCGTAGAGGAAAGGGCAGATTAGGCAGAGAAGAGGGCATGGGGTGAGGAGGAGAGGGAAATAAGTCTGGAAAGGGATGAGAGGGGCAGAAAATGGAGGGCTTGGAATGTTAGGGCAGCAGATGTGGTCTTGATGGTGTGAGAATGGTTTCCCCTGGAAGATTCCCATACAGGGACATGCCCCGATCAGAGCCTCCTGTTCTAGGCTGCATTTGGCCTTGCCTTTAAGCTGCACCAGCTTCAGGGCAGACTGCATTTCACATTGCATATCATCTTCCTAGTAATCCTGGGAGGTCCAAATTACTATTCCCATTTTACAGATGGCACTGTGGATGCTCAGAGAGTTGGATTTTCCCGAATTTATCAGCTGCTAAATGGCAGCGCTAGGCCCCTAATTCCTGTCTGCCCGGGCTGTATCCATTACCAGGAAATCATCCCCACAACCCCATAGAGAAAGGAATGGTGCCAACATACCTACCTCGACTTCCCAAGGATAAGAAAGAGAATTTCCTGGTTACTTCTCCCTTCTCAACATTTGTGGCATTAGGGAGAGAGAGCCTTGCGGGGGAGGGGGGGACGGCAAGAGAGACGGCAAATTGTTTCTGGATGGAATTTTCCAGACAGGGCCTCAGTCAGAGAACAAATGGGCCTTCTGAATTTTCACTATAATTGTTATTGACCTTTAGTGAGATGAGCAAAATTACTCTCCCGTGCCCCTCCACCCCCATCCCCTTTTTACAAAACTGTTTTCCCTGACTTTTCAAAAATGAAGTTTGGCCAGCCTGGCCCTGACTGCAGACTGTGGGAAAACAATACATCTCCTTATGGCCCCGAATGGAGCGTTCGCAATTAATCCATTGATCTCAGTAGAAAACCCTATTGTATCAGGGCCCGCCAGGAGAAAGCTGCATCCTGCCCCTCTCCCGCCCCGCACAGAATGTTCATTGAAGTCAGCCCCCAAATTGATGGCAGGATGTGGCCCTAAAAGCCTCCAAATTAAAGGGGTCCAGAAAATAATGTTGGCTGGGCAGCGGAAGCTGGGGTGGAGGAGGTGGGGAGAATGGGGGAAGGGGATGGTTTCCTTTGGAATCTGCATGTCCAGAGCTTGGCAAATGGCAAAGGATTTCTAGTTGCCCTTGACTCTCAGTTCTCCTTCGTTTGTTCTGCAAATTCAGAGCCTTAACTATCGAGTTTGCTGATAGTTGGGCTTTTTGTCCAAGCTGCTGCCTCTGATGAATTGACAAAAATGATACTTACTAGAATCTTTTGGGCATTGGACAATAGGGATCCCCCACCTTCCCCTGTTTTACCTCATTCACTTCTCAAACAGTCCTGGGTGATGGTGAGGACTATCTCTTGTTGTTGAGTGGGTCCTACCTGCCAGATGTTTTCCACATTCATTTTCATTTAACCCTCCAGGCCCTGGAGGTAAGCAGAGCTAGCCAGCTGGCCAGTAACCTGGGATGCTGTAACCCAGGCCATCAGCCTTCAAGAGACATTAAGCATTAAGCGCCACTGGAAACGCAATGTATATTTTCCAGATGTATATTTTCCAGAGCTTCTCTGAGGCAGAATATGTGGATGGAAGAAAGAGTCAGATAAGCTGCCTGGGGTGAAGACTGAGCCCAGGGGTGCCTGAACTGTCTTCCCTGGAGAGTTGGTGACATGATGAAATGTCTTTCCTGGAGGGTGGGCAACATGATGAACTGTCTTCCCTGGAGGGTGGGCGACATGATGGCGGAGCTTTGTTTTGCTCAGTGGAGTATGTGGTGGGGGGGAGGCATCCTTGGACTTCACATTACACGTGCTTGTGAGGTTGTGCACTGCTTACACATACTGTGTGTGTGTGTACAGAGAGGAGCCCTGCTACGTACACCGTGGTGTAGACAATCTACACGGTAGACCTGCCATAGTCTTCCTTTTCAGCTCTTGTTTCATCCAATATGTTCTCTCTCTTCTAAGTAAAGATTAAACAAATATTCAAAGAAGGTAAAACTTCCGAGTGTCAATCGGGTCCTGTAGGTGGGGACTACTCTTCTTTTATAGATGAAAAAATGGAGGCACACAAAATGGAATGACATGTTTGAAGACCCACAGCTATTAAATAGTTGATTCTGAACCAACAAGAATGTAAGCTCTAGGAAACTGGAATTTTCTTGGTCTTATTCAGAGATAGACTACCTCCAAAATCCTTAGACCTATATGCCACCTGTATCTAATATGGTGCCTGGCATGCAGACAGTGCTCAATGAAATTTGCTGCATAAATGAATAAGTTGCTTTTTGTTCTTTTCCAGGATACATGGGGCCCTGAATCCTCTCTGCCAGGCTGGTTGCCTTCCTGCTATTTGTCTGGTCCTTCTGTTTTTTAATAATCCTTCTACAAGGATCTTCCGATAAATCCCTTGTAAAATTCAGTTACAGGAGGAAAGTGGGTTTCTTCTGACAAATGAAAAAGGTATGCTTCCTTTCATCAGAAAACAAGAGCTATAAAATGCCCCAAGATTCCCATTTTTTTTTTCTGTCTTGGCTTCAAAACCTTTGAATTAAATTTGGTGCTCAATTTCATATTATTCTTGGGTTAGATTCAGAGTACTGTGGGTTTTTTTTTCATGCATTCTGTGATTTTAGTTCTTTTCTCTCTCTCTCTCTCTCTACCTGGTTCAATTTTACAGGTGTCTTTTTGGATGTAGATTATAGGCAAATAATGTAGATTATAGGCTAATAATGTGGATTATAGGCTAATAATAATAGTGCTCATGATGTTACCAGAGCCTTATGTTGTCCAGAGTCTCTCATATGTCCAAGACGTGAAGAGAGAAGCCACACCCAAGCTCAGACTTTTGGTATAAGCTTCATAGTTCATCTGTACCAGTAGTTCCTCACTGGGGAAGAAGCGAGGGGCCGTGATTTTGCCCCTCGTGTCGAGTTGAGAAATCTTGGTCTATACTTGTCAACGGTCATGAAGCTCTTCCCAGAAATAACTTGCATTCCTGCCTTTTTCACTCCCCTTGGCTGGGAGTGTTCAAGGGAAACCTTCAGCCGGACTCCCCACATACTTTCTCTTGAGCAGGCTGCCTGGCCCCCTCTGCCCAGGGTCCATCTTGCTCACATAGGAGAGGAACCCAGACAAACGAGGACCCCATCAGAGTCAGCTTTTGGTCTTTGATTTTCACACAGGTCTTACCCTGGAGACTTCCGTTTAAGTCACCGGATGATCTTGCATCTTTGGCATTGGGAGAGAATTTCAGAATGAAGTGATTTTCTTTTTTATGGTTGCCTTAAATAACACAGTCCCATAGAGGAAGTTAATAAAAACATAGCTCCCCAGAGATCTATGCTGATAACTTTTGGACAGGGCAGGGGTACTTTTGCTGTGTTAGTGTCATTTTGATGAAGACATTCCCCACGTCTGCTTCTGCTGCCCTGTGTTCTTTTAGTTGACTGTCAAGAGTATCAGCTGTTTGGGCCAAGGGACATTTTTATTGCCCTAGTCTAAATTTCTGGACATCTGCCTCAGTTTCCCTGCTTGACACCTCAGTTTCTTCCTGGGGTAAAGGTCAGACTTGAACTCATGGGTTGGAACCCTGCTGCAGAATCTAGTTTTCCTTGGCAGGGGCAGGAGGAAGGGGAGGGGAGGTGTGGTCTCATGCTTTTCCTAATCATCCTGTACTGACAGAAGCATGGATGTGATGATTTCCACGCCCCCACATAGTCACCATCCACCCAATTTTGAACATTGCCCGTGGCTATGTCCCCGTGAAGGATAGGACCACTGGGGGAGGGGAGCTCAGGCTCACTTAATCAGTTAGACACCTGTTCTTTCGATAGCATTTACCACTTCAGGCAAAATACCATGTGCCAAGCACTGTGTCAGTTGGGTTCCCAAGATTAATAAGATCTCATCACTAGTTCACACAGAGAACAAATGGAAACTTATAGTGCTCTGTGTATCAAGGCTATGATGGAGGTGAGCACGGGAGGTTTGTGGAACACCCTGAAGGACCCCTGTTTTGTTTTGTTTTGTTTTGTTTTGCTTTGCTTTATTTGCTCACCCTGAAGGACACTTAAATCATCCTGTGGGAAGGTGGTCAGGGAAGCCTTCCTGGAGGAGGTGGTGCCTGAGCCAGGTTTTAAAGGGCTTCTGTTGGCTCAGCCAGCTCCTCCAGCCAGTCTGGTCTCTCCAGCAACTCTCACACTGGTTCTTCCCTCCTCACTCGTCTCAGCTCCCACTCCCTAGAACATCTGTGTTATTGTACTCATGCCCAATCTCTTTTCTTTTTTTTTTTTAATTTTTTTTTAAGTTTATTTATTTTTGAGACAGAGAGAGACAGAGCATGAACAGGGGAGGGGCAGAGAGAGAGGGAGACACAGAATCCGAAACAGGCTCCAGGCTCTGAGCAGTCAGCACAGAGCCCGACGCGGGGCTCGAACTCACGGACCGCGAGATCGTGACCTGGCTGAAGTCGGACGCTTAACTGACCAAGGCACCCAGGAGCCCCCCAATCTCTTTTCTTAAATCAAAAAATAAATAAAAATTAAAAAGAGAGTGGTGGACCCATCGAGTTGGGGGAACTTCTGTAGTCTGAGAACTTCTGTAGTCAGCCTCTCAGTAACTATGGAACCCCAAATTTCAACCCCAAAATTCAACCCAACTTGGGGTTACTTCTGGGTAACAGCCAGCTGTTTCAAGGAGCTCACGGTTTCCTGTCAGAAATGCCTGTGGGGGTGTCAGTGGGGTTGCTACCATCTGTTAACCAGCTCCAGCCCCCGCCCAGAAGAGACCAGCCTGGAGACTCATGGAAGCACAGGGCAGAGATTTTTTGAATCCTCACAACGGTTCTGAGGGGTGGATGTCATTGTCCCCATTGCATTGCTAGAGAAACTGAGAGTCAGATGGGTTGAGTCACTTGCTAATAAATGCAGGAGCCAGGACTCAAAAGCCGGGCTTTTTGGTCCAAATCCATTTTCTTCACAATGCCTCATTTTCTCAGCACAGCTGAGCCTCCTCGACCAGTGAAGAGCAAATCAGAGCCCCGTCCTATTTTCCCTCAGGCTCGCTCTCACAGAGTTGCTTTGGAGATGAAACAGAACCAGAACAGAGCTTATGTGTTTTGTTATGTCACACCTCTTTTTCCCAAGATTTCAAAGGCTCGGATCCATTTATCTAGATACTCAAATTCTCACCAGGGGCGTTAGAGAGGGGCTGGAGAGTGAAATGCTGTTTTGGAAAGGATGAAACAACCCTTGCAGTGTTTATATTCAATTCCGGAGACCTGGTTAGAAAAATATTTTTAAAAAACGGAAGGAAGAGGAACTATGCACTCACGAAATGTGGGCTTCTCATCGTGGGGCAGCTTTGCTTCTCATCGTGGGAGTCTGTTCCCATGAGTGGATGTGTGCAGCCCCAAACTGCCGCTAGGAGATGAAAGGGAATCTTTCAACATTTCCTCCCATTGTCTGAGCTTTCTCCCTGCTTTGTCACCATAACATTCTTTTTTGGGATTCCATTAACGAGGAGTTTTCCCCGCCCCCCCCCCCGAAACAATTAAAGGAGAAGGGTTGGCACAACCAGCCAGGAAAGACCTGTGGCTCACTCCTAAGTGAGTAACTCTCACGTGTCTTGGAACGATTTGCTTCTTCCAGCCAAAGAAGTTTGAGCTTAAAGAGACAAACACATAAGCATTCCACCTGTCTGGCTGTAAGAAGTGGTCTAGACTGTGCAGTGAGGCACTAGGAGGGCTGAGTGTGACTTGGGGACCAGAAGACCTAGGCTCAAAGCCCAATTTCACTCTTCACTCATTGTATGGCTTTGAGCAAAGCCCTTCACTTCTCTGAACTTCACCAAGTTCATCAGTGAAATTCAGTGCCCGTGTTATGTGTGCTTTTGTGAAAATTTAACGACATAGGGGGCATGGGAGTACAGAGAACATAGCAGCTTTCAAATATGTTCTTTGCCTTCTTTCTCCCTCTTGCCACAGCCCTTCCACCTGCACAATCTCCAACATAGAACATCTGAGTTGGCCAAGTGGGAGAAACAGGAATAGCCTAACAGGAAAGTTTAAGCACTGACAGCTTCATTGAACTCATAAGGAATTGTATGTACATCTGTCTGTATGTTTGGAGCAGTAATTTGTAAGAGAAGAGTGCTCAGTTGAGGCTATCTTCTGTCCATGTGGGTTTTCAACACTGTTACTAACCAGAATATATATATATATATATATATATATATATATATATATATATATATACATTCTGTCTAAAATAAGCCTACTATTATTTATAAAACTCCTGTTCTATTCTGGCTACTTTGTGAATATAATCTTGTTTAATCCTTACAATCACGTTATGTAGTAGGAATCATTATCCAAATGTCTACATGAGGAATGAAGTCTGAGAGAAGCTAGTCAGTTATGGAACCAGAAGAGAGTAGCCAAATAGAGGGGGCCACTTTTCAGGAGCTGTGGCCTTTGGTAGAGGAATATAGCCAACCCACAGCAACTGGACACAGAAGGAGCCAGGGGAACCAATATGCCATCCTTACTCTCTTCTTACTTTCTCATTTCCTACTGGTGGCTTCTATTGGCCAAACCCAGCTGAGAGCCAGAGGGCAAGGGAAACTTTATGAGGACGTTTATAAGGCCAGCATCCTAGAACACAGAGCCAGATGGAGAAGTAGTAAGAGTGGATCTGCATGGGCAAATGGAGAATATCCAGCAGAGTATTCGTTCAATATTGAATCCCATTCCCATTCTGATATTGCTTATGGTCAAATAGGGAAGATGAGACTTTTTCTTTAAGTTTATTTATTTTGAGAGAGAGACAGAGAGAGACAGAGAGAGATAACAAGCAGGGGAGGGGCAGAGGGAGGGAGAAAAAGAATCCCAACATGCTCCCTACTGTCAGCACAGAGCCCGACACAGGGCTTGATCCCATAAACTGTGAGATCCTGACCTAAGCGGAAATCCAGAGTTGGATGCTTAACCAACTGAGCCACCTAGTCTTCTTGGCAAGACAAGACTTTTACCCAATACTCACAGCACAGGTTGGAGTGAGGTGCATCTATTACAATAGGCTTGAGCTAGATGAGTTACCACTTTATATTTATCACAGTGTGACATAGCTCCCAGTGTCTAACAAAGCCCAGATGCTAAGCAGGCATTAACGATCCTCTGTAATGGGACTCCCATCATGCAGAACGCTCCTCTCACCAGATGTGGTGACCAAACTGGACTGCTCACCACTGCAGTCACTTCGGTCGTAAACACTGTCATGTCTCCATGCTTTGGCTGAAGTGCTTCCCACAGCCCAGCAGGCCCTGCCCTCCTGCCTTCCTCCATCCTTTTCAGTACTGGGTGTACATCCCGCTGTTTCACGAGTCCTTCCCGGCTCGCTCTCACTCAGAATTGTAGCATGGGTTTCCCTGTGCTTCTGCAGCGTGGCTCTTGCTTGTCTGGATGGAAACTGTTTCATTGAACAAACATTTCACTCAACAGTCACTGAATGCCTGCTGAGGTCCCAGCACTGTGTGGAAAAGGGGCTACCCAGGGATTAGGACTGGTTCCTGCCTTCAGGGAGCTCACAGACTTCCTGGGATTGGAGCTGTTTTGTGCCAACTCCTTTCCAGATTGTGGGTATCGTGAGGACGGGGCGTCTGTTTAATTATCTTTGTGCTTTCAGTGCTTAGCAACTGTGCAGCACAGAAGTCTCAGAAAATGTGAAGCTATAGGGGAAGCAAAGAATCAGAGAGGGATGAAGCAAGGAAAGGAGAAATGAATTAATTTGTTCCACAGGATTTGCTGAGTGTCTTAAATCTAAAATGTTCCAGGCCATTATATACAGTGAATAGCACAGGCTACATACATGCAAGTGTGTGTGTGTGTGTGTGTGTGTGTGTGTGTGCATGAAGACTGAGGAATTGGTGAAGAATGTCTGCAGAGGCCTGAGGACAAGTCCGAGAATACCCTCTTGACTTTGCCTTTTTGGACTGAAGCTTTCAGAATCCAGAGGAGAGAGGAAGGGACCTGTTTAGAGGCCCATCTTAGCTACTGGGTGGTAGTTTGAGAGGACTCATCAATTTCTGAAAGCAGGTGATTTTTGCAAATGAGGGCTTGTCGGCATATGGTATTTGGATGATACAACTTCTTTAATTGAAAGTGTTATCTTAACCAGAGAGTTTTGCAAAACCCCAAAACAAAGACATCTGTTGCTGTTTTTGTTCTTTTCCCCAGCAAACAATCTGGTGGTGAAAAATAGGAATGACTAAATGGAATGCCAGGGAAAATTGTGGATTTGAAAAACAAACCCCTACATCTTTAAGAGGAGGGTAATTAATCAAGGTACAAGGCAGGCAGTTTCTGAACACAGTCTTCTATGAGATTTTAGATCATTATAAGTCTACTTCTTTATGTATCAGTAATTATTAACACAACCATGGAGATGAGCCAGTGGCAAGTTTAGTTCATTTTTCAGTTGTCAATGGACCCTAACTCTTAGCTCTATGCTCCTGGTGCCTTGGCTGAATCTCCAGGCCAGACCTTCTGGTCCACCAGTCTCCTGGACATCTCCTCCTGATGTCCCACAGGCAAACTCAAAACTGATCTCATCAGTCCACTGGAATGTGCTTTTCCTCCAGAGTTCTCCATTATGGGGAGTGTCCCACCCCCCACTCAGTCCTATAGGAATTACCCCTCCTGGACACCCTGAACAATCTGAAGTCAAGACCCATGGCTTCCCCCTTGGAAGAATTCCCACTTTGCTCCCTTTCTTCATCACTACTACCTCTGCACCCCTCTCTCTAATCTCTTGTAGATCACTGCAATGGCTCTGCCTCTATTCAGACCTCTAACCTCGATTCCCAGTATCATTAAGGATCATGGCTGGAAGAAGAACTCATCTCACATGGTTCAAACTAAGGACCATTAATGGAGGGACTACCAGAGAGGTGAGGGCTAGATTAATGGAGGCATCTAGAGGCTAGCAACTACTGGAAGCTGTTACCACCTATAGGACTGAAGGCACAAGGGGAAGAAATGAAGATATTGAAGCCTACTGAGGACTAGAACTATGGAAAAAGGGCTGCCCATTGGGAAACACCAGGGAGCAAGGAAGAAATCACACAATTATCCTTCATCTAAATCCCTCCTTGCTGGTGTTTCCCATTATTTGAACCCAGCCGGCTGGTTCAAGGGAGTTCAGAAGATGCAGTCAGTGGGACTGGCCTCCTGGGATGCAGAGCTGGGCAGAGAAGGGCTGAGAATAGATTTGGGAACTTGGAAGAGGAGAATTGAGAACAGTAGCCTCCCCCTCTTATCCATTCTGCATTTTGATACCCAAGTGCTAGTTCTAAAACGCTGACCATATCTCTTCTCTGATTGAACCACTATAGAAATTCCCCATTGCTCTTAGGATAAAACCAAATCTCCTTACACTGGCACTGAATCTTCCTACTGACCTTTCTGACCTCTTGTCCCATCTCTTACCATTCCTGGTTCTTAGTCAACATCCTAGTCTACTGCATTGCTTCCAGGCCTCTAAATTGCTCCAAATCTTTATGCCTTAGATGTTCCTTTTTTCCTCCCTGTCCAAACATCATCCCAACACCATCTTCCTGGTGAACTGCAAGTCTTTCTTCCAAACTTAGTTCAGATGTCACCTCCTCCAAGAAGACTTCTCTAATGATTCCACTCCCCAATCTGAATTAATCACCCCTACCTCTGAGCAATTTCCATCATATACATTTTTATTTTTGCACTATTGACACCCTTTGTGATTTTTTTTCTTGAACATGTCTGTAATCCCCCAGCCAAGCCTGGCAGCTCCTTGAAGGCAAAGGCTGTATATTATGCATCTTGGCATCCCAACGGATTGTCATAGTGCCTGGAACATTAAATCTGTTCAGTAAACATTTAAGGAAGGAAGGGAAGAAGAGAACAAGAGAGGGAGGGAGGAAGGAAGGAAAGAAATCATTCCAACTGTTCAAAGTATTTTCAAATGCCTTGCCCCATCTGACCTTCACAAGCAGTCTGGGTGCTGGGGTAGAAATAGTTTCCTAGGATAAGGACACTGAGTCTTGGGAAGGATGAGAGGAGTCTGGGCAGTGAGAAGAGTTAGGGATTGGGGTCCAGTGCGTTGCGTTTGAGCCCCAGGTCTCTAACTTATGGGATGAGTGTTCTTTACTGAACTAGGAGCTTCTCTGTGCTGTTGTTTCATCTGTAAATTGGGGGTAGTAATAACACTTACCACTCAGAGTTGTGGGCAAGGCAATGCGTGAAGACGTTTCATATACTATTCAGGGCTAGACAAATAAAAGGGACATGAGGACCATTTTTTGGCACACGCTACTATTTTAGCAGTTCTGACAAATTGACTGACATCTTTCCAGCTGTCCTACCTTAAATGCCGAAACTCAAAGAAGTCTGAGGAGACTCTTTGCACCATGAGAAATTTGATTCCTGAATTTTCAGAATTGTAAAGGCAGGTCCAGCAACACCTGGAAACCACCTAAACCCATCTTTGATCTGACACTAGGCTTACCTGCTGTAGGCTCTTCTGACAATGCACACAGGCTCTACGTAATGATTACAGCTCACTCCAGTCAAGCCAGCCCCTACCATCTCTGGAAGACTCTGGCTGCCAGAAACTTCTCTACATTTTTTTTATTGGCTGTGGTTCCATGCTTTGGGGCCACCCAAAAGAGGCCTATGCTCGTTTCCATGTAATAGCTCTTTTGAAATGAAGGCAACTCTATTGCCCTCTGAATCATTTCTCCTTCAAGCCAAGATATTTCACATCCTTCAGATGCTCTTAATAATGCAGACTTGAGGCCTTTTACTACACTGAACTTTTCTCTCTCTGGTACCCCTCATTTGAGCCTGTGACAAACCACTCAGTTGCCTCTTTCCATGACACTAACACCATAACAAGCCACTGTACATCTGAAAAAACAACCACACTTTATGGAGGGCCTCTTACATCCAGATCAGGAAACTGAGGCTCTGAGAGGTGGGGGCCACTTGCTCTATTTCACATAGATGCTAAATAGTGCAGGGATTATACTAAGAGCTGTATAACTTCCAGAGCCCCTGTGTTTTCTACTGCCAATGATACCTTGTCTTGCTCCATTCAAGCTATGGACAAAAAGAACTGACATGTGCACTAATCAGTCTCCCTCACTAAACACTAGTCTCCTCAATGAAAAGATAGGATTAGGCTCATTTCTATAATTCACAGTGCCTTCAACATAGGAAACACTTGGAAGATGATACTCTCATCATCATTATTAAATGCTTAACAAAACTTGCCAATTTTCTCAGTCATTCTGGGATTTCCAGATGATGAGGGTTTTGGAATCACATAAACTAGTGACTCTCAGAGTATGTACTGGTGTCAGCTTGGTGTCAGCCTGCCAACTGTTATGGGTCCTTGCTGAGATAAGTTCAGAAATTGAGAGTGAATGCTGAGAGATTTTATACCAATTTGGCATTTCCATTGCATCCAATCATGTGATTTTGTGTTTTACAAAAGTGTTTGTTGGCCACAGATTGAGATTAAAAACCTGGTCCTTCACCATAAACCTTTTGAGAAACAATGGTACAGACAGACCATTTGCCCAATGATTGGTTCTATTTCATTTGTATGAGAAATTTGAACTTCACTTGGACAATAGACTCAGTTCATCTCAGTTTAGCAAAACACCAGTCACAAAAACTGTGGCTGTGTGCTCTGCCAGGGACTGTGGGGAACAGCTAGGATTGACAAGGCATTGTGTCTTCCCATGGCACGCAGCTCAACAGTGTGCCCAGAGTAGGTGCTTAGGAAAGACTGAAGTCAAGTTTGTTTGACTTGGATGTACATTTGCGATGCTGCAGGCTATCTAATTAGGTAGGTAATCTTAAATCCATTTTCCATAAAAGAAAACTAAGGCCAAGAGTCACCCAAGGCACCCACCTACAGGCAGTGAGTGGTGGAACCAAAGCTAGAATACGGTCATTCATCATCACATTCACACTGCTCTTAACAAATACAACACATGTCATTGTGGCTCTTTTGTTCTTATCCTAGCCCTGCTCTATCTGATGTAGACTCATTATAGCAATACACTCCTTTGTTGGCCAAGTATTTGATAGAAATCTGTTGTGGTGCTAGTGTTCCCTAGGTAATATCTCAGGTCAGTTACTAGGATTGACAGGCAGGCAGCAGACACTGTCAGTCATTCAGTCATATTTGTGCTAGAAGTAAACTGAACTACAAAGATGGAGAGAGTTAGGAATGCTGAGGAATGGAGAGGCCTCTTTTCCTTGGAGATTAAGCAGGGCTCTTACCTTCCTCATGGGGCAAGTGGATAGAGCTTTGAAGTAGTAAGTAAGCCACATGGGTTCTGATACCTGTTAGTGGATGGCCCAGAACAGGTTCTAGACATGTTCCATGTGATTGCCATCTATGAACCATGAATAGAATCCTGCCCCACCAATCTAGCCAGGTGACTGTGAGGTCCAAAGGAGATGCATTACATTTGCCAATACTTGGAAAGTGCATCTCTGGTGTGGACTATCATTGGGCTCCTGACTGTTACAATTTATACCGTTGAATTCCTGACTGTTAGGAACCTTTCCTAACCCAGGACCACTTACAAGGGAAGTTGGTATCTACAAATGGCTCCCTGTTGTACAGGTTCGCATTGGTGGGATTAAATAAACTGGGTGAGAATCTTTTTAGCCAGCAAAATTCCCTTGAGAATGCAGTGAAGCTTGTGCCTTTCTTTGTGTCTGTTTAATTGAGGTGTGCAATGGGAAACACTCAGTTTTGCCCTTCGAAACCTGCTCAATGGCTGCTTTCTCTGTGAACCTGCCCTTGGTCCCTTGAGACCGAGTTCAGCATTCTGTTGTATGTACTCACTTCTGTTATTTTACTCATCTCATGCTATGGTGGAACTTGTTTTCTTGGCAGTCTTCCTCACTAAACCATGAGCTCCCAAGGCCAAGAGCTGTTGGGTCTCCAGGGCCTCGTACAGAGCAGGTGTTAGGACTGATGGAAGGACAGATAAATAAATAATGGGATGACTTAGCATCGGAAGAGCCTGGGTGGCAGTTCATCAGCTGTGTGACGTGGGCACATCAGAACTTCCCTGGGTTTGACTTTCCTTTCAGGCAAATGGACAAAATAATGCTTTTCTATTAAGATCAAAAGAAGTAATGTGAGTGGAAATGCTGTGAAAACAGTAAAGTCACAAGATGCAAAATAATGCTTTATATTTTGGCAATATATAATGAGAGTTTTAAAACTGGCACGGTTCCAGGCAATCCAATGGGGAAGGAAGGAAGTCTTGAAGTGGCAGCCTGAGGGGGTGTCTATGTCCTACTTCTTAACTTTAATGAAAATGTAAGAATAAGGGGAATGGTCCTCATTGCTTAACTTAAATGGAGAAATTCATCTCTTTATCAGAGACAATGGCTTGTACTTGAAGCCATTTGACAGTCAGTGCCCACACCAAGCCTTCCTCCAGTCCCTGTTTCCCTGTGATGGGAAACTTGCCCCCAAGGCGGATGCAGCCACATGGTCCCCAACCATGTTTGGTTTCATGCTCTGCTGCCTCCATCTTGAAATTCCTAACACTTTTGAACAAGGAGCTCCACGTTATCATTTTGTGCTAGTTCCCATAAATTGAATAAGCAGATCCTGTGTGTACTTTCTGGGGGCGGCTGCATCCCTCTTTGGATGAGGCTGACAGCTTTGATGCTTTTTTAATTTATTGAACAGAAATCTCCCTTCCTTGGTGCCCTTTTGGTCTCATTCGGCCTTCGAAGCCTAACCTGGGAGGATTCCTCTTTCAGGCAATGATAGTTAAAGACAGTTACAGTTTTCCTGTCCTCCTGACCCCATCCTCACTTCTCTTTTCCCTTTCCAGTGATTTGTGATGTCACCGTTATTATACATGTGATTTGAGTGTAAAATGGGACCTAGTTCGTATATTCATTGTATTCCATTTTTCTGCCCATGTTGTTTTGTACTGGTATTACACTGTTTTATTAATTATAGACTTGCGGTCTGCTTTCAGATTTGTTAAGGCCAGTTTCTTCACTATAATTATTGTCCAAATCCTCTTTGTATTTCTCCACTCTTTATTAATCAAGAGGAATTTTAGAATCATTGCATTCCTGAGATAAACCCTACTTAGTCATGGTGAATTATTCTTTTCAGTATACTTTTGAATTCAATTTATTATTATTTAATTTAGAAATTTTACAAAAACATTAATGTGGGAGATTGAGCTAATGCTACCTGTTTTTGGTGTTATCTGTTGGATTTAAAAAATTATTTATATATCTAGCTTTACTAAGGTATAATGGGCAAGTAAAAATTATACATAATTAAGGTGTACAACGTGAAGTTTTGATATAAGTATACAATGGGAATTGATTAGCCCAATTAAGCTAATTAACATATCCATCGATTCCCATTTTATGTGTGTGTGTGTATTGAGAGCACTTAAGAGCTATTGTTTTTAATTGAGGCATAATTGACATATAATACTGTGTTAGTTTCAAGGCTACAATATAATGATTCTATATTTGTATATATTGCAAAACGATCACCAGAATTAGCGCTTCGGTGAACATCTGAAACCTTCAACTTATTTTTTTGCTACTTTTTAACATTGTCATTTAAAGATGTTTATGCACTTGCCACTGTTATGTCCTGGTAAATTTTATCAACATAAAATGAGTTTTGTTACCTGTCCTCCTTTTGAAATTGCTTTGTCTGGTATTTAATTTATTATGCTTTCTCTTTATGTTTATCTGACTTTTAATGTTCCATCCTTATTATTTTAAGCTCTCCGTGATGGTTCGTCTGCCAGTCTTTCTTTATATATTAAAAAAATCACTGGTTTTTTATTTTAAAATTTAACTCTAAAAGCAAATTTAACTCAAGAGTGTGTGCCAGTCCTTGCTGTAGACAAACCACTGGTTTTTGGTTTAAAATTTAAACCAAGAGTTTCTATCTTACGAGCTCATTTCTGCTTATCCACATGTTTTACAGCTCCCTTGCCATCGTGGTTAATAGTGGGCTTACAAGAGCTTCGTGTCTTTTTAAACTTTAAACTTTTGTGGGATCTCATTTTATTACCTCCAACTCCCCATCCACTCTTCCCTCCATTTCCAAATCTCTGCCTGTTTCCCTAAGGAAAACAGCAAGTTGGAGCAGAAGCAATTCAATAATCAGATGTATGTATCTAAGAAACTTTAAAAAATAGTATATTGATGGGATATGAAAGGAACTTACAACTAGAATGTCCATCTTGATTAAGATAGGAATAAAACATTTTTATTATTTTATGAAAATACTTAATTGTTGTCAGAAATTATCACATTTTGGCTCATATATTTAATGTATAACATTGATATCAGAAATTTATGGTGTTCTTATAAGAAATATATGTAACATAGATCAACAATCCAAAAAGGCCATAGTCATGAGTTGGTGACAGCTGTGCATGCATCACACGATTATGGAACGTTCCAGGTTTGTGAATCAGGAGTTTTCACAAGACCACCAGGCATTCCAATGTACGGTGTGCTATTTCTCCATTTCTTCTGACCAGAGCATGATGCTATTTATAATAATGAGGAGTACATAGACACACACACGCACACGCGCGCACACACACACACACACACACACACACACATTTCTTATGTATATATGTTAAATGACATTTTAGAAAAAAAAATCCCAAGAACTATTTTTATTTTTACTTTTTATTTATAATTTTTTTCAGGGCAACAGCTATCTCATGGATTGCTTGCATTTCACAGAGTATAAGTTAGGAAAATTTGCCTTGGGAGCAACTGGGTTAAAACAGTTCTGAGAAAGATAAAAACTGAAGAAGATGCTATTCATCCATTCAGTCATTCGTTCTTACAACAAATACTTATGAAGCACTTACTTGGGGTCAGACATTGTACTCTCCTACTAGAGCTGTGATCTTGAATAAGACATACTTCTAGCCTGTGTGAAGCTCTGTCTCTAGTGGCTGATCATAAGAAGGTGTCATGGGTACCATGATGGAGGGGCTCACAGGGGATTAAGGGAGCATGGACACAGTGCCTCATCCAGCCAGGGCATGAGAGTGTGGTCTCGGAGAAAGCCTAAGTAAGTTAAGGAAACATTTTTCCTAGAAGAGGATACCAGAGCCACCAGTCACATAGCTGTGCATGGTCTGTGAGGGCACGGACCAGAGGGGATATGGATTCATATCCCATTCCCTCTCTGGTGACCATCAATGTCCCCAACTCTTGAAGGAGTTTCAAGGACTTGGGGTGTGGTGACTCTCAGTGGCCCCACTATGGTATCGGTGGTTTCTGTTAATTAAACTTCAAATACAGTTGGAAAAGTCTGTTCAGTGGTACTGTTCTATTCAACGGGGATATATTTTCTTAGATGCTGGATAGTGCAGGAATCTCTATTGCCTGAGACTCTTTGTGCCAAGGCTGGACATCTTTTCTAAGCTATAAAAATTATGAGTTCATATTGGTATGAGCTTCTCTAGCTCATAAAAATGGCCTAATAATTATATATCTACATAATTCCAAGCCCTTTGAAAAAAATTCACTGTGACCTTATACAAGTCAGTTTGTCTCTCCGGACCTCAACTGCATCATCAATAGATTGAAACTTTCAAACAGAAGCAGGGATGGCGAACATATGGTGTGTGGTTATTCTCTGTTCACAGATACAGGACATACATCCCTAATCGACCACTGCACGCCTTCTGGCTCAATTCAAATAGGGCCTCAGAATCCTTCTCAGCACTGTTCTGCACGGTCACTGCCAGGTAAAACCCTTGTGTTTTCCCTGATTTCTGATGTTACTTTTGGGTCTAACATTTCGATCTTAAAGAAGGCAGGAAAATATCCACTGCATGTAGTTTGTAGGTGAACAAAGAAAAGTCATATTGTTGTGGCATGTCAAAGCCTTGAAAGTAGGAATGATTTAAATTTCTGTACATTTACCAGAGACTGATAGATATTTGTTTGTTTGTTTGCTTTGTTTTGTATGGTACAACTGTGGCACTACGTTAGACACCCCTGACCCCTACTGTATGTCTGGTGTTCCTTGAGCGTATCACATTCTTATTTGTAAAATGTTTCAAAGCTGTGGGGTTTCTTGCTATCTAAAGGAGGTCTGTCATGATGCCAGTTGCAAATAGAGAGCTCATCTGTATTTCAGGTAAGCACTCTGATTTTTCCGTGGTGTTTCTGAGGTCCATTTTTTTTTTTAAGCGGAACATATTGGATATTAGCTGAATTGAGTGGGTTCCCCACTGAGAAAAGGAAATCTTTTCATTTTTATCTTTTGGTTTCATAGAATAACGTAAAAAAAGGTTTATAATCCAGAAATATCAACCTTTGTAGTGATGTTGGAGGCATGGCAAACTGGCATTTGTGTCTGAGGGTTCAAAACTGCCCTTCTCCAAGGAGGTGGAGTTGCTTCCTGTCCTACACAGTGATTCAAACCCAGCATGTTCTCCCAGCCATGGCACCTCTGCCTGGCCCAGAAGAGTGGATTGGTCCAGCCCCTCACAGGAAACACCTGGCCGGCTTGAGCCCTCCTGAAATTACACACTTTGCTTCAGGAATTACTTCCAGGGGCGCCTGGGTGGCTCAGTCAGTTGAGCGTCCAACTTCCTTTCAGGTCCTGATCTCACAGTTCGTGGGATTGAGCCCCACATTGGGCTCGCTGCTGTCAATGCAGAGCCTGCTTCAGATCCTCTGCCCCCCTCTCTCTCAACCCCTCCCCTGTTTGCATACTCTTTCTCAAAAATAAATAACAGTAAAAAAAAAAAAAAAGAATTACCTCCAGGTTTCAGGAAGAATCTCACAGGGGAGGAAAATCTGCAAAAAATTAGAAGGAATCTCTTTCCTTCACCCTTTGGCACCATCCTGCTCTTCTGATGTCAACACTCTGCTGGAGCCCTGGCTTACTCCAGCTCTCCACAGGCAACGCGGTCCTGTCCACAGGGAACTTAACATCCATGTGGAGAAATTCACCCCTATTAGAGGAAACTGCATTCATTTGTTCATATTGTTCATACACTCAACGTGTGTCTACCAAAGACCTCCTAGAGGGACATATAGATGACTGAGTCTCACCCTCTTCCTAAGAACAAGTGGATGCTGTGGTGGTGGAGGTTTGGGGTGCAATGGGAGCACAGAGGGGTGGCCAGCCTTGGGATCAGGGAAGGTTTCCTGGGGAGATGCTGGTCATCTTAGTTTGATGGACAAATAGGAGTCAGCTGCTGTGGGGATCTAGGAATTAAAATGCAGATACATAGATTAAAATTATTAAGACTTGCCTCCAGTCCTCACAAGCTTACAGTCTTATAGTTGTTGGACTGGATTTCATCATTCTGTTAAGATGGATCAACAAACACTTTGGAGCTCCTGTAATGCACAATCTTCATGTGAAAACTATTAAATGGCAACACCAGATAGCATCTTATTAACACCCATTCTAGAGGTAACAGTATGTACTAAATGAAGGGAAACAAACCATGTGTGGCTGGATCTTTTTCACCCTGAAGATGCAGGCCGCTCACCTGCTCAGAAGATCAAGCCAGGTCCACATGATCTGTTGAGGAACTATCGAATGATGGAATTCAAACCTAACTCAGATCACCGCCCTTAGTGCAATGGCAGTGGAAGGGGATGCTGACTGCCTACTCCTGCACTGAATTTTCTCTCCCACCTGTAAATATTTCTATTGTTTCAGGAGTCACGATGTATGGAAGGTATTTATTCCAGTGTCTGCTTCTCCATGAGCTGTGAGCTCCTTGTTCTGCCTCGGACCTGGTGAGAGATCAGGGCAAGTTTATTGAATAGGAAAAAGTACAGTAAGTGCAGAGGCTCTTACAAACATATGGCAGTCCTGATATTTTATACATTACAAAGTTTAGAAGTCTCCCTTGAGTAAAGCAACAATAATAATCAGATAAGCGTATAGCAACCACAAAAATATCAACAGCACCAAAGAGCAGCAAAAGTAGTTCATTCCCAATATTGAATTAGGTGAAGTTGAACTCTTTGAAACAACTGAGTACCTCCTTGGGAAATTGTGTCATCTTGATCCCTGGATCCTGGAATCCAGCACCTGGCATTTGGACAGCCACAAAGTTGGTGCTGGAAGTCGACTGAGATAAAGGGGTGTAATGATAGAAGTTCCAGAAGTGCTTACCAGACTCGATAGACAGACATTTACTGAGCATTTACTATGAGGACGTGATGTTATATATTCGAGGGCTAAAAAGCCAAGAGCTCTTATTCCGTCAGGGGAACTGACATTTACTGAGGACCTTCCCTGTGTCCAGACGCTCTGTGGGATGCATTTTTGTCTGTTAGCTCTTTTAAGGATCCCAACAACTTAGGTAAGAGAAAATAATGATGAAAGGTGGGCCCCTGGAATACATGTTAGGGCCAAGACCTCTACTTTTGGCTTGTATTTTTCCTTCATGTTGCTATGGAAGTGCCCAGTTGCACCAGCAGTAGGGGTTCAGAGTGACTACAGATGGAGCCTGAGAGAGGTGAAAAGTGACAACTCTTTGGGCTTTTAGAGATACCATCTCACTTAATTCTCACAGATACCCATTTCAGAGATGAAGAAACTGAGCCTCAAGGAGGTTGGGGACTCACGCAGTATCACACTGCTTCAATAGCTATGCAATGCTGGTCACAGATGAGTCTGTATTTAATCCTCTACCTTGCACTATGATGGAGATATGGCCCTGTTCCTCTGCCTGGGGGAAGCCAGGCCCTTCGTCTTCACTGCCCCGCCTGTTCGAGGGTGCAGCAGTGACCACCCCACAGACTGTGCAGCACCTCTGGGTTTCTGCTTCACAGCTGGATGGCCTTGAGAAAGGCCCTCGACATTCTGGTTCTGAGTCACTTGATTGCAAAACAGGAATGGTGATACCTGCCTAGAATCTCAATTCTGTCACCCGCTAGCTTTGTTTCCTTGGACTTGAGTTTCCACGTCTATAAAGTGGGATGAAATAATATTGGATGGGTCAAATTAGCAAAGGCATATGAAAGTGTCCTCCCAAATCCTAGCTCATAGTTGACACTAATAAACAGTTCATTTCTCCCTTGTTTTAGGCAACCAGGTTTTCAGAGAACTCACCAGAACTCTCCGGGAATATTGGGGCTGAGGATGTCCTTCTCATCCTGTTCCTCCTCTCGTCACTACACTCTGGATGTCTTTGTTTCTTATCTTCACTGTGGACCTCAGCATTGATCAGGCAAGGGGGAAAGTGAAGCCATAAAGAGAAGTCTTGGAGTTCGCTGGGCCCCCAGGGAGGAAGGGGGTGGGCAGGTCTCATTCTATTTGTACAGGTGCATTGTAATGCTGCCTGTGGTGTGAACATTTTCCACTTCATTACTCCTGGCCCTGGCCCAGGCCCCGGCTGCTCCCCTGGCCCCTGCCTTGGTTTAATTTCAGCGGTTCCTGGCCTTTGGAAGGCAGCAGTAACAGAAAGGAAAACAGATGAGGTCGCCATAAACATTTCTGCACGTTGCCCAACCAGGGCAGATGGATACACTTGTGCAGCAGGAGCTTGGCTGGCTTGGCTGGGGCCATGGGTACCCCCATGAAAACACCTCAATCCCCAACGGCTCCTGTCTGCTGAGGCCAATCTTTCTAACTAGAGCTGGTTTAATGTATAAGTATGGGTCATAACAGATACCCATGGTTCCAGGACACTGTCAGCACAGTTTATAAAAGATGGTCGAACTGAATAAATAAATAATAGGTAGCATGTATTGAGTACTTGCTATGTGCTAGGTGCTGGTCTAAGCACTTGAGATGGATCCTGGAGTGAGGTATATGCTCTTATTATCCTTATTTTGCAGGTGAGGAAACTGAGGCACATAGCATGGTTTGTAAGCAGTGGAGCCAGATTTTGTCTCTGACAGTCTGACTTTAGACTCTGCATTTTAACTACCCTGCTCTCTTGCCTCCCGATACAACACATTCTACGTGCTTCTATTCTGATGATGAGAAACCTTGAGGCATCTGTTGTAGAGTTAGTGATATGACTTAGACCCATTGACTCCCAGAATTGAGTTGGACCATAGGTGATAAAGCTCAGTGACCATTAGATGCTGGGATTCCTCACAGACATCATCCAGACTGTACTTACATACCTCCATTGATGGGAAGCTCATCACTATATAAGGAATCCTGTTACACTGCATGACTCTTTAAATCAATGTTAGTGCTGATGACTGTGTGCAAAACAAAGCTTTTTTTCCAGTCATGTTGGTTATCTGTAAAAGAGATAATTCAACCAACTGTTCCTAGCAGAGTGCCTAGAACAGTGTAGGCACTCAGTAAATCTTTATTTCTTTCCTCCTTTCCTCTTTGTCTTTCACACATTAAAAAGAAAAGAAAGAAATTTACTGACCATGCTGCCAGGAGGGTATATTTATAAAATAATATTAAGTTCATGGCTCATTTGAAAACGGAGAGGTTTTGTAGGGCAGGGAGATTCAAATCTCACCTCTCCTTTTATCCTTTCCCAAATGGTTTGTGAATGGTTTGTGAATGGTTTCTTCTTCCTTTCCCAAATGGTTTGTGAATCCACATGTGCCACACACTTGCTAGTCATGGGGCTGCAGAGCGGAATAGAATGCAGTCCCTGCCTGTAGGGAGGTCCCATGTACCATGTATGAAGACAAGGATAGGAGCCTGCCATGTCAATGACCTGCAATTAGAGCTTCATGCAAATGCTAAGGTAAGCCAGCAGTCGGAGGACTGGCTCACTCACGTTCACCAAGGCATGTTCTCCAAGACCCACTGGGCAATATTTTTCCCACCTCCTGGTAAACATGTTCTATATAATTGAAAGAAATGTTTGCATTTGAAACTGGCTTAAAATTATCCCCAAACATATAATTTTAACAATTGAGGGGCCATGTCATGACAGAAGATACGCCAAGGATTGAGATTCGTCCCAGGCCTCTCATCTACTCAAGGGCATTGCTCCCAGAACAGACCCTTCCTTCTCTCTCCCACCTCATCAATGTCTCCCTCTAGTAGGCCATTCTCGTCAGCACACAAACATGCCGTGAAGTCAGCCATCTTTAAACAGAAACCCTCCATTTGATCCAGTCTGCCCCTCAGTTCTCTGTTCCTCTTTCCAGAAAAACTCTCCAAAGTGTTGAATCTATTTGTAGTCCTTGCTTGCTCTCCTCCTGTTGTCTCTCAGACCCACTCAGCCGTGCTCTTGCCCTCACCATGTCACTGAAACAGATATTGTCAAGGTCACACTTTGCCATCTCTACAGATGGGAAATTCTGCCAAATCCCAAGGCCAATCCCCAGTCTCTCCCCTAACTTACCACTGATTTGACCCTTTCTTGAGACACTTCCTTCACTCAGCTGCCAGGACTGGAATCCCTGGATTTTCTTCCTCTCTTAAGGGGTCCCTCCTGCACAGCTTTCTTGCTGGGTTCTCTTCCTCTTTAGTAGCTCTAGCCATTGGAATTCTCCATAGGTTGGTCCTCTCCTGTATCCCCACTCACTGTCCTGGGGATTTCAATCCAGGCCTGTGTCTCCCATAAATAGCATATGCTCTGACGAATGGCCATTGAATATCTCCAGATTGCCGCTCTCCACCTTCTCTGCCTCTCCCATCGTGTCTCAAAGGTACTCTATCCAAAACAAGCTGTTCATTATCAGCCTGCCCCCAACCTGCTCCTATCCCAGGATTTTCCATCTCTGGAAATGGCAACTTCGTACTGCCGGTTACTCAGTCCAAAAGCTGTGGAGTCATCAATGACTCTTCTTGCTGACACCTCACCTCCAACCATCAGCAAATCCTCTTGCCTGTCCTTGGGAAATAGTTCCAGCATCTGTCAGTTCTCCATCTCACAATTACCACTTCCTGAGCCACCATTCTTTCTTGCATTGTTTCATTAGCCTCCTAACTGGTCCTCCCGTCCATCCTTGCTGCCCTTCAGACCAATGCTCATGTGGGAACGAGGGATGCCAAGTCACATCATGTCACTCCTTGGCCCAAAGCCCTTCAATGGCTCCAGTCTCACTCAGGGTAAAATCCAACGTTCATTCCACCCCCCAACCAGGCCCTCGTGAGCTGGAGCTCTCACTTCTCTGGCTTCATGCCCTGCAGATCTCCTCATCTTTCTCCTTGCTCTAGCCACACTGGTGTACTGGCTATTCACAGGCAGGCAGAGACACTGTTTGTCCCTCAGTGTCTCAAGACTCACTCCTCCTCCTACCTGGGTACCCTTCCACCATGGTATCCACGTGGCTAGCTCCTCCCTCCTCTCAGGTCTCCATGGAAAAGACTTTCCAGATGACTATAGAAAATAGCATTCCACATCACTCTTTACTTCAAGGTTTTTTTTACTTGAAAAAAAGTACTTTTACTTTTATTTACTGCTTATTTTTTCTCCGTAGTGCTTATCACTACCAGAGATAGTAGGTATTTATGTGATGGCTAATAACCTGATGCCTTCCTCTAGAATGTTAGTTCCTTACTGGAAACTTGTTTTGTTCACTGCTTTAGCCTCAGTGCCTAGAACAATATTGGCACCTTGTAGCTACTCAAAAAAAAATTTTTTTTGAAAGAATATATCAGAAAATGATGCCTTGCCCTTCTAGACTCAGCAGATAAGAAAATCCAATGAGATGAGGATCATGAAATCATGTTATAATGAAGACATCATATATAAAATCAGTGGAGAGATCAGTTCTTCCCAGTTGTGTCCAAATTGGTAAATTTGTCTTAGATGTGAAAGAACATTATCAAAGAACATGGGGTCTTGGTCATTTTTCAGGGCTTTCTTTGGAGTAGCTCCATATGAAGAAGGGGAAGAAATAAACCATTATAGTATGATCACTCCACACTGGGAGCCAGGACATGGGTATGATCCAACTACATTTCACACAGCTCCACCTGGTAGACTCTATGAGTTCCCTGAGGGCAACAGCCGTGTGTTTTTAGCTTTGCAATTTAGCTCAGGGTAGACATCAATAAGAGTTTACTGAGTTGAGAATTGGGCTTAATTGATTTATTTTATTTTATTTTATTTTATTTTATTTTATTTTATTTCATTTTATTATTTTGTTTTATTTTATTATTTTATTTTATTATTTTATTTTATTTTATTATTTTGTTTTATTTTATTTTAGTATATTTTATTTTATTTTATTATTTTATTCTATTTAGCTGAGGAAAGGGTTCAGTGACCATAAATGACTTACCCAAGGTCACACAGGTAGTCACTGGTGTTACTTCCAGTGACAGAACCATGCTGCAAAGGCGCTGCAGACAACACGAGGCTGCCCAACCTGGTCTGAGTCTCTTAAAACCTGCCCTGGAATTCTGGTGCCGCCTTTGCACACACAGCTTTCGTTAGCGCCATCGGCAGGCTGTGTGCTGACAGCATAATGGCTTCTCTTTAATGCCCTTTGAAAGGAGGCTGGAAAACTTCAGTAGAGAAGCGGGGAGCGGTCCAGGGGAAAGCCTTCTCCCAGTCACGGGTGACTCTGCAGCACCTCCCAAGTTTCGATGTGCAGTTTCAAGGTTTCTGTATGGCCAATGGGGTTGCTATGGAGATACAGAAACAAATATTTGGAGGAGGCCGGTGACACCTCCCTGTCCCCCCCCCCCCCGCACCCCCCGCCCCCGACCAAGCCTAGTAAAGAATGTTTGGGACAAGGCCCCTGCCCATCAGGCTGCTGTTCGCAGCTGAATGCAGCCTTTGTGACCAGCCTCCTGGCCTGCCACCAGGCTCCAAAGAGGTGACTCGGCCCAGATCTTTCTAAATAGTGTTTGTGTTTTAGTTGTCCACAGGAGGGGGGAAAAAGCTCTACAGAACTCTAAGAAAACCATGCAGCTTATGGCTGACTGTCAAGACGAAAATGATGTCATTCAGGAGAGCCCTGCAAGGCTGCTGCAGAGACAACGCGAGTTACCACTCACTGAGCACTGGTAAAGGCAGGGAACGCTGCCCTCCTAGGGGCTGCAGCCCCGTGCCTGGGGAAGCCTGTGCCATCACTCCCAGCTTACAGATGAGGACATTAATGCTTGTGGAAGGGACACAAGGGGCTTCAGGTAATCACGCTGGCACGTGGTGCTGCCGATGCTGAATGTCCCAGCATTATAATTACTACTGGCATTATTGCAAAGTTCCCTAGATTTCTGTGGCACGATGGCTGGCAACTTGGTGGAGCCTCTCCCCGTGCACTTATGTGGAGTCAGTCTTGAGAGAAAAGGAACAGTGACACAGAGAAATTAAGCCCTAGCTGGGAGTTAACCATTTATTCATGGGAACTTGATATGCCTGCTTATCACTGCAGGCCGGGCGTTGTGTGATCTTACTAGAATGTGCAAGCCCATGGCTTCCCTTCTGGCTTCAGTCTCTGTGTTGGGGAGGAAGAGGTGGTGGGGGAAACTTAACAGCAGGTGTTACTTCGAGGGCTAGAAAGGTCCCATTGTCTCCTCTGCAATAAACTGCCTGGTTTTCACCTGCTGACAAATCACAAATTCGCTTACCATTAAAATTCTGGGTCATTACTTCATTAGTTTAACAAGTCTTTATTAAATGCCTACTGAGGGTCAGGCACCGGGCTAGGTATTGGGGATAGAGAGATGAATAATATTTGTTTAGCGAGTATTTATTGAGTGTCTGCTCTGTGCTAGGTACTATGTTAGACCCTGGGGATACCACTCATTCCGTCTCCTCAAGGGAATTGCTTGCAGCTAAGTCAAGTAAACAGACACTTGCATGGGAAGGATTACCTCTTCACTTGTAAGTACAGGGCATTAGGGGAGCACCTATCAAGGGCATTTAAAATTAGTCTCAACCAGTACTATCCCCTTCAGTAGCCCCCAGCCCCTTATGGCTATTGAACACTTAAAATGTGCCTGGTCTGAAGTGAGATAGTTTGCAAATGTGAAACACAGACTGGATTTCAGAGTCTTAGTATGAAAAATAGAAGGTAAAATATCTCATTAGCAATTTAAATTGATTACATGTTGAAATGATCATGTTTTGGATATATTGAGTTAAATAGAATATATTATCAAAATTAATTTCTCATGTTTTTCACGATGTCATTTAAGCTGCCCAAAAACTTATGAGGTAGATATTTTATTCTTATCTCCATTTAACTGATAGAGAATGGGCTTACAATGATAAAGGGACTTGCCCAAGGTCATATGACTTAGACTAATTGATTTTCCCAAGATCATACAACTGGACCTTCCCTCAGAGAAAGCCCACTGATTACCTGGTTTAGAAATTGTGTCATTAAGTTGTATTCTCTCCATGTGTATTAATCTCTACAGAGGGTCCGAGAGTATGTCAGAAGCATGAGACATTTCCAATCATGAATCGGTTTTAGGGAGCAAGGCAGATACATCCTGAAAGCAAAACACTCGTACCTATGTCAGAAGATGACTGGTGGTCCCCAAATAACGGTTGTCCCTTTCCTCATTGATAAGAGAGCTCCTGGGTTTTAGTTGGGCCTGTGGCTGCTGGAGACGAAGTCAGTATTGTCTGACCTCCATTATAGCTAGGTGTTGCCATGTGACTAAGTTCTGGTCATGGAATGTGAGTGGAAGTGGTGCATGAGACTTCTGGGAAGTGTGCTTCCCTGCAGAGCACATGCCTTCTGTCCTGTTGTTCCTCCTTCTTGCTGGAGGGAGCTGCCATCTTGGGTAAGAAGGTAGAAACTGTGCATGGAGGATGGCAGAGCAACAAGATAGAAGGCACCTGGGCTTCTGCCACTGAGGAGTGTGATCACTTCCCTCTGTGCTTCAGTTATATATGAAAGGATTCAACCTCACGATGATAATGAGTTTTCTGTTAGATACGGCTGATCATAATTCTAATAACACCATGTATCAAAATTTTCTCCGGGTATGTTAGAAATGACATGGTTACAGTAGAATGATCCCTGGAGTCAGAAAAGCCCATGCCTGGATTCTTCTCAGGATGTGTGATTTAAAAAAAATGTTGTATGAGTCCATATTTTAAATAAACTGATTTATATTTTGAAAAAGAAATACATACAAGTGATTAAAGCTAATTCAAACAAAATGTTTAATGATGAAAAGTTAGGTAGCCTCTTTGTGCTTCTGTTTCTTCCTCTGTAAATGAGACTAACAACAGTTAATGTGAGTGTGTGTGCATGTGTGGGCATAGCAACGAGCACAGGGCTGGCACACAGCGAGTGCTCGATAAATCTTGCTTTCTACCCCGTGGCTCGGTATGTGTCAGATGCCACACAGAGAGCTAGAGGTGCACAAGAAATAGTCCCCTGTCTTGGGGATGATCACAGTAGAACTGATGAGCCCTGTAGGAAAACATAATATCCAGCAATATATGTGCTTCCAAAAGGTGCAAAGGACATGCTGAGTATGAGCCGAAGTTATGGAGCAACTTGGGAGTCAGGCAGACTGACATTTGAGCCCCAGGAGGTGTGTGAGTATGGACAAGCTAGGTCTCCTTCCTGAATCTCAGTCTCCACATTGAGAAAAAGGGAATGATAATAGTCATTATCATGTAAGATTGCTGGAAGTGTCAAATTAAAGGAAGCATGTTAAAATACTAATCATTATGACTTAGACAAAAGAAATATTCAATGCTAGCATTCCATAATTTGGGGCTGAGGAGATCAGGCAATGCTTCCAGATTTTAAGCTCAGATTTGAAAGATGAGTAAAACGAGGGAAGGGCCTACAAGGTGGAAGAAAGTGTAATAGTAAGGGCAAAGAGGAGGAAGAGTGAATGGCAACTCCGAGCAATAGCAATATGTTTATCAGGCTAAGGTGAGGGATTCAAGGGAGTATAGAGAAGAAGACTAAACATACATTGAGGGTTGATTAAGAGGGGCTTGAATGCACAGTTGGAGGTTGTGACTTTATTCTCTACAAACTAGGGAGCGATTAAAGATCTTTTGAACATAAGCACAAGATAGTCATAATGTGTGACTATGGTAGGTTCATTCATTTCTTAGAAGGAAAGGTAGTGGAGTGGACACTGGGAGTCCAGTCAAGACAAAAAAGTGATGAGGGTGAAAAGTAGGGTGTTGGTACTGGGAATGGAGAAGAAGGAATGCTTCTGAGTTAGAGCCCACCGGGCATAGTGACTGGTAAGGTGTTGTCCTTTAGATGCTCTTGCGTGCAAGAGAAGCAGACCTGGTGTGACGTCTTTATACCCACCCCATCCTCACCTGCTCCCAGGAGGGATTTCCCAGGTGTTGTGCTTAGCTGGCCTCAGGGATCCCCGGGCATACCTGTCCAACAGGACAGCTCTGCTTTCTCCTCAGGTCCCAGGTTCACCTCGGCCCATGACTCAGTGTGAGAGACTGATGGATTCTCTCTGACCCATAGAGAAGGGTGAGTCATGACCAGGACAGCAGTGTTACCCCATCCAACCCAGAGTGGCATCTGTTGTGGAATCTAGTAGAAAGGTCATCAGAACAGCTCGGAAGATGTCTGGCTCAGTCACTGATTGCTGGGAAACTCCTTGAACCCTGTACCCTGTTTTTTTCCATCTATAAAATGGGTGTAGTTCTCTGGGGTCAGGGGGCATAAGATTAGAGAACAAATTCTTCCATCAGTTCACTCAACCAGCGTTGACTGGGACCTGCTCTGTGCTGATGTGCTGGGGACAAGGGATGACTGACACGTACGCCCTCCCTCAGATTCTAATGGGGAAACAAATAAGTAAATAGAAACACTAGAGTGCCATTCAACTTTCCAATGTATAGTTTCATGTCTACTAACTCACTTGAGTCATCTCATGTGAGGGAGAAACATATTATACCCATTTTATAGATAAGGAAACTGAGGGCAACTGAGGCAGAGTGATTTGCCCTTCCTGGTGTTCCCACATGACCTTGGACGTGATTCCACCACAGTCTTTAAGCATGCTTTATTAGGGATGGAATCTCAAATGTTTATTCCCCCCTGAAACTTTAAGCTCTCTACAGGCAGGGCTAACTTCTCATAAGCCTGTTGACCATGAGCATCTAGCCCCAGCTTGGCACATAGTGACAGGGGGCTGCCTGGCAGAGGATGTAGTGGGGGGAATGCAGCTAAAAGTTACAGAGTGTTGGCCAAGTGTGGGCTTGGCTCTTCACTTTACATTTGTTATTGGTTAATCTCCTATAAAAACTCAGCACTGTGGGTATTCTTATCTCTGTTTGGTAGGAAATGTGCCAGAGGCTGACTTAAGGGATTTGCCCAAGGTCACATTGAGAGTAATCTGAAAATATTCCCGCTCAGACATGGGCAGGGAGATGATGTTTGTTGGTGGGTGGGGTGGTGGTGAAGTGGGTGGGACACTCAGTAGTACAAACCCAGAACTGGTGAAGTTCCTGCAGAGCATTTAGCAGTTCCCTAGAAGCATCTTTATGCTCCAGGACCCAATCCTGCTCTCCAGCGTCTATAAGCGTCAATGTTTTCTCTACTAAAGCAGTTACCTGCCCTGCCGACTCTCTGTGAACACTTCTGAATAGATGCTCTCAAGGGAGAACAAAGGCATGAAGAACTCATCACCAATGCTGAGCTCCCACTACATACCCAGGCACTGGGCGAAGCCATTCGCTTATGCTTTCTCTTCATTCTCACAACATCACGAGGAAGGAAGTACCATTGTGGCCCCAGTTTTACAGCGAGAAATTGAGGCTTGAAGATGGTGGGACTCAGCCTGAAGTCACAAAGTTGGCAAGTGACCCCAGGCCCGTTGGGTTCCAAAGCCTGAACTACCAACCACTACTTTATTTATTTATTTTTTAAATTTACATCCAAATTAGTTAGCACATAGTGCAACAGTGATTTCAGGAGTAGATTCCTTGATGCCCTTACCCATTTAGCCCATCCCCCCTCCCACACTCCCTCCAGTAACCCTCTGTTTGTTCTTCATATTTAAGAGTCTCTTATGTTTTGTCCCCCTCCCTGTTTTTATATTATTTTTGCTTCCCTTCCCTTATGTTCATCTGTTTTATACCTTAAAGTCCTCATATGAGTGAAGTCATATATTTGTCTTTCTCTGACTAATCTTGCTTAGCATAATACCCTCCAGTTCCATCCACATAGTTGCAAATGGCAAGACTTCATTCTTTTCGATTGCCGAGTAATACTCCATTGTATATATGTATACCGTATCTTCTTTATCCATTCATCTGTCGATGGACATTTGGGTTCTTTCCATACTTTACCAACCACTACTTTAAAATCAACACATGTGCAAATGGATTATGGCCCATTGTGACCTTGGGCAAATCCCAAACCCTTCTGAAAGTGACCAGGCCACAGTGGTGTTTGCTCCTCAGATAGGGGTATTTTCCAGCTTCCACTTAGTGATCTGACTTGTTATGAAGTAGCCCTCTGTCCACTGTCTCCCTTAGCGTGGTCAGAGAGCATGTGCCAGTCCCCTACTGGATCCAGCTATCTTTGGGACATTGAAGGCCAAATTTGAGGGTATGGATTAGCCCCAAACCTGAAGTCTTCTCCATGGTAACTGCTGAAAAAAAATCTCTCAACAATCTCAGCATAATGTGACCAGGGAGAGGTCTTAAGAAATCAGGCCAAATAGAGGAAAGAACAATGGATAGGAAATCAGGGCACGATAGCGTTGTGAGTCAGCAGTGCGGAGGTGGCTGCCAAAAGAGATAATGTAAGCTTTGGTTGTATCACTAGGGGCATAGTGTCAAGTAAGTAAGGTGACATTGCACTTTCTCTGTGGTTAGGCTAAAGCTGGAATGTGGGGTTAAGGTCCGGTTCCACATTTTAGGTGGTCATAGTCAACCTGGAACTGGTCCAAAAGCTCAGCACCAGAACATAGAATGGAATGATGTTGTCTTCCTCGTATAGGCTGAAGGACACGCATTTCTTCTTCCCGAGGAAGGGAAGTGGTGAGGAAGCTGGGAAGAGTGGGCTGTCTGGTTTCCCTAAGTGAGGCTACAGATTTCTTCTACTGACTCTGCAGGGGAAAATGAGACTCAAGTGAGGAGCTAACAGGAAGCTAGAGTTAGATTCAAATGGAATGATGCCTTTCTACTGGCTAAAAAGGAAGCCAAATAAGGAAATAGTTTTGAAGGGGGAAAAAAAAATGAAAAAACTCAAGGAACCTTCTCCCTCTCCTCTGTGTGACCATGCCCAAATCACCTCATTTTCCTGAGCCTCAGTCTCCTTGCCCGGAAGGTGTGGGTGGTGGTCACTGGAGAATCCAACCACATGCAGGAGTATAGGAGCAGGGCCAGTGATCCTCATGCACATGGCTCAGACTGAGACCACTGGGATTTAAACTGCAGTTTGGGTGAACTTGCTGCCCTGTTTTAACTCCTCCGTGCCTAGTTGCCTCATGTGCAAAAACAGGTTACTATGCATAAAGCACTCAGAACTGAACCTGTCAATACGGTCAGCCATCATCATCATCATCATCATCATCATCATGGTGGCCATCACTCTCTCTGTATGAAAGTGACCGTCGTGGTATCTAGAATATAATGTTCAAGGAACGCTTCCCCTTTCTCTCCTCCCTCTGCCCCTTCCCCCAGGGAACCCCTCCATTGTGTCACTGGTATCCTGGGTTCTTCTAATCCCCAGACTTCTGGAGAATGTTTCCAAATAGTACAACAGCCATTTACATCGGATTCAAAGGCAGCTACCAGCCTCCATCTAAATACTTTTTTAGTGAAAAAAAGAAGCAAAGCAAGGAGAAAGCAAACCCCTTACTTTTAAGAGTGTCCCATTGTTCACAGAGTACTACCTCTGCTGCCTCATTCCTTCATTAGTACATGACTTGGCAGGCAGAGAGCACTCATGTGGAAACTGAGGCTCAGAGAGGTTCAGTGGCTTACCAACGGCCACTAACCCCTGAGTGAGAGGCCTGGGGCTTGAGTCCAAGGCTTTCTGACTCTACACACTGGCATTTACATCAGGCATCGCCCAGCCCCTGGTCCCTGGCCCCTAGCTCCTCTCACTCTGGGATTCTGCTCTAGGAAGCACAAGAGGGACACTCAGGCTGCCCGTCTTGAAGCCAAATCTTTGCATTGTCAACAGGGCCAAGGAGGAGAGAGAGGAGCCTGGAGCCCTGATGTCTCTGCCAGGAGCCTGAGCTTTTAGAGCTAGTCTTGGGCAAGACCCAGAAGCAAGCAACCAACATCAAGAGCCCAGTGCCCCTCCCAGCATGGCCAACTGACTGGTAACCCTGGGCCTGTGCTAATACAGTGGCCACCAGCAGCATGTGGCTCTCGAGCACTTGCACGGAGGATCATTGTTTCTGTTTTACAGCTCTGTCCGGGAGCTTGTCTTCACTGCACAGTTGGTAAGTAGGGTCACTGGGACTTGAACCCATCTTGTCTGCCCCAAAGCCAGCCCTTCACCACCACACTGGCCTCTTGTCCTGCTCTCCAAGGAGTGTCTGTGCACTTTCTGAACCCAGACAGGTGATTGGGTCATGTCTGCCTGTGCGGAGGGACCTCCCTTCCTGCTCGGCTCCACCTGGGCCCAGCTTTAGAAGCCACCTGTGTTGTTCTACTGATAACAGTGTTTGCCCTTCCAGAGCCAGGGCCATAAAAAGCAGCTTTCAAAGTCACTGCCGCAGAAATGTCAACATGAAGGGGAGGCCAGTCATGCTTTCTGAGGTGGAATGTCACCTCTGGACTGCCTCAAAGGCTCTGCCAGAAGGACCTTCAGAGTCCAGGAGCCTGGGGTCTAGACTTGCTTCTACCACAAACATACTGTGCTACCTTGGGTAGGTTTCCTGCTTTATCTGGGCCTTGTTCTTGTCCTCAGAGTAAAGAGAGGGCTGGACTTGAAGACCTTAAAGGTCTCTATCCCTAAAATGTTTAACTTCCTCCACTCTCGATCTTGGGGTCAACACCCAGACATGGCCTGTACTGACTGTGAAATGCTTTATGTAGCACTCTTCAAAACAGAACCACCCCAAAACCTGGACCTGGATTTTTTTTTCAAAATCTCCAACAATGTCGCCATTGAAATGGTAAAGCTACTCATTAATATATTGTAAAAAGTGATTTTGTGATTTTCTCCATGTATGAAAAAATGCTCCCCACCCCTGACACTGGGCCCAGAGCCCCAAAATATAAAACCACAGTCAAACCACTAGGATTCTACAGAGCTCAGGTGTTTGGACAAATTGCCCTCACTTGAGAACACAGGGCAATTTTCTCAACTTTTAAAATGTTTTCTCCCTTCTCCCCCCCTTTTCTGGGGTTTTCTCCCTTGCTTGTAACTTAAACCACAAATAAAGCTTTAAGCCTCTGGCTGTGAGGAGTGGGGTAGCGGCTGCCAAGAACAGCATGGCTCACGTGGGCCCTTTTTCTGCTGCTCTAGAGAACAGCTCTAAGAGAACAGCAGAACAGTCATTTTTCCCTTTCTTCTCTAATTGTAGAAAATGTTGCCTTTTGAATGGGCTGGGGAAGGGGCAGATTGGTGTAGGTTGTGGTGGGCAGAGAGAGATCATCCGCTTTAGGTGAATCAGAACCCAGCCATGGTAGCCCCAAAGATTCACATGTCTCTCTCAGAGGAGCCCCCTAATACTGACTTCCATTTAATCTTGTAGTCTAGAACCTGGTCCATATGGGCATTCACTACATATCTGTGGTCAAGTGAATGCACTTCTATATTCTCTCTTACCGTCAACACTGGCGGGAGTGTTCATATCTTCATTTTGTAGCTGAGAACACCTAGACTCCAAGAGGCAAGCCCACTCATTCAGGGTCATTCACATGGTTACCTGGAAGGGCTGGTGTGTGAACCCAGGCTGTCAACCAGATCGGACTCCTAAACCCCTGCTCTTTCTGTGGCTGCTTCAGTGACAAGGGCCAAAGAAACAATGTGTTCTCAGCTCAACCCTGAAGCTGAGGCATGATGGACAAAGCATGTGGAGCTAGACTTCTCTTCTCCAAGTGCTGTCTCCCACGTCTTCCAAAATTATCCCTATGGGGATGACGCTTACAACAGAAATGCCAACTCAACCCTCTTTCCAGCTGCCTGCTGGACATCACTGCCTAGATTTATGCTCAGTTCTATGGACGGTGCATAGCCCACAGGTGGTTCTTACTGTCATTTCAATAAAGAAGTCAATGATGACCCATAAACACTATCAAAACCTAACCCACCTTGTCCATTGTTGAATCCCCAGTGCCTCAACAGGGCTTGGCAAATAATTGTTCAGTGAATGAAAGAATGAATGGAAGAATACATTTTCCCTTCTTCTACCCCCCACTCTACCCCAATAGTTTATCTTCTGGATTGCCTACTTCTGCTAAAGATACTGCCATCCTTCTCCAATTGTTCAAACCAAAGGCCTGGGACCTCCCCCCTGGACACCGCTTCTTCTATGTGACTCCTTGAATTGGTGACCACATCCTTTAATTCTGCCTCTGACCTGTATTTCATGCCTATCCCTCCTCTACAAATCTCAACTCATGACCTTCTTGCTTTTATTGTTTAGAACTGTATTGGTTGCAAGAAGCAAAATCCCAATTTAAACTTACTTGAGCAAAAAGAGGAGTTTTTTAAAAAGTTTTAAATGTTTATTTATTTTTGAGAGAGAGAGAGAGAGAGAGACAGAGAGACAGAGAGACAGAGAGACAGAGTTCAAGCAGGGGAGGGACAGAGAGGGAGACACAGAATCCAAAGCAGGCTCCAGGCTCTGAGCTGTCAGCACAGAGCCCAATGCAGGGATCAAACCCATGAACTGTGAGATCATGACCTGAGCCAAAGTCAGAAGCTTAGCTGACTGAGCCACCCAGGTGCTCCAAAAGGGGAGTTTTAAATGAGAATATAAGCAGAATTGCAGAATGAGAGCAAAACCAAACTATCAAGCCCCAGGAAGGGTGGAGTTGGCTGAAACAGGGAGCTCTTATTCTGACAACTTCTCTCTCTCTCTCTCTCTCTCTCTCTCTCTCTCTCTCTCTCTCTCTCTCTTTGTCTGAATCCCATGATATACTGGCTTTGCTGTGTGTCAACAGCTCTGTGTATCATAGGGACATGGATGTCTGTGGGCTCCCATCTACACAGCTTTTAGGATCAGAGTGGAAAAAACCTCTTCTCCAACTCCAATAGGATAATTCATAGAGGAGTCCAGTTTGCCTAGTGTGGCACATTCCCCATCCCCTGCCCTGCCCTGCCCCACCCAGGAGCAGTAAGTGGGGCTGGCAACACAGAGAGTGCCTCTGTAGGAGTTAGAAGAAGGCATCTCATCCTCAGGTGCTGTAGGCCCACTAGTATAGTAGAGCATAGACTGGATTCAAGCCTCTATCCTGCCTTCCAGACAAACTTGTTCATGGCACAACCTGCACAACTGTACATAGTAGACCTGGCTGGCAGTGGAGGTGGGGCTGGGTACTCTCTTTAGCCTAGTATGGATCAGATGTCTACACCTGGCCATCTGATCCATACTGCTAGAAAATCAGTGTCATGTAAATGATCTCACTTTCCATTTGGACCACATGGTCATAGTGGAGGGAAAGTTAGTGAAGGAGCATTTTTTTCCAAGAAAGGAAGGTAGCACATTCAAAGATTTCAGAAGAACTATATGACCTGGAATGTGTCTACACTTTTAAACCTGATCTTCCTATTGGTTCCCTTCATTGATCCAGGGGACCATCTGCCCAGATGCTCTGGCCAAAAACCTGGGGGTGCATTCTTTATTCTTTCCTCTCTCTTACAAATAATCTCCTGAATGTGTTTCAAATATGCTCTGATCATCTCTCCATTTCTTCTGCCATTTCCCAGGTTAAACAACTATTATTTCTCGCTTGGCTCATTACAATGCCTCCTAACAAAAATATTCCTAAATTCATCCCATCCCTGCATCCACACCACTTTGTTAAGTGACCTTACTGTTCTTGCCTTTGAGAAGTGGTGTCCATTGTTCTGCCTTTGGATCTATGGTTGGTCAATGAAACATTAAGAGACCTGGCATAAACAGAGACTTGAAAAGTACATGTGCATCATGGCTTGTGTTCTTTTCCAGTTCTTGGTAACCTTGAAACTGCTACCTTGCAAAGAAGCCCAGGCTAATGACAGACGTGTGGTCCAGTCACCCTATTGTCCCACCCAATATCTAGTGCCCATCAGACATGTGAGTAGCCCACTAGTTGACAGCAGAACTGCCCCTTGACTCACAGACTTGAAAACAGTAATGAAATGGTAGTTGTTTTAGGCCACTACATTATGGGGTGGCTGATTACACAGCAAAAGATCCACCAGGCTTTCTCTCTTCAGCCTTCTCCTTCTGGAGTGAGTCTTCATACTTATCCTGTTATCTTCTTAAAATGCAGGTCAGATTCTTTTACTTCCTTTTTCACAAAACTGATAGATCATCATATACTAAAGAGTGAACAATTTCGTTTAATACAACAGTCCAAACTCTCGAGGATCCAGGCCCTAATCCTCCTTTGATTTGCCCCTGTCTTGAATCCATACTCTTGTCCTGTAAACTACGAAGGGACTTGATGCTCCCCAACACTGGATCTACACCTGTGCCTGGAGGAAAGGATACATAGGATACATTTGGTGGCCTTCTAGAGCATCATTCTGCTTTTTACCTTTCCTACCTTCACAAAACCCAGCTCAAATGCCCTAGCTTCGGGAAACGTCTACTGTGTCTCCTATTTTAGATCCATTGATTTCTTATCCATCTACTATTCTAGATTGGCCACCTCTTGGAGGCAGAAACTTTATTGGTTTCTTTTTTGTAGCTTTCCCCCACAGAACCTAGTATAGTGTCTGGAACATAAACGTGCTGATAAAAATGCTAGATGTCTCTAAAAGTCTTCTAGACTTGGATGAGGTGGACATGGCCTGTTAAAGCAAAAGATGAAATGGTTAAGAGTGCAGACTCCGAGGCCAAATTGCGTGAGTTTGAATCTTGGACTTTTTCCTTACCACCAATGTGACCTAACAAAGTTATTTCACAGTGCCTCAGTTTTCTCATCTATAAACTGAGAACAACAATTGAACCCACATCAGAAGGTGGTTTTGAAGAATGAGTTAACAAGTGTAGAGTTCTAGAAAGGTACCTGTCATAGTATGAACACTTGTTAAAATTTAGCTGCCATAAGAATGATGATGATGATGTTGATGATGATGATGGTGGTGGTGGATGTTGAGGTTGGGTTGATGATCTGTCTTCTGGACTTCGTTCCCTCTTAAGTGGTTTTCTAGGCCTGTGTGGAGAACCTTGGGAGACCCAGGTTCAAGTCTTTGCTGTGCCAGCTGAGTGGGCTTTACCAAGCTGATTCCCCTCTACTGAGAGTTGTTTCTTCATACAGTGGGTGTGACCCCACTGAGTTGGGAGGAAGTCATGAAATAGGAGATATAAGTTTTGGGAACACTAGGTTCTGGCCAAGACCTCTTCCTCCCAGAAGTCTTCTATGACCCCCACCCCCAGACTGGGGTAGGCACCCACAATCCTCTGTGCTTCCTCAAGCCATGCATTCATTCACAGAGACTTCCTGTGAGCACCTACTATGTGCTGGGAGGAAAGCCATGAACAAGACAAAACCCTTGCCTTCTTGGAGCTTACATTCTTGTGAGAAGACAGAGTAGAAGTAATTAAATAATAACATAACTTCAGGTTGGTAAGTACCAGAGGATTCAGGGCATGCCTTCCTAAGTGCAGCCCCTCAATTGTTGGCACACTGTGTTGTTTTTGCTCATTCATTCTCTGTCTCTGCTCTGCGCTCCTGGAGGTCAGGGGCCCCACTGCACTTGGTAATGTAGCTCAGGTACCAGCAGAGTACCTGTTATACTATAGGAGCTCAATCAAAGTTCATACCTCTCCTCATAACTGAGACTAATGATCACCATAGTATTTGTAATTTTCTGATTACCATTTTTCTTTCAATAACTTGTCACTACAAATCTACTATGTGTCAAGCTCTGGTCTTCCAATGCCAAAGAGAGAAGACTGCGATGTAGTCCTCTTATCAAAGAGCTCACAGAAAAGGGAACATTCTGGCCTAGCTGGGTAAGCACTGTGGTAGAGGTTTACACAAGAGCAGTGAGGAATCCAAGGGGACCCACTCATTGTGGCTCTTGAGTCCTCCAGGGATCCTTGGAGCTGTCAGACCTCACAGGGTGAACAGGCTGTCTTTACCAGAAGACAGAGTGGCAGGATTTTTTACAAATCCAAACTATGGATCCAACAGCAATGGCCTGAAGGTAAGACATGTCCCTGATGAGGCTCCATCTGCTCCTCAGTCCTGGTCCTGGGTCAGACCAGTCCTCCCAGAGCTCTGTCATTTCTCCACTGAAAACATGCATTGGGCCTTAGGACCAAATTCCTAAGCTGGGGTTCCAAGCCCAATGCAAACAACCCACACTTCTTTCCACCACTCTCAAATCCACTCAGCTCTGTGAGCCACTCTCTGTGTGACCTGGGGCCTCAAAGTCTCCTGGCTCTGGCTCCCTCATCTGCAGAGCGGAGACTGGTTTAACTGACTGGTGTCCACCATGTGGTTCCTTCAGTCACTCATTCATCAAATATCTACATCATGCTTACTATCTGTTAGATAGTAACACACTCTTTCATATGTTAGAGATACAGAAATGAATCTGAGATAAAGGTCCCAGCTTTCAGGGACCTTATATTCTAGTGAAGGCAGACAGAATATAAATGAATAAAAAATCAGAAAAATATAGTATGTCAGATGGTGGCAAATGTGAAGAAGATAAAGCAGGGAAGAAGGACAGAGCATACCTGGGGTGGTGGTTCTGGAACTGGAACTTCAAATATGGTGCCATGGAGGGCATCACTGAGGAGAGGACATGAGAGCAAACATAGAGGAGGCAGGCAGCAAGTCTTGGAGAGATCTGGAACAGTGTCCCAGACGGAGAGAACAGATGCTCTTTGAAGATCAAATTTACTTCCTCCCTTCCTCCTTCCTTTCCTTCCTTCCTTTTTGTCTTCTTATTTTTTTTTATCATTCCCCCCAAAATATTTTTTGGAATATACTAGGTGCAATGCATTGTACTAAGCCTTACCAGTAGAAAGATGGTCTCATGTTTTTAAGTGCTCCAAATTTGTTGATAGAGATGGACAAGATAAACCAACAGTTTTAGTGGAGGGTGTTACAGGTTTCTGTCAGAGAAAGAATAACTGTTTCATGACAGGAAGCCCTTGGGCAGGCTGGTGAAGCCCATGGACCTCTTCTCAGAATAACATTTAAAAATGCATAAAGTATGGGGTATCTGGGTGGCTCAGCAGGTTGAGCATCTAACTCTTGATTTTGGCTCAGATCATGATCCCAGGGTCATAGGATAGAGTCCTGTGTTGGGCTCCACACTAAACATGGAGGCTGCTCAAGGTTCTTTATCCCTCTGCCCCTCTCCCCGTCTTGTGTTCTCTCTCTAAAATAACATGCCCAAAGTAAAACATATGCAACAGCAAAGGAAGTCAACTGTTTTTAGAAAGAATTAACAAAATATGTAGAAAAAATCAAAGTGGTGATAATTTATGAGTGTACTTACACATTAAATAATCAGATCTATAGGTTTACTAACTATTGAAATTTCAAAATGCTGGTGAGCATAGACAATTTGTGAGATAATCTGCAATAACTCCAAAGTGATATGAACATTTCTGTGATTTTTATTGGTGATGAATCACAGGTATAGCAGATATCAGTGTGCTTTGAGCCTACATTCATAATTGAAGGAAATGTTAAATTTTAGGCAGAGGTTAGTGAACATAAAAATGCATTTTATCCCCCATGGAAGTTCTCAAAGCTCCTAAATCCCATTTGATGTTAAGAACCTGTGTACTAGAGGAATATGTATGGTGGGCAACAAAGGAAAAAAAACAGGAAGGGTCAGGAGAATGTTTCTAGAGGAGGTGACTCCTGAGCTGTGTTCTAAGGGAGGAGTAGGAGTTAGCCAGGGAAATAGGGGTGCAGGGGAATCCAGATAAAAGTAAGAACACCAGGCAGCTTAAAACAGTATGTATGCCTCCTCAGGGAACTGAAGTTTAGTGTGGCAGGAACTCAGGGCTTGTGTAGGATTGGGTGGGAAATGAGTCAGGAGAGGTAGATGCTTGGGTCCGATCACAGAGGGTCCTGGGTTCTAAGCTACAGAAAAGACCTGGAAGGTGGTTGGGAGCCCTTGAAGGATTTCAGCAGCAGAGGGACATGTCACAATCAGAATTTCACATATCAGAAAGATCATTTTGGCAACTGTGAGGCTGGTGGATTGGAGGGGAGGGCCAGGAACTAGAGGCAAGAACAGTTAGGAAGCTGTTTGAATTAGTCTAGGCCAGAAGGGCTGTAAGTTCCAGGCAGTGGCCATAGGGCTAGGGAAGAGAAGACGGGTGCCTGGACTGTATAAGACATGAGAAGCTTCAGAATTTGATAATCGATGGGGGTGGGGGCAGCGGGGAGAGGCAAGGATCGAAGCAGCTCATTAACAGGTGGGCAGCTGCATGCAGAGGAAGAGCTTCCATGGGCTTCAAACTTCCTGCTTATTGGTACCTCTGTGCCTTTGCAGAAGCTTCATCCTCTCCTGGGGATCCCTTCTCCTCCCGTGTCACCCCCTTTCCTGGCTCAGATCAGCTCCCTAGTTTCACTTCTTCATCTTACTAGGAGGCCTTTGTAGAGGTGGCAGGTTATGTCTGAGCTGCAGCCTGAACGTAAGAAGTTCTTGCCCCACCCTGTCTGGACACCTGACATTCCCCATCCAGGGCGGAGGGCCGTGGGCCTCTCTGGTCCTTGGTACCAGTCACAGAGCCTGTGCAGGCTCGGTGGGTCATCAGCCTGGCACCGGGCCACGTCGCAGGGAGCTGCCTGCCCATTCACAAGCCGACACCAGTTGCACTGGAAGTCAACAGGGAAATGGAAAGAGACAGACCCAGCCTCTGTGGAGGTGCCTGCCCTGGGACCTGTGCCCGTGTGCACATGGCTTTCCGGGTGAGGATTTCCCCTCGTGGAATGGGAATAGCAGCTGAGGCCGAGGAGAGATAGAGAACTGCCTGTGCTTTCCAAAGGGCTTCCTTCATTGACTTAAGCTTCATAACAACCGTTGGTGAGTGTGTATGTGCGTGCATCTGTGTGTGTGTGTGTTCATGCACGTTCACACACACACACACACACACACACACACACACACACTTTCTCTGATTTACAGATGAGAAAAATACAGCCACAAAAGATGAAGGACTTTGTCTAAGGCCACCCAGCTATTAAGAAACAGAAGGTGGGGGAAGAGGGTTGGGAATGAGCACATCCCTGGAAAACCCTGCAGGTCTGTAAGGTCAGGGGTTAGGCATTGAGGGGGTTCAACGGAGCAAAACGAGTCGTTACAGTTTCCAGAGAAGTCTACTGATCAAGTCAGGCCCTGATGCACAATGGCGGGGAGCAATGGCTCCTGGCGGTGGCTGCTGGCATCATTTGTCCTGTATCTGTCTGTAGCCTCCTCTCCTGGCATTCACTCTTGCCCCAACCAAATGCTACACTCCAGCCACACGTGTTAGCCTTAGCCAGCCTGCCCCATTACCCTTTCAGGCTTTTGTCCTATTAAACATGCTTTTTTTTTTTTTTTCTTTTTTTTTTTTTTTTGTCTAGTGAGCAGGGGATGGGGAGAAAAGGAAGGACACCTCTTTCTGTAATTACATGCTCCAAAAGTGTCACCTTCTCATTAAGGTTAAAAGAATACGTTGCGTGACCGTAAAACCACGCTGGAAAAAGTGTGAACGCGTGACCTTGAGACGATAGGGAAGGTGGTCAAAGGTGACGCCACTTTAACATGCAACTTCCTCAACAACCAGGAATGCTGCCGGGGTCCCAGCCCACCAGGCTAGGTAGCCTGGTGCTAGCACCCAGCCGTGTCTCCGACTTGCTGGCATACCAGAGGGCCCGAGACATCTTTGTGGAAGGACTTTGAGAAGGAGCGGCATAAGGCTACAGAGAGAAGTCAGTCCCTCTCCCCACCACTGGTACTTCGAATACAGTAGGCTGTCACTTGGGTCAAAAGCATAACGGTGGCGAGGAGTAGGGAGAGAAGGAGGATGGTTACGAAGAGGAGGAAGAGGAGGAGGGGAAGCAGGAAACAGGAGGGGGAACAGAGGAGGTGGGGTGGGAGGGATGCATGGTGGGAATTTAACGGCCTCTAATAACAATCCCTAGATCTCTTGCAGCTGCTGGAGAAGTCTAGCTTGCCCTCGGGACTAAGGAGGGAGGCCTTGTAATCTCCACACCCACGCCCAGGGAAGCTTGGGTAGCGGCTGGGCTGCTTGGGTTGAGCTTCCCCTCCAAGCCCTGCTAGTTTAGGGTCGGACCCTGAGAAGACTGGTTCCCTGGGCCAGGTCCACTGTCTCCAGAGCCAATGGGGCACGGGTACAGGTAGGCAGCCTGGCCTGGAAGCCACAGGACTGTGACTCAGAGAAGAGGCTTTTGCTAGAAGACTCCTGAACCAAAGCGGTACGGTGGTGCAGCATCGGGCAACAGGAATAAATACTTAATTTACAAAAGTGCTGGGGGTGCGTCTGGGTGGCTCAGTCGGTTAAGCATCCGGCTTCGGCTCAGGTCATGGTCATGTGGTTTGCAGGTTTGAGCCCCAGCTCAGAGCCTGGAGCCTGCTTTAGATTCTGTGTCTCCCTCTCTCTCTGCTTCTCCCCTGCTCACGCTCTCTCAAAAATAAATAAAAGTTAAAAAAAATTTTTTTTGAAAAAGTGCTGGGGGCACCTGGGTGACTCAGTCGGTTAAGCTGCATGACTTGATTTTGGCTCAGGTCATGATCTCCTGGTGTGTGAGATGGAGACCCGCATTGGGCTCCATACTGAGCGTGAAGCTTGCTTGAGATTCTCTCTCTCTCTCTCTCTCTCTCTCTCTCTCAAAATAAATACACAAAAAACCTTTTTAAAAGTGCATAGTTTGAGGACAGGTTCTGTACAGACTTCGAGGTGAAAGACCCCCGAGCTGTAAGGATAAAGGAGAACATCCCTGTGGAGAAGCAACTTTGTGCCAGACACAGTGTGGGGTGCTGGAGATAGGGAATTATTATCGGAGCTCCTATGGATCGCATGCCCACCACGTGCCAGGGCTTTCACTCCATTTAGTACCTCCCGCCACCTCCCTGAGGGAGGCCTGAGTGCTCGCACCGCACCGTTGGGGAGGCCCAGACATTCAGTTACTGAACACAGAGCAGCCCGGGCCTTCAAGCCCTCCTTGCTCTACAGCTGCGTCAGAGGAGGCCGAGGAGGGTAAGTGACTTGTCACAATTGAAAGCACCTGGCACGCGCAGCTGAGCCCATTTGCAGGATTTCCAGTCCATCGCCAACTGCCAGGGCCATTTTCTCAACTGGTGGCAGCTTCCTGTGTTTTTCCAGTGCCGAGTCACAGCTGGCCCTCCCAGGAGGCTCTCGGGGCCCCTGGCTGTGGCTTTGCTCAGTTGTGTCTCCCAGACAGTAGTGACAGTGCACCCGTGTGCTGATGCAGCCCACGTGCTCACAGAGATGACAGGAAGGGAGCAGCCAGGAGGGAGAGAGGAAGGAAGGGCCTGGAGGAGCCCGGTGGCGGGTGGGGCCTGGAGGGAGAGGGCAGGCTCAGGGGACTGGCTTCCTTGTAAACAGTGCGGCCTGTTCTAAAAATACCCCTGCCCTAGACAGGGCACGCTGAGTTCCTCAGGTCTCTTCCAGAGGCTTCCAGGGTACCTCAGGCCCTTTCCTGAAAGGCCAAGAGGATGGGAAGAAAGTTGACTTGTGAAGAGTAGGATTTCCTTAGCAAGGAAAGTATACCAGTATTTCCTTCCTCGGCAAAACAGGAGGACGCTCTGTGGGTTTTAGCAGCAGTGAAAACAACAATGAAAAGCAAAAAGCTGCTCCCCTGGGCCCTTGTGCCCTGTTGAGTAGTCCAAGGCCTGGGCCTAGCTCCGGTTCACAGTCTGGACCTGCGATCAGAGACTGGGAGCAGGCCCCGGGGCTGGTATCTCCAGCTGTTCCCTTTATCAGGCGTGGGATCTATGACTCAACCACCTGATGCCTTAGTCTCTACAATTATAAGAGGGAATCATGACAGTAGTGACTTTGGTCAGGTGTGAAGGGGATTAAATGAGATGCTATTTCATAAGGTTCTTAGCACAGTGCCCCGTACATGATAAACGCTCAAAAAATGCTTATTGTTATAGAATATGGGAGGATATAACTATTTCCTGAATTCCAGATTAAGACCTCGTTTAAGAGGAAATGTAGTAGGCAGAGAGAGTGGTGGGGGTGAGATGAGGCAGAAAGAGTCTAAATCCTAGAAATCTCAAATCAGCCATTTGACAGATAGGAAAACTGAGTCCCAGGGAGAAAACGGGAGTAGCTGCAGGCCAGACACACTATGACCAGCTGCCTGTGGGTTGAATATAACATAACCACATAACGAGAACACTAAAATCCTGGGTGATTCTAAGTCTGCCCCACTAGGAGTCAGGAGAATAAGGCCTTTTATTTATACAGCACTTTGAAGTTTGGAAAACCCTTTAAAAGGGGAGACAGACCTCAGCAGACCACTGCGAGAGGGCTGAGCTCTATGAAGGGGGGGACTTAATGCACACGTACAAGCATGTAGCCAAACAGAACTCATCCTTGGGGTGGTGACAAAGTTACACATCTATAGACCAAGCCCTTGATTCTGAGGACCATGGAGAAGGGGCACAGGAAGGCAGGGTTTGGCTCAGCCTAAAGAAGAATCTTCTAATGCTGTGCCACCTGACATGTTAGACCCTAGCCAAATATGGCCATTGAGCACGTGAAATGTGGCTAATCTGGATTTCAAAGACTTAATTTAAAAAGCAAAAGAAAAAATAAAATATACCATTAATCACTGTTTTACTGATTCCATGTTGAAATGATAGTTTCATGAGGTCCATTGAGTTAATTAATATAGGTTATTAAAATGAGTTTTTCCTGCTCTTTTTTTACTTTCTGCCATGGCCTCTGGGAAACCTAGACTCACGCATGTAGCTTGCAGCCTTTCTGCTGGGCAGTGCTGTTGTAACCACTGAGTTTGTGCAAGAATGGAGCAAGCTGTCTTAGCAGGTAATAAGTCTCTCATCACTGGAGATGTTAATAAAAGGTGTTGTTAATGCACTCGTTAGAGTAAGGTGGATAAACCCTATAATCCCTCCAGTTCTGACTCAGCTGTGATTCTCACACAATGCTCTGAGGAACACTTGTTCTGAGGAATATGAATAGAGGTTTCATAGGAAAAAAGATGGGTGATCAATTTAATGTGGGAAATTCTTGGTTGGAAAAAAAGGTGAGTTCCTTTATGCTAAGATTTCTCAGAACCTTCTAAAAACTTTCTTAGCGTTTTATTTTATTGAGAGACAGAGAGACAGAGTGCGAGCAAGGTAGGGGCAAGAGAGAGAGGGAGACATAGAATCCGAGGCAGGCTCCGGGTTCTGATCTGTCAGCCCAGAGCCTGGTGCAGGGCTCGAACCCACAAAGGAGAGATCATGATCTGAGCCGAAGTCAGACACTCAACTGACTGAGCCACCCAGGCACTCCCCACTTTTTTTTTTTTTTTTAAGGTTTTATTTCAGAACCTCCTAGACACAAAAGTACACCGTGGGTCTTCATGATAGGGACATTATATATAACATTCCCTATATTAAATTGGTCACAGAGCCTTCTTTTAACAGGGCATGACCAGGAAATAATTTATTATTAAGTTCGTTCTTTGAGAATCAATGTCCTCAAATTCTCAAAAGAACATGGGTTCTGTTGTCAGACATCATGGAGTTCAAATTCTGGCTCACGTCCTAAGTGACCTTGGACGTGTTATTTCACCTTTACCAGCTGTGAAATGAGAGGGTGCATATCCCCCCCTCCGTATGGCTTTGAAGCTTACACTGTAAAGCTTAGATAAAACATAGTGCCTGATGCAGAGCAGGTATTCAACAAAAGGTAGCTCTAATTGACGACAGCCTGCCTGGCCAGGAGGGAGAGTGGCTTCCCCAAGTGCTGCTAGCTCTTGAATCTCCCTGTGTGTGTCCTAGCAGCTACCTCACCTCTCTTCCCTAAGCAGCAGCGAATGAGAAATTCAGTTCATGGTGGGGGGGCGGGGAGGGGGTGGTGCATAGGAAGCATCGTCAAGTCTGGTGTGATTTTATAGGTCAAGTCGGTTTCCAACGGGAGACAACTATTTCCTTCTCTCCGGTCACACCTCACCCCCCCCCCCTCTGTCAGTCCTGGCCAAAGGAAGCCACAGCCAGGCCTGGCAGGCTCCCCCTCTGCTCCCCTCCACTGCTCAGTTCCTGTTCCTGCAGGCCTTGGAGCCCCCAGCAGATGGACTGCCCTTATCAGCAGGCTCCAGGCCAGAGGAGGAATCCTCCGGTCACATGCAGCTCTCTGGAGGGAGAGAGGCCTTGTAAATAAACACAGCCTATGCAGAGGAAAGAGGAGGCGGGGAGGTTGAGGGAAAAGAATCCTTGAAATTTTGGTGACTGGGCCAGGATTAAAGGCCACCACGCATAACCCTTATTGGCCATTTCTGTGAGGAATCGACAAACCATGCATTGTCCCCGGAAAGAAATGCATGCAGGCCTTTAAATAGCCCTTGGAGCTGGGGTGTTCCCACTATGCTGCTGGCTTGATTCAGGCCTAATCCTCACCCAGGACTGACCCTTCACAGTTTACAGAGCACTTTATCCCTGGGCTCTGTGGAGTCGCACAGAGCTCTCCCCAGAGCAGGAAGGTGTATCATCATCCCAATTTACAAATGAGGAAACTGAGGTTCGGATTATGAGTGACTCACTTCTGCACAGCTGGCAGTGATCGAGTCCGGGCATGACTCTATACGTGAGATCCATGCATGTCCTGATGCCAAGTCCAGAGAGATCTGCCCATCACACCCCAGTGTCTTCCACCATGGCTCTTCCTGTGTGCCCTATGTCGAGCTTCGTGTTCTGGCTGCACCCCATTTCTCCCCAGGGAAGCCCATGTTTCGGGGATGAGGGAAGGTAGAATAAATGAATCTCAACATAGCTGTGCTCAGTGAGTGAAGCCACTCGAAAAAGAGGATATACTCTATCACTCCGTTTATATAGAACTGTAGGAAATGCTGATCTACAGGGACAGAAAGCAGATGGGTGTCTGTTTGGAGAAGGGAGCCACAAAGAAACCTTTGGGGCGATGGATACGTTCGCTGTCTTGGTGGTGCAATGGTTCGCATGTCCATCCATAAGGAATTGTGCCTTCAAGTACACGTGGTTTATCGTATGTCAATTATACCCCCAATAAAGCTATTTAAAAAGAGGAAGATAAGAGGAAAAAAAGAAAGGAGGAGGTTGGCAGGCATATCGTAAAGAAGTCTGAGAAATTTTATTTTTTTTATTTTATTTTTTATTTTTTTTTTCAACGTTTATTTTATTTTTTGGGACAGAGAGAGACAGAGCATGAACGGGGGAGGGACAGAGAGAGAGGGAGACACAGAATCGGAAACAGGCTCCAGGCTCTGAGCCATCAGCCCAGAGCCTGACGCGGGGCTCGAACTCACAGACCGTGAGATCGTGACCTGGCTGAAGTCGGACGCTTAACCGACTGCGCCACCCAGGCGCCCCAAAAGTCTGAGAAATTTTAAAACGGAGACACAAAGTTCCCCAGGCACATGGGGAAGAAGAGAGCGATTCTTCCCCTAATTGGAGAGATCCGGGAAGAGTTTTTGGAGCAGGTGTCTGACCTGGCTCAAGGTCTGGATAAGGAGGTGTTAGGTTAAGAAAGTTCAGGGTGCAGTATGCAGGTAGAGTGTGCTTGGGGCAGAGGGAGTGGAGCACTCTCCCTAGCCACCCCCACCCCACTTTCTTCCCAGTCCTTAGAGGCTTGAGGCTAAAGCTAACAGCTGCTATTTCCTTTTCTTCAGAAATTCGGACACACGCCCAACTTGGCAGGCAGCTGGTTTTGCTAATAAGATTCCTGCCCTCCACCTCCCCCACCGTGCAGCTCATCCTTTGGGTCTATTGAGACCCTTGCCCTCTCCAGTTTCCTATCTGAACTGAACTGCCAAATGCTGGCTGACTGGGCCACTGACAACCATAGCTCCCAGGGTCCTGGGCAACCTCATTTCAACCTCTTCTAAATCCTACCAAAAGGAGGTTTGGGGCAATCGGTCTGGGAGTATGATGGGATTCCAGGTCCAAAACGAAAATACCTTTTTTTCTCTTCCATACCCTTTAGTATTATGCTTTAGTAATAGACATGTGGCCACTGGAGAATTTTGAATAATGAGTTTATTATGAAAATGTTATGATAAAGAAGTAGGAAATTCAAGAATCGTTACAGGGCAGTACACTGATTAACTGGTTCATTTGCTCCCCAAACAGAATTCCGGCCATTGGTCTTACAGTTTGTAAAACATTAACTTGGGTTTGGATGATCCCACTATTCATGTCTTTACAGAAGGGACTATTCCAATGACATATGAAACCCACATATGAAATTGTGGGCTAGTTCTTTCTTTTTAATTTCCTTGGCATGCTTGTTGATTTTAAATTGCCCCCTTTTCCAAAGTTTCCTTATTAATTAAATAAACCAGGCAGCCACATTCCCTGAATCTAATTCAGCACTTGAATGTAAGCTTAGTTCTGGAGTCGGCTTTCCAACTTTGGCTTAAGGGACATTAGTCACTCAGAGCAAAATGTAGCATTTGAACAGCTGTTTTGGACTTTCAGAGTCCAGGGCCTACAGGTTTGGAGAAAGTGGGAAGGAATCAATACTTATTTGCTGAATACCTACTCTGTGCCAGGCACTGGTGACTTCATAAAGAGTACCTCCTTTCATTCTCTGAATAGCCCATTAATGATGATATGCTCTTTTTGGCTTAAGATCGATCTTCTCTGGGCACAGTGAGGTCGAGAACATATCAGACCTCACATAACTTATGAGTAGTGAAGCTGGGACTTGCACTCAAACAATCTGATTCTAAAGCTCATACTTGAACACTGCCCTGTATGAACCTCATTTAACCCTCCCAACCCTGAGACCTAGGTACCATTATTATCGGTTCTGTTTTCCAAATGAGAAACCGGAAGCTCAGGAAAGCACTCTTCCTAACATACACTAAATGCAGACCAGAATTCTGTGATCCTGGGCATGTCACTTCATCCATCCCCCCATTGTCTATCCTTCATTATTAGTTCAACAGGCAGTGGCAAGTGTTTATTCTGTCTGAGGGACCGTCTTGTCCCTAAAGATGAAAAGATGTATAAAATATGGCCCCTGCTCTTCAAGAACCTGTAATCCAGAGAGGAAGGAGAATGCCTCTGCAATAGGAAACACGGTTGTGGTGTGTGAGGCGCTCTAAGAGGTATGCGTGAAGAGCTATAGGAACCCAGAGGAACCCAGAGGAGAAAGCATCACGCTAACCACAGAAGGCTCTAGAGAGGAAGGGACGTTGCACCAGTAACTCTATGCTCCCCAGATAGAAAAGGGAGGGTGGTACTTGAAGCAGAGAGACCATCAAAGGCAAAAAAAGTAGTATAGGATAAGAACAGCTCAGATGCTGATGCCTACCGCGGAGTTCACTACCATCTCTAAAATCTCCACAACAGCTCTGAGTGGGTATTATCATTCATGGGCACACAGAGGGCTTGCCTATGTGCCTGTGAACTCATAGGAGCCTGTCCATGATCACGCAGCTAATAAGGAATCAAGCTGGGGTTCAATCCCAGGCTGTCTGGCTTTGGAACCCACACCCCTAGCCACTCTGCTTGGAGTGTTTGGGGTCACCGGCCAGTAGCTGTTCATGGGGTGTTAGAGGCAATGGGACGGGCCACATGAGCAGGAATTAGGTCCAAAGTGTCTTCCTTTCTTCATAAGGCCTTAGCTGTTCTTGATCCAAAGACCCTGGACCTCTTGGGATTCATAAAAATAATAATGCCATTGGTGTGTGTGTGTGTGTGTGTGTGTGTGTGTGTGCCCATGGGTAAGTGCATGCTGGGGAGGGGCCTCCACCTCTCTCTATATGGATGCTGTACAGAGGAACTGATACATCAACTTTACTTGCTATTGACTGGAACGCTATCTGCTTACTGTAGAAATACTGTGTGTCTTATACTCTGTGGAATTCTCTTGGCTTCAGTGTCAGTGTTTGAATCCTTGTTCCTTTTCTGCACTTCCATGCCTGACTGGAAAGCCCAGAAGGACAGAGCTCTTGTCCACCTTCTTTTCCACCATCCCCTATGACATAGCATAGAGCCTGGCACATGCCAGTTATTCAATAAATATTCGTTGAGTGAATGATTATTCGTTGAATGAACTCTGGGTCTTTACAGTCTCCATATGTAGTGTGCAAATGAGTTAATTATGAGTTAACAAATCTAGTTTGGACAATAAAATATCTTACACTAGTTAATCGATGGTGTAGGAGGGAAAAGCATGAGGCCCTTTCAAAGATGGAAAATGTAGAAATTATTGGCCTAGGTCATTGGCTCATAAAAGGAAGCTGCACTTTTGTAAAAGTTTGCCTTCAGGATTAGATAAATCCAACAAGTTTGGATTCAGTGTGTGTGAGGTGGTGCTTGGGCTTCCCAGGTGATTCTGGAGGGACCAGGCCAGTATGTGGGTATGGCAGTGTGAATCCCCTCCTGTTCTGTTTCTTTTTTCTTTTTTCCCGTCTCGTTCAACTTTTGCTTGAACACTTTGAGCCATGGGAGCTAACTACCTCACAAAGCAGGCTGCCCCCACGGCAACAGCAACAACAGCAACGAGGACATCGATACAGTGACCCTGTATACTGAGCACTTCTTACGTGTTAAGCACTACACATATGTTACCGAATCCAAATGCCAGGCATTATTTATCCCCATTTTACAGTGCAAGCAACTGAAACTGGAGTTCAGTGGTTTGTTCAGTGTCTCAGAGGTGGTGAGGGGCAGGGCCACCCTGGCTTGTCTGGCCATGTGCTTCCCCAGGGCCCTGAGCTGGTCCCTGGTGGTGGTGGTGGAGGCGGGGGTGGGCCTAACTCCCCGGGAGGAGGCCGAGGGGAGCCTGCCACATCCGCAGGCCCTGCCCAGGCTCCAGACTCTGCCCCGCCCAGCTCTCTGATCCTCCCCATAGAAGGTAAACCCAGGCAGGATCCCATGAGGCCTGGCCGGCCTGGTGTCTTGCTGGTTTCAGTTTCTGAAGAGCCCAGCCCTGAGCAAACACAGGCGGGGGAGGAGGGTTCTGGAAGCCTTCCCAACAGATAGCAGATTAACTCCCTGCTGCCTGGGAGACACCCACGGGGGAAGGGCTGGGTTACCAGCCTGCAGCCTCACAGCCCTCACAGGCGGGCAGGACACCGCTGGCTTGCCGGGGCCACCTGAAGCCTGAGAAGGCACACACCTACCTGCCAAGACGCCATGACTTCTGGGCAGCTCAAGGTTCCAGTTCAAGCCAGGCTTTCCCTGGGACCTCTGGGCTTGGGGAGAAAAGGCTGAGGGGCCTCCCCAACACCACCCTCCAAATATGGACTCATCTTCCTGCCTCAGCGGGCCCCTTCCCTCCCTCACTAGGGCGTTCCTGTTCCAACGTGTTAGCAAACCCCTTCCAATGTTTGTTTTCTTTCTGAGAAAGAGGCTAAGGGACTTTGCCAAGACCAACATGAACTCAAAACACAGGGCATTCTCTGTCTGTCGGGCATTTTTCTGGACAGACAGACCTAGGTCTGAAAACTAGTCCTGCCACTTCCTAGCTGGTGACCTTTGTGTAAATTTCTTAATCTCTCTGAAAAAATGGGGATAATGATACTTATCTTTAAGGTATGTTTTGAGGAGTAGATTAGATAAATATAGATTATACATATTAAGTACTTAGTGCCCTCCATCAAAGGCAATTAACATTATCATTAATTATATTGTTATTACGAATGACTAATAAGCCACTCAGGATTATTGCTAATGCTACTGTGAGCGTAAGTGTAAAAAAAAAAGACTCAATTAAAAATTTTTACTGAGGGAAATAGTTTTATAATGGGTAAATAAAGGAAGAAGAATAACACATGATTTCATTTAATGTTCAAATAGTTTCACAAGGCAGGGTTATTATCCCCATTCTACAGAAGAAGCAGTTGAGGCCTCTGGAGGTTAAGTAACTTGCCCATGTTGCACACCGAGTTAGTGGCTGGTGTCCTGGCCCTTGTGGTATCCGCTAAGACCCTCCACTTCATACCTGCCTGCCTCAGCTGAGATGCTTCCATGTGCCAGGAATGCCTTCGCATTGCGCATGCCCTCATCAGCTTAGAGGACAACAAGCCAGCTCTGAAAACTGGCTAGAGGCCACCTCCTCCAGGCAGCTTTCCGAATTCTCTCCTTCCTCTCCTTGCAGAACTAAACCCTCCCTCTTTTGTTCTCCTTGTGCCTGAGACACATGACTAGACACTCTTGTGGCTTTGTGTCTCTTCTCCAGGGAATGTGTTCCTCTAAGGGAGACAGCACACATTTTTTTCACTTTAAGGGGGTCAGTATGTGGTTATAGTTAAGGAGCCGGGCATTGAAGCAGGACTGCCCAGGCTCCCATCTTGGCTTTACTGCTTGCTGGCTGTGAGGCTTGAATAAATGATTTAACCTCTCTCATTTTCAATTCTTTTATCCATAAAATGGAGATTAACAATGAGATCAGCTGCATGAGGTTACTGTAAGAATTGAATGAGTTCGTATATGTAAGGAAGGCAGGATCACTGAAGGTCCTGAATTTTGCTTGTTAACAGAAAATGAAACAAAAAGAACGGTACTGAACGTGAGGGAAGCATGAGGTCTCGTCAAGAATCTATCTGTAACTTAAGGTGTGTAACTTAATTCCTCTCTCTGAATTTATTTCTCCCTCTGCAAAATAGGAAGTTTGGTTCCCACAGCTAGATGGTCTCTGATGGGTAATATTCAATGGTGTTGATGACCATTTCTTTGCCTATAGGACTTCTGCTTCTGTCATGTTCCAGAGTAGAGGTCATACTCAGAAATAAATGACTGTTTCACCATTGGAAGCACAAAGCTCAACCAGTGGTAGATGACCCTGCTAACCATGATGATTGCCAGCTTTTACAGAATACATACCAGTGCCTAACATTGGGTCAAGCGACATCATTATCTTGTTTGTTTGTTTGTTTTTCCCCTTGAGAACCCTATAAAGAAGGTGCTATTATGATCCCTATTTTACAGCTGAGATAACAGAGGCTCAGAGGTTGTAAGTAGTCGGATGCAGAGTAGAATCCTCATTTGTCAGACTCCAATTTCCTACTGCCTGAAAGAAACCTCTCTAAAGCAAGCCTGTTCAAATACCTCTGGGGTCAAGGAGCCTTTCATCTTTCAAGCCAGTCCATTCATTAAGCATCCCAAGTAGCTGAAAAGTATACAGCTGCCATTTTTACATTAGCTTCATGACTTTGGACTTGGCGCCCAGGCAGATATGATTTGGGTGGAGGGTGGAGGGAATGAAGATTATAAATTCCCCCAAGGAAAGTCTTTGGGAGCAGTTTCCAAGAGGGTGGTCAGAAGACAGAAGGCCCCCACTCTCACCTCTCTGTGCCTGGCCAGCCCCCTCATCCATCCAGACTCCCATGTGGACATAGAGCTAGGGAATGCTAAAAGATTCCAATCCATCCTCGGTTTGGGATTGGGCTAAACCCAAAGCATCTGAAATTTGTGTCTATAATCACTAGTCGATTGAGATACATTCCGTTGGGGTGGTGTTTGGAGTATAGTGAGTCAGGGAACACATTAAGGAAAAGTTTGGAGCAAATCAACACTTCAAACCTGAAGGGGAAATTGGCTCCAGGACCACTGACTCTCCCTGGCTTTGTTTGGTTTTCTCTCTTTCCAAAAGCAAATATCCTGCTTGAACAGCTCCAGAGACTCATCAATTCCAACAGGATGAAGTCTAAACTCCTTGGGGTGGCATTCAAGGGCCTTCACTATCTAGTCTCAACTCCCCATTTAAAAATTTTTTTAATGTTTATTTATTTTTGAGAAAGACAAAGAGACAGAGTGCAAGCTGGGAAGGGGCAGAGAGAGGGAGACACAGAATCTGAAGCAAGCTCCAGGCTCCGAGCTGTCAGCAAAGAGCCCGATGTGGGGCTCAAACTCATGAACCATGAGATCATAACCTGAGCTGAAGTCAGATGCTTAACCGACTGAGCCACCCAGGCACCCCTCAACTCTCCTCCCACCATATTCCCAAGCTCATTTCCAGCCAGAGAATTCCACACAATTCCCTCCATGGTTTTTCCTGCCCCTGTGCCTTTGCACATGCTGTGCTTTCTGCCTCATGCACAAGCAGATGCCACATCTTGATGGCACCAGTCTTATTTTAAAATGTTTTGTATTTCCTCTTCTACTCCCAAGACTTTTCCAAATAGTCTCTGCAAGTAGAAAATCATCATAACCTCTTTGGAATTATAACTAAATACACAAATAAATCAAGGAATATCAACTGGAAACATTGAGAGTTAGGGCTCTGAGTTGGTCCCCAAAGCAGTGTGGAAAACCCCAAACTCCTAAGGCTGAACATCAATGTGGTTTGGAAAGTCTCATGTCACTATGAAACTAAGTTAAGGATGATACAAGAATGTGCTTTTTTAGTTTGAACAATTTGTTTGCTGTGTTGATGTTATGCTAGATTCCAACAACAGGACTGAAAGGCATTGTTAAGGGAACCTCTACAAGTTGTTCAGGAAGTTAGCCAGGGTGGGGAAGCCTTCCCTGGAGCATTCTGAACATGCCATTTCCATCACAGGTTTCAATGTGTAAAGAATGAGATTCAGGAGCGCCTGGGTGGCTCAGTCAGTTGGTAAGCATCCGACCCTTGATTTTGGCTCAGGTCATGATCTCATGGTTTGTGAGACTGAGCCCTGAACCCCATGTCCAGCTCTGTGCTGACAGCATGTAGACTGCTTGGGATTCTCTGTCTCCTCTTTGTCTGCTCCTCTCCTGCTTGCTCTCTCTCTCTCTCTCAAAATAAATAAATAAACTTAAAAGAAAATGAGATTCAGAGCCCCATTTCTCACAACGAAATGTTAGCATGAAGTGAGGTGACCATCTGATCTCATTTGCCCAGGAAATTCTGGTGTTCACCCAGTATTCTGACATAATTATCAGTACTTCCCCTTTCGTTATCAAGTACCCCAGCATGGAAGATAAATCCTATGCCACTCTAGAACCAGATAATCACCCTAGAGCTTGTGGTTGCTTTTCTAAGTCTTTGCCATCTGTTGGACTCAGCCTTTGTCCCCTGCTCTGTGACAGAATTCATAGCTCCCTTTGTGTGAGCTCAGGGCACTGCGTACTTAACTCCATTCACTTCTTCTACTAGTCATTGGGCCTCCTCACCAGGGATCGCACTGCATTCTGGGTATCACCTCACACCAGACCTGGACACGGTGAGTTCTTAATAAGAGATTGTGGAGTGAATTATTTTGGGGGAAAAAAAAATATTCCCTAGTATGTTTTTGTTTTGCTCTATTTTATTTGCAGTCCTCAAAAGAATAAAAAAGTCTTCATAAGAACTTTGTACGTCTTTAGATCTAAGCACTGAAAAGTACAATATGAAATACAAACTTCTTCAAAAGGAAAGTCAAGAAATGTTTAGGAAGTGACAGGAAAGACCCAAACATGACTTTTTATTGCTATTGTTAAAGCTGGAGCCAGCCTCTCTGATAGTCCTTTAAGTTCAGAATTTGAAGAGTGATTCCATTTGCACTAAAAAGAATCAGATTTATTTTTACTCTTCTGTATCCTTTCTTAAACAATTGCATATTACCTTTTTTTAAAATATGTTTTTTCTTTAGTATATATTACTTTTTGACAGGAAAAGTTTCTAGTGGAAAAGATATAAATGTTGAAATAAAAATAACAGTTTTTCAAAAGCTTTGACAAATCATTTCTGCAAACCCTTTTTTTTAAGTTTATTTATTTATTTTTGAGAGAGAGAGAGAGTGCACAAGTGAGGGAGGGGCAGAGAGAGAAAGAGAGAGAGAGAATCCCAAGCAAGCTCCACGCTGTCAGCGCAGAGCCTGACACAGGGATCGAACCCATGAACCATGAGATCATGAACTGAACCTAAATCAAGACTTGGACACTTAACCAACTGAGCCACCCAGGCATCCCTAGGCAAACCCTTTTATATTCCAGAGTCAGGGGTGAGTGAAAACAAAGAAACTAACAAATAGAGGCCCGAAGAATTTAAGCGATCGGGGGAAAGCCTTGCCACTAGTAAGCGGCAATGTCAATATCTGGACCCAGTTCTCTGAACCCGTGTCTCTTGATATTTGCACAATGCCTCTCTGATTCTTTTGGACTGATGAAGGGCCTTTGAGCAGGGACACTCTTGTTTTGTCCTACCTGGAGTTAGAATGTGAGCCTCATGCCCCAATTAGACTCGCTTAGATGAAGTTAAATGCACGGCCCCAGTGTAAAGGAGTCACGGAGAAAAACTGTGTGTGAATAGGGTTAGTATCACGGGCTTTGGAGTCAGGCAAGCTGGACTTCAGATCTCAAGTCCTTACTCGCTGTGTGACCTCGATCAGGTTACGTCACTTCTCCGCGGCTGAGCTTCCCCATCTTTCCACAGGGGACAGGCAGCATGTTTCTTGTAGGAATTGAGGAGGTTTAAATGAAATGATGTTTGTAAGGCACTTACCATGTTCTGGAAGTAGTAAACATTTGATTAATTATAGGCATTCTTATAATTACCATTACTGCTCTACTAGCTACCTTGTACTGAAGGAAAGCTTATCAATTCCAAACAGGAACTACTGCAGACGGTTTTTTCTGCTTCTACTCAGACGCCAGCCCCACAAGCAGCTCGACTTCAGCTTGTGTCTGAGGAGGTGTGGTGACTGAACTTGGAGTCATACGTAGAGGAGCCCGTGTGACTTGTTCGCTTGTCACCAGGCATTTTCCTATGTTCCTAGATTCCTTGACATTGCTTTTTTTTTTTTTTTTTTTTTTTTTGGCCTGGGCTTTGCCAAACTTCCTGGTTTGAGTCATCCTTCCTAGCAGTTTGCGAGAGTATGTCCTGAAGCTGGAGATAATAAAACATGTCCTGATGTGCCAAAAAAAGGGAAAAAGATGGCTCCCATATTCGCTCACTTAAAATACTGGCTACTAGTTCTTCATTTTTAAATCTGACGGTGGGGATGCCTGGGTGGTGGCTCAGGCAATTAAGTGTCCGACTTCAGCTCAGGTCTTGATCTCACAGTTCATGAGTTCAAGTCTTGCATGGGGCTCTGAGCTGACAATGCTTGGGATTCTCTCTCTCTCTCCCTCTTTCCCTGCCCCTCCCCTACTCACTCTCTCTCTCTCAAAATAAATAAAACTTAAGAGAAAGATTAGAAAAATAAATCTTATGGTGACTTTTTCTTTCTTTCTTTTTTTTTTTCTTTTAACCTCCACACAGACCTCTATCATTGAAGAGAAAAGCAACCATGATATCCTGGCATCTACAAAAGACGTCCATTCATGCAAACATTCCCCACCTCATCTGATACGTATTATGAAGTGCTATGCATTAGATCCTGTGCTCGGCACAGACATGCACGTTCTTATAAACTGTCTGTGGAATCTGAGTTCAAACCTCAGCTTCTTTCAGTCCTATTGATTTGATCTTGTGTGTGTTAGCCTCTGTTCCTCAGATCCAGTTCCTTCTTTCTAATTCCCTATCTCAGCCATGACATCACCATCATCTTCCTGTCCCCGTTCAGAACCCTAGAAATTATTTTATTCTCCTCACTAACCCTCTCTGTAATGTCCAATCAACCCCAGGTGATGTGTGATTTAACTCCTACATATCTCTTCGTCATTAGCCTCATCTCTAATCCGTTCCACAGGTATTCTTTGAGGAGTCTATGTCCCAGGCTCTCTGCTGGACATGAGGTTACCTGTCCCCAAGGAGTTCTCAGACTGGTCCGGTACACCCACAAACACACAATTCCCCTACAGCGAATGGGTGTGATGGCACTATAACTCCACTTTTAACTGCACACTTAATCATTGCCAAACACTGTTCTATGCACTTTAAATGCATTGAATAATTTAATCACAATAACCCTCAGAGGTAGGGTAACATTATTATATTTATTTATTTATTTATTTATTTATTTATGTTTTATATCAGAGAAAGAGAGAGAATGCGCCAGCTGGGGAGGCGGTGGGGAGAGACTTTCAAGCAGACTCCAGCCTGATGCAGGGGTCAATCCCACGATCCTGGGATCATGACCAAAGCCCAAATTAAGAGTCAGATGCTCAACCAACTGAGCCACCCAGATGGCCCTTATTATCTTTGCTTCATAGATAAGGAAATTGAGGCAACAGAGAGAATAAGCAACTTGCCCAAGGTCACATAGCTAGTTAGCAGTGGAGGCACCGTGCAGTGTCTCAAAAGCTGACTTCAAAGCCATTGCTGTTAACTGCCACTGAACTCTTCTTCTGTTTGAGGGAATGGGAGAGAGTTTTCAGGGTGCCTTAAGGAAAGCTTCTAGCTGGACTGAAGGTCCTTCTCTGAGCTGTTGTCTATGCTGAAGCTTCAATGAGAGTGGGGGCTCGCCAGAGCAATTCTCCACGTTCCACAGCTACCACAGGCCCTCACCTTGACCAGCCTCTTCACTGGTCCCCTTCCCTGTTAGTCCATTCTCCCCACCTGTACCACAGTGAGCTTTCTAACCACATTTGACCATCTTACTACTCTTCTGCCTACGTTTCCAGGGGCACCTGGGTGGCTCAGTCGGTTAGGCATTCGACTTCAACTCAGGTCATAATCTCACCATTCCTGAGTTAGAGCCCCGCCTTGGGCTCTGTGCTGACAGCTCAGAGCCTGGAGACTGTTTCAGATTCTGTGTCTCCCTCTTTCTCTCTGCCTCTCCCCCACTCACGCTCTGTCTCCGTCTCTCTCTCTCTCTCTCTCTCTCTCTCAAAAATAAATAAACGTGAAAAAAAATTAAAATGTGTTTCCACCATCTGCAGGAGGAAGTCTAAACTCCTCTGCAGGAACACTGCCTAGCTTTCAGCTTTGCTCCCAGCCCTCCCTGGCCTTGGCCACATGGAATCACTGGTGGTCCTCTGAAAGAGACATGCTCACTTCTGCCTCTGTCGGTGGCAAATCCCACTCCCTGACCTCCTATGGCTCCTTCCACACTCAGCCCCTTGTGGGGATGCCTTCCTAGATCCCACAGGCAAAGTGAAGTACTGTCAATGATACGCTCATCACCCCCCAATACTCTTAATTTTAGCTTCTCCCACTGAATTGGAGCAGTTGACTTTGGAATCTGTTTCTTTCATTACGCAGTGAGCCCCTTGAAGAGTATTCCCCAACTCCTAACCCAATCTGGAACCCAATGTACTTTTAGAATGAATGAGTGAATAGAGAAATGAATGAATGAGTATTGAGAACAAAGACCACTTTCACGTCTTTTTATCTGTTGCAACTTATCATACAGTACTGAAGACTGGACACATGTAAATATTGATTCTCCTCTTCCACATCTATGGGGCACAATAGAACTATTGATTTGACTATTGATCATGCCCACAATAGAACTATGAAAGGATAAATGCCATCCATGATGTCAAATACATATCGTGAGAAAAGTGCTGGACAAGTGTTGTGATCTGGGATTGTCCTCTAGGCCCTATCACTGATTAACTGTGTGGCTTTGGGCAAAACATTAACTTCTCTGAGCCTCCATTTTCTCAGCTATAATAGTGCTATGAAAAGCCCAAGCGGGCATGGATACTGAAGAACTTGGTAAAGTGCTAGACAAGCCAGTGAGTGTCAATGGCTTGATTCCACGAGTTGATCTCCAAACATCAGTTCAAGTTGGGTTTACTCAGTGCTACTAGAGGCCATGGGGCAAGCCTTTCCCACTCTTTCTCCTCTTCTTGGTCTGAGTCCAGGAAGATTTCCATCTGTACCTTGTCTGCAAGCCAGACTCTGAACCTAGAGTTTGGAAAAACAGGCAAATTATATTCGTCCAGGTGTATCCTGTCTATATACTGAGCTGTGAGGCCAAGTTTGTTCTCAGAATAAAGTGAGTGCACACATGTGTGTGTGAATGTGTGTGCACACACTTTCATTAGCAGGGCAGAGCTCAGGATAATAAAGGCAGCCGTAGAGTAGGGGCGAGAGAGCATGCTCTGGACTTGGCCGCAGAATATTTGAGTCTTAATTCTACCACAGTCACTTACACACCGGTGACTTTAGTGTATTCTTAACCTCTTACAGTCTCCCCTCATCTCTAATGAGGGTGATGCATTTGCCACAGGTTCGTGGTCAAGATGAAATGAAATAAGGAACGTAAGGCAGCTGGCACAGAACCCGCTGTGTGCTGTGCACTACATGGATGTTTTCTTGCTGATTTTTCTTGCTGTTGCTGCTACTAATAGCCTGCATTTTCTAAGTTTTTATATGCATTGTATATGTATCGGGCTTTATGCTAAGCATCTCACGTGTATTCTATGGCTCAAGACTCATCACAACCTTGATAGATATTATCCCATCTTAAAAACTAGAGAATGGAGGCTCTGACAGCTTAAGCCGCTGTCTTAAGGTCACAGTAGAGTGATTACAGAGGCTGGGCTCAGATGCGTGTCTCTGTATCCTATACTGATGCTTTGGGGACTTCTGCGGCAAATACGCCTATTTAAGTGAACGTTTCCTCCCTTATTCTACCAGGAAATTATACTAAAGACATAAGAAGTGGGAGGAAAAGCTGAAGACTCAAGTAATAGAAATATATGGTTAATTGCTTAAGTACCCATGCAAACAAACAAAGCAAGATAATGCTGTGGACTGACACTTGTTTTTTTTTTTTTTTTTTAACATTTATTTATTATTATTGAGAGACAGAGAGAGACAGAGCACAAGCACGGGAGAGGCAGAGAGGGGAGGAAACACAGAATCCGAAACAGGCTCCAGGCTCGGAGCTGTCAGCACAGAGCTGACGCGGGGCTCGAACTCACAAACCGCGAGATCATGACCTGTGCTAAAGTTGGCCGCTTAACCAACTGAGCCACCCAGGTGCCCCTTCATTTGTTTGTCAAGAAGAAGAGGAAGAGACAGACAAGCACACTGATTGTGTCATGGCCTAGAGTAATGAACTCATTAATAGATACTATCCAAAGGGTAGAGAGAACAAAAGGTGTTGGTTATATAAAGACATCATTAAAATAGTAACCACTGCAACAGAAATAGAAACCATCCTAAATATCAGAAAAGCTGCACATAAAAACAACAAATCAAAACAGTTTATTTAGAGAATGGCAGAAATAAATTAAAAAAAAAATAAGTAAATAAAAGCCAGCTAGCTTGATTTCTGAATTCAACCGCAGTTGGTAAGAAGGACTGGATTTCCTCTTCCACCTGAAACAACCAAAAAAAAAAACCAGACAAAATACATAAAATAGTGGTTTTCAAAACACTAGACCTCGGGAAATGAAGGTCAACAATCCCTGAAAGACAGGAAACGAATGAGGGGAACCCTGCAACTGCGCCGGATCACTGCCTCGAGGGGGTTTCTAGGCTGTGGCATGAGGGTGGGACCGAGGCAGAGTCTAGAAGACCATCCAAGTTGAGGAGATGAAGCTAAGAGTTCAGAGAGACAAGTGTAGATGGAATGAGCAGGCCGGAGCACTGGACAGGAGAGAGCCATGTGGAAACAGGCCTCTAATGATCTACACAGGATCTGGGTCAGTGCACCCCCGTGAGGATGCTCTCTGAGACTGGGGAAAGAATCCTCCAAAAAAGTGAGAGGGAACAATACCCAACACTTGCACTCGTGAGTAACTCATGGGTCAAAGAAGAAATTAAAGGGAACTTGTAAAGTATTTTGAACTAAATGAAAATGGTATGTATTAAAATCTGTAGAATGCTACTGATGCAGAACATACAGGAAAATTGATGCTTACAGTAGTAAAGAAAGATCTTAAGTCAATTACTGTTGCTTCTATCTTAAGAAACCAGAAACAGAAGAGCAAATCAACCCCAAAATGAGAAGAAGAAAGGAAATGGTAAGGATCAGAGCAGCAATCAGTGGAATAGAAAAGAGAAAAACAATGAAGAAAATCAAGAAAGCCAAAAGCTGGTTCTTTGAGGAAATAAAATCAATAAACCTTCAGCTAGACTGATCCAAGAAAAAAAAGACACAAATGTTGAATATCAGAAACAGGAAAGGTGACATCACTACAGATATTAAAAGGAATATTGGGGAAGATTTTTGTTAAATGTTAATTTTTTTTCAGAGAGAGCATGAGCAGAGGATATGAAGTGGGCTCTGTGCTGATAGCAGAGAGCCTGATGCGGGGCTTGAACTCACGAACTGTGAGCCCAAGTTGGATGCTCAACCGAGTCACCCAGGGACTATCGTAAGTAACTCTGTGCCAATAAAGGTGACAACTTAGATGAAATGGACATATCCCTTGAAAGACACAAACTACTAAGGCTCACTGGAGAAGAAACAGATAACCTGAATTGCCCTATAACAAGGAAGTTGAATTTGTAGTTGAAAACCTATGCACAAATATAATTTTAGGCCCAATTTGTTTCACGAGATGCAATCTACCGAACACATGGGATGAGATACCAATTTAACACAAATTATTCCAGAAAATTGAAAAGAAGGGAATACTTTCCAACTCAATTTTTGATGCCAGAATTAACGTGATACTAAAACCAAAGATCAAACAAACAAACAAAAACTACAGCCCAATTTCGCTCATGAACATAGGTGCAAAAATGTTGAACAAAATTTTAGCAATTGAATCCAACAATATATACAAATAATGATACCTATGACGAAATGGAGTTTATCCCAGGAATAAAAAGTTGGTTTAATATTCAAAAATCAATCAATGACATTTATCATGTTAACGAGGTGTGGAAGAAAAACCGTATGTTCATCTCAACAGATGAAATATCAATTCCTGATAAAAACTTGAAACAAACTAGGAATAGAAGGGAACTTTCTCAACCTGATAAAGGGTGTTTATGAAAAACTTTAGGCTAGCATTATACTTGATAGTAAAAAAAATACTTTCCCCCTAACGTTGGGAAAACAATGGTATAATCTCTCATGGCATCTTACCAGCATTACAGTGGAGTTTCTATCCAGTATAGTAAGGCCAGAAAAAAAAATAAATAAATAAGGGAACCCAGACTAGAAAGGAAGAAATAAAACTCTTTATTCATAGTTAATATGATTGTCTGTTTAGAAAATCTGATGGAATCTAGGAAAAATCTAGGAGAACTAATAAGTGAGTTCTACAAGTTTGCAAGTTATATCAATATTAAAAATCCATTGTTTTGCTAAACAGCTGCAAGGAACAATTGGAAATTCAAATTGTAGAAGGAAACATTTACAATAGCATCAAATGATGTGAAATACCCAGGGATAAATCTGGCAAAAAAAAAAAAAAAAGTGCAAGACCTATATACTGAAATCTACAAAGCATGGCTGAGAGAAATTAAAGAAGACTTAAGTAAACAGGTATTTAAATTTAAATAATTTAAAACTAATAAAATTCCTCAGTCTCAAATAGACACATTTCAAGAGTCCAAAAGGCCCCCTGGCTAGATGTAGTCTTAAGAGGTAGTCTCACAAAGAAAGCTCACTATCACCACGACACTGTACTAAAGGTGTGAGTCAGTGCAAAACGATCAATAAATAATTTGAGGTATAAATAGTGGAAAGAAGATAAAACTATGTTGATTTGCAGATCATGTGGTTATATACCTCATAAAACCAAGAGAACCAACTAAAAGCCACCATAAACAAATAGATCATTTAGGAGGGAAGTGGCCTACAAAATGAACATACAGAAATGCATAGTTTTCACACATATAAGTCACAATTATTGAGGATAGCAGGCATAGCACAGAAAAATTCCATTTATAACACTAAAATGTAAAATACCTAAATGTAGACTTATAAGAAATATGAAACTGGATATGAAGAAAACTTTAAAACACTCCTGAACATTGGGGCACCTGGGTGGCTCAGTTGGTTAAGTGTCCACTTTTTGGCCCTGGTCATGATCTTGCAGTTTGTGGGTTTGGGCCCCACGTTGGGCTCCGTGCTGACAGCTCGGAGCCTGGAGCCTGATTCGGATTCTGTGTCTCCCTCTCTCTCTGCTCCTCCCCTGCTCACACTCTACCTCTGTCTCTCTCTCAAAGATAAACATTAGAAACAAAAACAAAAACACTCCTTATCATCATGCAATAAAACTTTATGAGAAAATATATCATATTTCTTCTTCTTTTTTTAAGTAGGCTTCATGCCCAGCATGGAGGCCAATGCAGGGCTTAAACTCATGACCCTGAGATCAAGACCTGAGCTGAGATCAAGAGTCAAATGCTTAACCAACTGAGCCACCCAGGTGCCCCTTATATTTCTAAGTAAAAAGCTACAATATTATAACTATATCAATTTTCTTGTTTTATAAGTTTATCACAAGCTCAATAAAAATGCAACATTTTTTTTTTTTTTTTTTTTTTACCAGACAAGCTGATTCTAAAATTCTTGGGGCTCCTGGGTAGCTCAGTCAGTTAAGCGTCCAACTTCAGCACAGGTCATGATCTCATGGTTCATGAGTTCAAGCCTCTGTTGTCAGCACAAAGCCCGTTTCAGATTCTCTGTCTCTGTCTCTCTCTCCCTCTCTCTCTCTGCCCTTCCCCAGCTTATGATCTCTCTCTCTCAAAAATAAATAAGCATTAAAAAATGATAAAATAAAATAAAATTCCTATGAAAAAAGAAGCCATAATATCCAGGCACACCAAGGAAAAGAATATCCGTATTGGAGTGTGACTACCTCTAACAGATAGTAATACGTACAACAAAACATCAGTGACTTCAAATATCTGGTATTAGCACCTGAACTGGTGTAGTCCAATAGAACAGAATGGGTCCAACAATAGGCCCACACGATACAATGATTTCACTTACAATGAAAGTGACATTATCTCTCTGTAGGGAAAAGATAAATTATTTGGTGAATGGTATTGGGAAAAAATGGCTAATGTTCCAGTTATTATGGCTGCATAACAAACCACCCCAAAACTTAGTGGCTTCTAGCTATGACATTTATAAAAAAAACAAAACAAAACAAAAACTATGACATTTATAGCACCCATAGATTCTGAGTGTCAGGATTTCTGGAAAAGCTCAGCTGGATGGGTCTCCCTTGAGGTGAGGGTGTCTCATGAAACTGTAATCAGAAATTAGCTAGGGATGCAGTTATCTGAAGGCTTGACTGGGGCCAGAGAATCCACTTCCAAGGTGGCTTGTTCATATGACTGGCAAGCTGAGGTCTTGAGCTCCTCTCCATGCCAGAGTGTGGTGGCTTGTTTCCCTCAGAGTGAGTAGTCCAGAGACGGAGCTGAAAGACGTAGTACCTTCTATCACCTGAGCTCAGAAGACACATGCTACCTACGCCATCGTCTTCTCTTGGACAGTTACAAAGCTCCACCCAGTTCTACCTGTCTTTGAAGAATTGTCAGTATCACATTGTAAGAAGAGAATATGGGTTGGAATATATATCACTATGGCCATCTTTAGAAGATACAAAGTGTCACAGAAAGACATTTGGATACACAACTTCTGTGTATCAATACCTCATATTAGGATAAATGCCACATGTATTCTAATATAAAAAGTGAATCCATAAAGTATAGGAAGAAAACACGGGAAAGAAAATTCTTTGCAACCTGGGAACTCATCTAAAATTATTTTAAGTTGGGGCATCCTTGTGGCTTAGTCAGTTAAGCGTCTGACTCTTGATTTCAGCTCAGGTCATGATCTCATGGTTCGTGAGTTCGAGCCCAGCATCAGGCTCTGCACTGACAGTGCAGGGCCTGCTTGGAATTCTCTCTCTCTCTCCCTCTCTCTCTTCTCATTTCCCACTCATGCATGGACTCTCTCTCTCTCTCTCAATAAATAAATAAATAAATAAATAAATAAATAAATAAATTTTAAAAAAATAAAAAAATATTTTAAATTAATTAAGACAAATACAATTAAAATTTTAACTCCTCAGTTTCAGTAGCCACATTTCAAGGGTGCAATAGGCACACGAGGCTGAGACTCACACAGTGAGGAATAAGTGGAAGGGGGATGAACAGGTAGGTGCAAAGTGGGGTGAGTTGGTAGAGCGTGAAAGACCACAGGGGCCATAAGGAATGTGGAGTCACCTGATCAGATTTCCAAATTAGTAGGATTGCTTTTGCTGCCAGTTAGAGAAATGGATGGGAGGAAGTGAAGGAGGCAGAAGACGAGGCAAAAAAATATGGAATAGGAAGATGGTGGCTGGCCTGCAGCCATCTGCAGAAACCCTTTCCCAATGTGCACACGGCAAACCGCCCTTCTAGAACTGGGTTCAGCTCCAGAGGGCACTTCCAGAAAGCCTAGAGCAACTTTGAGGCTCTTGAACCAAGCGTGAGCGCAAGATAGTGTAGGCGTTCAAGACCAAGTGAAGGGATGACCCCAAACACCTGGGCTATTCAGCTTAGAGACTCAGAAACCAGAAATCATGGCAGCCGCCCTCACTCTGAGGGAGGGAGCTGCCGGGTCACAGAGGCGATGCCGTCCCTGGAGAAGCCCGCAGCTTCCAAGGCCAAGGAGTGGAGGCTGAAGTTCTCTGGGCTTTCCCAAGGAGTTAGCAAGACTTATTTATTTTGAAGAAGCACAGACTGCCACCACCCCTCCCCTCATTCTTTTTATAAAGGCATCAATCCTTTGAGTCACTTGGGAATAAAACTGTTTTGGTCGAGAAAATTTCTGTAGGCGCCGGAGTAGGAGTTGGGGCGGCTGCTGTCAGGGAACGGGAGAACATATGGTGGTCTGTTATGAATGCGATCTGTTTTTTGCGTTGTTGTTAAACTTCCCCTCGTTAGCACTGGGCCTGTTATGTAAGAGTTTGAGGGTCCATATGGTTTGTTGCGTAAGACGCCAAGGAGGAACGTGGTTTTCTGTTGCTCTGCTGCTTGTCCCATTGTAAGTTCGGGGAACATGTGGCCATGGCGTCACGCTTGAGTAATGGAGTCAAGTGGTCCTGGATTTGAATATCAGTCCTACCACCAGTTAGCTGTGGGATCTTGGGCAAGTGACCTCACCTCTCTGAGATTTAAAATCTCCAAGACTTGATTTCCTTCTAAGTAAAATGGAGGAAAACAGTTACCAACCGACATATTGAGTTTTCAAAGTTTTCAGAATTGCATGCTTTAGAAGTATTATTTCCTTGGGGTGTGGCTCAGTTGGTTAAGTGTCCGACTCTCGGTTTTGGCTCAGCTCTCACAGCTCATGAGTTCGAGCCCTGCATCGGGCTCTGCATTGGCAGTACAGAGCCTGCTTGGGATTCTCCCTCTCTATCCCTCTCTCTCTCTGTCCCTCCCCTGCTCATGTGCTCTGTCTGTCTCTCTCTCTCATGATAAATAAACTTTTAAAAAAGTTAAAAAAAGAAGTATTGTTTATTTTAAACCTCATAGAAACTCCTGGAAGTAGCTATTATTATATTATAAGTCTTATCTATTATGTATCTTATACATTTTCTAATTACAACCAACCTATAGGAGTTCATACCGGAAGAGGTCTCAGGTAATGTCCTGGCTCAGTAAAAACCAAGTTCATGATCATTTGGTGATATTGTATAAGGTTGAAAGTGGGTCGTGGGGGCTTGAGTGCTATCGTGGACCAAACTGATCTTCCCATACTTTACAGTTGGGGAAACTGAGGCCCTGGCAAGGAAAAGTGGCTTGTTTAAAGTCAAATAACAAATGGAAACAGCATTGGATTCCTAGGCATTCTGATTCAGAGTCCTGAGTTGTTGCCCTAATTTTCTGACCTACAGATTCTGTTCTTCTCCAAAAGAACAGAAAAGGCAAAGAGAACCTAACATTTACAGAGCAGCACCCCTGGGCTGCATGCTCTCTGCAAAACACTTTACAAACATTTTCTTTCACCCTCACAATGGCCCTACAGAGTGGGCAACGATAGCCCCATGTTACAGAAGAGGAAACAGAATCTCAGAGCCATCACATAATTTCCCTAAGATCCCAGAGTCGGAGAGGGTGATTTGAACCCACACTCCAGGGCTAAATAGTCATCCGCTCAGATGCGAGAGTTAAGCATCCCTGCTCTCCCACCCACAGAACAAGCTGAGAAGCCTTGGGCAAGAGGCTTGGACACTCTGGGCTTTAGTTTTCTCATCCTTAAACAAGAACAATTGACATACATTCCTCAAAGAACACTGTGAGCTTTAAGTAAGTTCAAGTATGTGAAATGATGAATACGGAGCCTGGCGCAGAGTGAGTGCTCGCTGGATGTTAGTTAAAAACAAACAAAGCCAGCTCGCGCAGCCTCCCGCCAGTCCCCGGAGAAGGCAGAGGAGATGGTGTGGCCCACGTAGAGCCCAGGGAGGCTGCAGCCAGACCCGGCCTCCCGGAGCCTCCCGCATTGGCGCTGCGTCTGGCACCCGGCCCGGGACTGAGGAGTCCCCATTCCTCCCTCCTGTCAACTCAGCAGAACAAGCTGTTTCAAGGGAAGGTGGTTCCCCTTGAGAAAATGTTCTCACACGCCCTAGAGGCTGTTGCCCTGCACGTCTCAGCGATCAGCCTGGACAGGGCCAGGGCCCCACCCTGAACAACCATTCTTTGCAAAGTCTGGATCCTGCCGAGCCATAAAAAGTAGTGTGTGGTCTGAAGGGCTGTTGTCTTCTGACACGGCCCCCTTTGGCTGCGCGATTGCTCTTATCCAGCTTTATCGCCCGCGTGCCTCAGTTTCACGCCCTTGAATATGGGCCGGTCTTGTCCGGTTGACTATTTGGAAGGGACGTTGGGAGAGGCCATCGGAGACACCTCTCCCCTACCTCATTTCTCATGTCTTCCTAAGAGACTGCAGTCTGACCTCTGTCTCCCCCACCCCCACCGCAATTGCCCTGGTCAAGATCGCTATCTTAACAGCACTTCTCGGCAGCAGTGGGGACACGCCCTCCTTGCCCGATCCTCCCCACCTTGTTTTTTTAGTTTTCCCCCTGTCTTTTTGGCCACCTCTTCTTATTCTCCTCTGAGGGGTCCTTCCTCTGCTGCTCCAGGATTTAGCCCCTGACCTCCCTTCTCCTCACGCCACACACTCTCAGGGGCCTGGATTCCTGGCTCTAGGTACAATGTCCACATTCAGGACTCAGAGCCCTGCCTATCCCAGAGCCCCCTCCTGCATCCAGACCGTCTCTCCAGCTCCCCTCTGGACCTCTGTCCCTGGCTGTCTTAGAGTCCCCCAAACTCAACCTGCCCCGAGCCGTGCTGGTGTGGTCCTCATCCTCCCCGCCTCAGAGAACTGCACACCTATCCATTTAATAAATGTGCAGTGGCACCTGCTGGGCACCAGGTACTGTTCCCCTTGCGAAGGGGACAGCGGGGAACAGAACAAGGTCCCTGCTCTCGTTGCATTTGCATTCCATTTGCTAAGATGTCCAAGGGCCGGGCACTCCGTGCAACTCTCTTCTTCCCCACCCTACACGTGCAGTTGCACACTGAGTCTTGTCAATTCTGCTTCCATAATGTCCCTTGAACTTGTCCCCCTCTTTCCAGGCCATTCTTGCTGCCAGAGTTCAGGCAGCTGCTTCTGACCTGGTTTGCCTATGTCCAGTTTTGCCCCTTCTGATCCACTCCATTCTGCAGCCAGAGCCATATCTTTTAGAGACAGAGATCTGGTTATGCTGTTCCTTTGCTTAAAGACTCCAATGGCTCCTTCCCATCACCTTAAGGGTGAAGTTCACTTAGCTGGCTAGACATGTAACAGTCAGTCAGGGGTCTGCAGGGGAAAGAGAACCTGTAGGGGATTAGGAGTCTGTCTATCTATCTATCAATCAATCTATCATCTATCATCTATCTATCTACCAAGAGATTAATTTATTTCAAGGAATTGGCTTCTGTGACTGTGGGGTCTCGCCTGAAAGCTGAAAACTCTTGGGCAGAAGCTGATATTGCAGTCCACGGGCAGAATTTCTTCCTCCTCAGGAAAACCCCAGTTTTGCTTTTAAAGGCCATCCATGGATTGGACTCGACCTACCCAGATCACCGAGGATAATCTTTACTTGAAGTCAACCGACCGTAGATGTTAACTGTGTCCGTAAAACACCTTTACAGCAATACCTAGTTAGTGTTTGATTGAATAACTGAGAACAATAGCCCGGCCAAGTTGACACATAAAACTCACCATCACAGTGTGATACTTTTGGACTGACTCCACGCTTGTCTTCTTCACCTCTTTTCTTCCCTGTCTCCCCACCCCACACTGTAGGCTCAGTCACCCCTTGTATTGTGCCAGCTGGCCTCCTGCCACCTGTCCTTGCACAGGCCTAGAATCCTCCCCACCCCTTTCCTAGATAATTCCTATTTGTCTTTGAAACCACGCAGGTGCTGCGTCCTCAGGCAGCCTTGCTGCCCTCACCCTCGCCCAAACCCTGGCACTCTGAGCTGAGGACACTGCCTCTGAGTTTGCAAACCACTCTCGTTCCCGTGAGATGAAAACTTCCCACTGAACGTGTGATCTGCCTCCCTAGCCTGGTGACAGCTCCAGGACAAGAGCTGAGTAGCTGTCCCCTTCCATCTCGTCTCTCTTAAGTCCCCCAATCCCAATCAACAGTTATTGTATTTATTTACTTGCATGCAAGACCCCCTCCCCGCCGGGGAAGTAGGAAATCATGACTGTCTTGTTCAGCACAGGACCACTGGGACTTACCTGTACCTGGCACATAATAGATACTCAATAAATATTTACTGAGTGAGTGAATTGATATTTATTTGAATGAATTGAAAAGTAAATACTTCAGTTCTAGGCACTACTGGTGGGGGGCAGGGCTGGAAATATAACCACCAAGGACAAGGGCTTGCTTTCATGGAGCTTATATTTATTCCAGGAAGGGGAGACAGACAGCAACTAAATAAACATGAGTAATCAGGATAGAGAAAATGAAAATACAACCTGACTGTGTAAATAAATGAGGGGATATAAGTGGCTGGAAAAAAATTTAAATTTATCTGGCTTCCTCAAGGGGAAGCACTACCTAGGGAGGGCGGGGGGACTAGTGGAATGAGCACTGGATTTGGAGCAGGAATTAGAAAAGTCTGACTCCCTTCTTCTTTGCGGCTGATGCTAGTCTAGGCCCTTAGTACTGCGGTTCCCACATTTGTGATAATGGGATTACAGCAACTACTTTATTTCTCTCACAGGGCTGTCCTATCACAGGAGACAGCAGATGTAAAGGAACTTAGTGAGTGTGGAGCTCTGTACAAATGTTAAGGGTCATGGTTGATCCTGTAATTGTTGCAAACAGGGCACTTTAGTTAATTGCATTGTTTAGCTGGAGAGAGAGGCAGAAAGGAATTTTGGCATGAGACAGACCTGGGTTTCAGTCCATTTCAGCTACTTAATGGTGAACAGTGTGACCTTGAACATGAATTATTTCACCTCTTTGGGCCTCACTTTCCTGATCTATAAAAAGTGGGGAGGACATTTGCACCCACCTCATAAGGTGATTTCCAGGTTTAAACAAGACAATCCCTTCCAAGTGCCTGGCATTGGCTTGAGCCTATACGAAGGGCTCAGTTAATATTAGCTATTAATAGTCATTCTGTCAATCATTGGTGTCTGTTCATAAATGGAGCCATTCATGGTTGAGTTTCTCAAGTCTCACATTTCTGCCAGGAAACTTCCCGAGCCTTTATGCACCAGCACCTGTGATTATGCAAAACTTCATTTAAAGGCACAATGAGTGTTCATATCCAGAACATAAACAAGTGAAGAATTTGCCGTTCGATACCCTCCCTCCCAGCTTTCCAAAAAAAAAAAAAAATTATTTTCTGGAACACAGAGAGAGATGCCCTCTTTATTTCTACAGAAAACAAGTGTTCCTGGTTTTATGATCATATAACCCTGGAACTGTTATGTTTTTTCATGTAATGCATTTACATTAGAGGCTCCATAAAGGAGTCCTTGTCAAGAGAAAACACAGCTGGTACCCAATTACAGAGGTGACCGAGACTAATCGGCCAGCAGAGGTCTTAATTAAGCTGGACCCCAAACTACAGGAGACACGGCTGCTGGGGAACTGAGGGGGCCTCACACGCTGACCCAAAGGCAATGAATGAGAAGGGCAGTTTTCTGCAGGGGGCAGAGAGGTGGTCACTTCAGGGACACCTGAGTTTAAGATTTAAAGGCTGGCTTTGCAGAAACAGATGCCCGATTTTGGCTCACTCCTTTCCACGAGAAGCGTCAAGCTCTTTAGCCTCCCTTCAGGTATCAGTTCCAGTATTATTTGTCATCCCTGGACCCTCGGAAGTTTCCAGAAGGGGAAGGGAGATTGTCAACTTCAAGCCGTCTGCACGGCTCTCCTGTCTCTCCCGCTCTCTCTGCTCCTCCCCTACTCACACTCTCTCTCTCAAAAATAAATAAATATTAATAACAACAACAACAAAATTTAAAGCCTGGCTGCTCTGTGTACCTGTCTCCAGACCTTAAGTGGAACCTGTATCCCTTGCTCTCTCTGTGGAGCTGGTTTGTTTTTCCATATCCCCCATACCTTAGGGGCAAGAAGCAGGATCAATTTCTTCTTTGTCCCCTAGTGCTACTTAAGCCATAATCCTCAGCCCTCTGTGACACACATGCACATACACACATGCACCTGCTGCCAGGCATTTGGTAGTCACATCTGGAAAAAGACACTACCTGCTATGCACGGGATAGTTGCTGTGTGTCTATTTGTGAGGCAGGATGAAGTGTGGTCTAGGGATCCACAGCTTGAGGATCACCTGGGGACTTCACAGAAATGCAAATTCTCGGGCCACCCCAAGCCTCTAGGCTTTAAGAACCCTTCCCCCCCGCCAAGTGATTCTGAGGCTCATCCATGTTGGAGAACCACTGGTGTAGCATTCAAGTGCACGGGCTCTATAGCCAGTTGGCCTGAGTTCAAATCCCAGTTCCGACCCACACTAGTGTGCTACCTCAGCCAAGTGCTGTGCTAGGTGATTCTTTTCCTCATCTGTGAGGTGAGAATAAAAATGATCCCTCCCTATAGGGCGTCCCAAGAGGACTGAAGCAGCTGTACATCTAAAATGTTTAGAACAGGGCCTAGCATACAACAAGCTCTCACAAACTGCAAACGGTTATTATGATTATCAGTGAGTGGAAATTTTAATAGACCCCGCTGGTCCTTGTTGTTTGCATCTGGTTGTGTTCACCGAGGACTTTTCGGTGACTCTTCTACATTGAAGGCTTCTCCGGCTTTCCAGGACAGAGGGGAGCGGGCTTCCACACGCACCTTTCTTAGAGGTCTTATACTTTACATTTCCATGTTTGACTGTTGCAAAGCAATTTCCAAACCTCATGTCCTCGTGAAATTTACAGCGCTGGAAAGCTGCAATATGCTTAACCTGTGGCCTCTTATAGCCTTCCATGGATCCCCAGTGTCCCCAGGGAAGGGAAGCTGGCTCCATCTGTCAGAACCTTTGACCTCAGGTCCAGGGGCCTCCATCCTCACTCCATTCCAGCCACCCACACTCAAAGCCACACCTGCTCTTATCTTGGCTGGCTACTGCCCCACCCCTGCAATCTCAACTCGCAGGGTTCCACTCTCCAACCCCTCCCTCTCATCATTCCAGAACTCTCCCCATACTGGTTCTTTGATCTTCTCCCAAGTGCCAGGCTCTCAACCCTCCCTCCTTTCCTTCATATCCTTTCAGACCTTCCTGGCTTCTCATTCTTGCCATGCCTCTTCTCCAGCCACATTGATGGGTGGACAGAGAGCATGAGCAAGAAATAAGCTTTTCTGCTTATAAACCGCTTAGAATTTAGTTTTAGTTTTTGTGTTTTTTTTTTTTTTAATTCCTGCAGCATGACAAGTCTCATCCTTACTGAGGCACCTGCCCCCTAGGTGGATGTAAAGATCCAAGGAGATCGTGTGAGTAGCACACCAGGCCCAGTGTCTGCCCTGTAATAATTGCTCCAGAAATATAGCTATTACTCTTACCACCCAAACCATAGGGCCCATGGCACTACCTCATGATGTGTCTGCAGATCCCTAATCTAACTGATGCACAGTAGTGATTCTAAATTTCCTCTTTGTCTTCTCACCAAACCCTCAGCCTTCGTAGGGAAAACAGAAGCAATCAGGGGGGAGCTTTTTCAATAACTTTTTTCTAAATCGGCAAGTTTCTTTTTTTTCAACATTTATTTTTTATTTTTTTTTTTTTGGGACAGAGAGAGACAGAGCATGAACGGGGGAGGGGCAGAGAGAGAGGGAGACACAGAATCGGAAACAGGCTCCAGGCTCCGAGCCATCAGCCCAGAGCCCGACGTGGGGCTCGAACTCACGGACCGCGAGATCGTGACCTGGCTGAAGTCGGACGCTCAACCGACTGCGCCACCCAGGCGCCCCTCGGCAAGTTTCAATCTCTCTCCTCTTTTAAAGGCAACTGGGTTCTGGGATTCTGCTCCTGGCCACAGAAATTGGAGGGCAGAAGGCTTCTAAGACTGGGAAAGGTTGAACATTCATCCATCCCTCCCTCCATCCATCCATCCGTCTGTCCATCATAAATACGTAGCAGGGCCTGGAGCTCAGAGAAATGTGATTTGAAGATGAAGAGAAGACTGGGACCTAAAGGGGTAAGCAGACCTCTTTTGTTTCCAAATCGGCACCCCCTGTGCCGTCTCTTGCCCACCTACCCAGCCACATTGGGTGGTCAAAGCTGGGCAGTGGGACTGGGCTGAAGGTCACAAACCAGGCATCCGTCGCCACCTGGGTCTATGGAGGAAAGAATGAGAGGGCCAGTGAGGAGGCTGTGAAGAAATCCTGAGGAAGGAGGTAAAATGGAGCCACCCCTCTGAACCTCTGTCATTCTCCTGGGCTACATGAGCAATTAGCACACAAAGAAAAGCCTGTGCACTTCCCCCACCTCCACACAGGCATCCCTGGACCCCCAGACAGACAGACAGACAGTGATGTTTCTCCTTTCCAGACAGCATCCTCAGCAGCTGCTGCTGACTCAGCCTCCCCACCTCCATATGGGTGGGGTAGGCGGGCAGCCCGGTCCCCGGGATTGACATTGTACGTGGCACTAAGAGTAAAGTCGCAGACACCCGCAGACAGGGAGACCTTTGATTTTTCCCCATGCCCGAGGACATGTGCAACTCTCTCTCCTTCACCTGTCACTCAGCTGCACCATCCGGCTCTCAACCCAAACAACCACCAGCCCCCTCCGCAGGAGACTGAGATGGAAAGGCCTCAGAGGCTCTACAGGTCCCAGCGGAAAGGGCCTTACAGATTGGTCAGCATTCCCCTTGAGGAGAAAAGGGTCACCCACCTCTTCTGGGGAGACCTGGGAGTCCTGGCTGCAGCACCTGCTGAGCCGGAAGAGCCCAGAAGCTCCTCTCCAGGGTGACTTACCTGTCAGGTAGGCACAGCACCTGAGGCTCCCCATACTTCAGGTCAAAGAAAATGTTTTAGTATATAATATTTGCCTTTAAACCCACTCCGTTGCAAAGTGTAATTAGACACATGTATGTGTATGTATACGTGTATATTTACATTATTGATATTTATTTATATTTATATTTGGAGAAAGGGGCCTGCAAAGCCACAAGAGCCTAGAGCCCACACAAGTCCCAGGGCAGCCCTACCTGCACCACTCTAGGTCTGTTTCCTCCTCGGTAAATTGCAGGTCACAAGAGCGTCCACACCGTGCCCCGCCACAGTCTGAGCTATCGCTCACCTCTCCACTTGCAGGCTCCAAACTCCCTAATGTTTCATCAAGGCCTTTTACTGTTTATCACTCCGCGCTCCCACTGCTCTCCCCCAAACACAACTCTCCAGCCAGAAGCCCTGCGCCTGGCGCGGACTGTTTCTGGAACGAACTGAGCCTCTGGTTCCAGCATGGCTGTGTATCCTCAGGGCCCCCTTTCTTCAAAAGTAGCCCCTCCTCTCTGCCCGATGGCCTCCTGCCCGCAGCCCCACTGCCTAATTTGTGGGGTCCCTTGTTCAAAAATTGTTCAGAACCTCCAGACGGCAAGGCAGAGCACGAAACCAAGTTCTGGGTTCTTCTGAGCACGGGGCTAGGTGTGAGTGCATGGGCCGAGCGCCCGTGAAGCTGGGTCTGCCTCCCCTTCTGAGGTCCGCTCCAGTATCATCTACCTCTGGGAGCTGTCCTTGCCCCCACAGGCACATGAGGGGAAGTCATTAAATGAAGCACTTCTTATGTTCCAGGCACTGTACCAAGCACTTTATAGCCAGGGTCTCAACCCTCACAACCGCCCCGTGAAGTAGGGAGGACTTTGGTCCCCATTCTGCAGATGGGGCAACAGAGTGTCAGTAAGCAGGTGGCTGAGCTGGCATTTAAACCAAGGGCTGCTTGAGTCCAGAGCTCACGCTCTCACCTGCTGGACTCTACAGGCCGTTCTGACCCCATGGCCTTTAGATCCTACCTCTGCCTTCTAATTTCTGAAAGCCCCAGGCCCTGGCCCTGCTCCCTCAGTCCATGGGCATCCATCCTCCCAGCACTTCTGGCCCCCATACATCCCAAGACGCCAATGTCCTTCTTCCCAGTCCAGACTAGCATCCAGCTTCCCAGGAGACGGACACATGGAAATTATCAGTCAGGCTTCCCATATTGCTTGTGAGCCCAAGTCCAGGCCGTTTGGTCTCTGTATAGTCTCACGAGTCCTATGCCTCACCCCCAGTGCCAGTGTTGGTTCAGACCCTCCTTATCCTTTGCCAGACCTCAGAGTGCCCCTCACTCGACCGTCTTTCTCTCGAATCTCTCTGACGTCCTGAAGCCATCTTGTCTTTTTAAAAAATGCAGACGTGGGGGGTGGGGGTGGTGCCTGGGTGGCTCAGTCAGTTAAGCTTCTGACTTTGGCTCAGATCATGATCTCATGGTTCACAAGTCCAAGCCCCTCGTCGGGCTCTGTGCTGACAGAGCCTGGAACCTGTTTTGTATTCTGCATCTCCCTCTCTCTCTGTTCCTCCCCCACTAGTGCTCTGTCTTTCTCCAAAAAATAAATAAACATTAAAAAATAAATCAATAGAGGATAAGAATAAATAAAAATGCAGACTTGGGGCACCTGGGTGGTTTAGTTGGTTAAGTGTCCGACTTTGGCTCAGGTCATGATCTCACAGTTTGTGAGCTCAAGCCCTGCATCGAGCTCTCTGCTGTCATTACAGAGTCTGCTTTGGATTCTCTGTCTCCCCTGACCCCTTCCTGCTCACATTAACTCTCTCTCTCAAAATAAATAAACATTAAAAAACAAGAGATGTAGACCTGATCATGTCTTCCCTCTGATAGCTCCTTCTGGGGCTCCCTATGTCCCTCTGGTCCCTTAGCCTGGCATGTGAGACCCTTCCTCCCCTCAACTAGAACCCTCCCACATGATCATCGCTGATTACTTATTTGAAACTCTTTGAGTGAGTCATGCTTTCTCATGCCCTCATGACTGTGTACATGATGCTCTCCTACCCGGAATGCCCTTCCCAGAACCCTTAGAAAGCTCCTCCTGACAAGCTGAGACTCATTCAGCCTCACCTCCTCCAGGCAGTCTTCCACGCTGGCCCTTCCAAAGGCTGCATTATTAGGGCTTCTCCTCTGGCCCCCCAAAACTTGCAGAGCCTCTGCTCTGGCCCAGCACTAACTTGTGTCTATCCCAGGACTCAGACCCTTTGGAAGGTAGGGACCACATCTAATTCAACCTGCATCGCTAGCCTCTGGCATTGGATCTCCTTGGGATCTAGAAAGCACCCAGTTGGTATTTTCTGAATAAAATCTACGGATGAATGACAATTGGGTCAAAATGCGTCTGACCCCGTTCGCCCGTCTGGCATCAGGGGCCCCATTAAAACACAGCTGGGCCCAGCTCAGGTCTTCACCCACAAGACAGGTGTGCAGATTCGAACAGGAGCCCTGATGGCTCTGGAAGGAAGACAGACAGATGGATGGGATACCTGTTGTGCTTGTAGCTTCTGAGGGGAGACTAACATTCTCATGGAGAGGAGATGGATTAATATACCGAAAATGAAGCAAATTGGTTTAAAAACGGAGACCTTAATTTCAGCAAAAAGAATTAGTTGTACAAACACATAATGTGATGTGGTTCAACTATGATTTACATGGTCATATTACTACAAACACTAAATCTAACCAAGGATGATGCTGAAAGTAGACTGGGGAGCTGGGGGGAGGGGGCGTGGCTCTGTGGGGAAGAGAGGTAGGTCCTCCTCCCCCATTGGAGCAGGTCATCAGGGTACGTCTCAGACAGAAAATGAAGAGATGTTTCAACACATTATTTAGAAAATATGGAATTAGGGGTGCCTGTGTGGCTGTTGGTTGAGCATTCGACTCTTGATTTAGGCTCAGGTCATAATCTCACAGTTTGTGAGACTGAACCTCATTTGGGCCTCTCCATTGACAGTGCAGAGCCTGCGTGGGATTCTCAATCCTCTCTCTCTCTCTCTCTGCCCCTCCTCTGCTCACACACACTCTCTCTCAAAATAAATAAATAAATGCACTATTTTTTTTTTTTTTTTTTAAAGAAAGAAATACGGAGTTAAATATTGGAAGCAATATTGGTCAGTGGCTGTCTCTGGGCAGTAAGATTTGAATGTGGAGGGGAACGAGGTTACGGAGCGGGCTTTTTAGAACCATCCACGTTTTTGAACTATGCACAAGATGTTGGTAAAACACACATGTAATTTTTATTTTTATTTTTTTTAAATTTTTTTTTTTTAACATTTATTTATTTTTGAGACAGAGAGAGACAGAGCATGAACGGGGGAGGGGCAGAGAGAGAGGGAGACACAGAATTGGAAGCAGGCTCCAGGCTCTGAGCTGTCAGCCCAGAGCCCGACGCGGGGCTCGAACCCACGAACTGTGAGATCGTGACCTGAGCTGAAGTCGGATGCTCAACCGACTGAGCCACCCAGGCGCCCCAACACACATGTAATTTTTAAAACACTGTCTGTAGTTCCAAGGTAGGGATCTGTTGTGAGGCCAGCATCCCTGTCCTACCAGTGTGACTAATCTGAAACACCGTCCAGCCTTCCCCGGGACCCGACTGGGCTGGGCTGTCTAGCCCTGCGCCCTCGGTGACCCGGCCCCACCCTGTGCGCACCGCACCTGTGGCTTCCTTGCTGGCCTCCTCCCATTTCTGTAGGCAAGACATCTCCAGCCCCTGGGCTTTTGCCTGCAGGCCATGCCTTTGTGTCTGCCAGCACCTTCCCTCCCTTCTGTCTCCCCAGCTCTGACCTCCCCCAGTAAGACCACCGCAGACAAGTGTGTTCACCTCTCCCAGGCCCGCTCTGTAGACATTTAGTGTGCTGCGTCTGCCTTCCCCTGGGCCTTTCCTAAATTCCTGCAGGGAGGCTCCGGGAGCCACGTTCCAGATCCATTTCTATAATTCCTAGCCTCTCCAAGTCTGCTGCTTCATCTGGAAAGGCCAGATCTTTGGGCCTACCTTCCAGGATGTTCATGAGAATAGTCTGATATGAGGGCATGAGAGAGCCCCCGCTGACCGCCAGTTTCCAGCCCCCTCTTCTCTAGACACTTCCCTCTACCAGCCGCAGCACGTGCACCGAGCGCGAACATCTATCAAGTGTTTACAGTGTGCCGGTGCTGCCCGCGTCAGGCATCATCTCAGTTAATTCCTGCACTGGATAACGTTATCCCCATTTCACAGATGAGGAGACGGAGGGTTCATCCAGGGCAACTTGCAGGTGAATGTACAGGTGGTCCCCACGTCAGACCGCAAGCACCTCAAAGGCAGCGACAGGTGCGCACTCATATTCAAAGCTGTACTAGTCACAACAGCCAAAAGGTAGAAACAACCGTGCCCATCGAAGGATGAAGGAACAAACAGATAGATACAGTGGAATGTCAGCGTCAAGGAGCAAAGGAATTCTGACACCCGCTACAGCATGGATGAATCTTGATGGCATGCTGCTGAGTGGAATGAGCTTTTTGTCACAAAGAGACAAATATCATATGATTCCACAGCTACGAGGTTTCCAGAGTAGCCAGATTCACAGAGACAAAGTAGAAATGATGGCTCCCAGGGTCCAGAGGGCCAGAGGGACAGGGAGTTAGAGTCTCACTTTGGAAATGTGAAAACACTCCAGACACGGGTGGTGGGGAAGGTCGCACAACAACGGGAACATACGTAACGCCACTGAACTGCACACTTAAAAATGGTTAAAATGGTAAGTTTGGTACTGTATATTTTACCAGAATAAAATGAAAAAAAATTTTTAATATTTATTTATTCTTGAAAGAGAGAGAGAGAGAAATAGAGAGACAGAGTGTGAGTGGGTGAGGGGCAGAGAGCAAGGGAGACAGAATCCAAAGCAGGCTCAAGGCTCTGAGCTGTCAGCACAGAGCCTGAGGCGGGGCTTGAGCTCACAAACCGTGAAATCATGACCTGAGCCAAAGTTGGATGCTTAACCGACTGAGCCACCCAGGTGTCCCAATAAAATTAAAAAAAAAAAAAAGTTATAGTTAAGACAGAACATAAGAATAGAGGTCACCAGGGGCTGGGAAGAGGGGAAGGGTTATTTTTTAATAGTTACAGAGTTTTTGTTGGAGATGAAAGAAAACGTTTTGGGTATAGATAGCAGTCATGGTCACACAACATTGTGAATGCATTTAATGCCACAGCACTGGAAACTTATGAATGGTTACAATGATAAATATCGCATTATGAATATTTTCCTCCCCACGCCTGAAAAGGCAGAGAGACCTGTGATTTCTCTACACTCAGAGTCTCAAGCAGGGCCCAGCACGTAGTAGGTGCTCAGGAGTATTTGTCAATTCGAAGAAGCTTCTTTTGGAAGGGACCAGAAGTCTTCAGCCTGGGAGAGAAGGAACATGATCAGGATTCCCCCTTGAGTCAGCTCTGGAGCCAGTCCTAGCTTCTGTGCACTCAAAAGTTCTGCAGACAGAGGGGCCCTGGGTGCTCAGTCGTTTGAGCATCCAACTTCGGTTCAGGTCATGATCTCACTGCTCAGTGGAATGAGCTTTTTGTCACAAAAAAGCTCATGGGTTCGAGCCCCACGTCAGGCTCGGTGCTGCCAGCTTGGTGCCTGCAGCCTGCTTCCGATTCTGTGTCTCCCTCACTGCCCCTGCCCCTCCCCTGCCTGTGCACTCTCTCTTTCTCTCTCTGTGTCTCTCAAAAATAAATAAATAAACATTAAAAATAAGTTCCACAGATGTATATGACCCCCCCTCCCCAAGACATAGACAGAGACTGTGATAACATAATGAGAGAGCTGCTATTAATTCCTGGGTATTTTTTATACACATAATAAGAACTAGCAATGACTGAGTACTCATTCTATGCTTGATACTGATCTATGAGTTTCCTTGCCTTACAACAATACTTCTGAGATTGCTACGATTATAATCATAGTTCTGTGCCTGAGAAAACGGAGACACGGAGAAGTTAAATAACTTGCCAAAGGTCACACAGCCAAATCTGAGTGGAAACCTCCACTTGCCCCCCAGACAGCCCTCGTTTGCTTACTGAGCATGGTCTGCATTTCTGCCGTGGTCTGTGTTGTCTCTGGCATTTCTCCATGTCCTCCGGCCGACTCTTGATTTCGGCTCAGGTCATGATCTCACAGTTTGTGAGATCGAGCCCCACGTCAGGCTCTGTGCTGACAGCGTGGAGCCTACTTGGGATTCTCTCTCTCCCTCTCTCTCTCTGTCTCTCCCCAACTTATGCTCACCCTCCCTCTTTCAAAATAAAAAAATAAGCTAACAATTTTTTTTTAATTTAAAAAATAACAAACACCTGGTTTGGTTTTTGTTGATTGGGTAGCCCTGGACAAGTGACTTCATCTCTCTAATCCTCTGGGCTCTCATCTGTACCATAGCTGTAGCAACAGTATCCATCTCACAAAGTTTTGCAGGGATTAAATAAATTAGTTAGTGCACACCTCTTGGTCAGGGTGGAGCCAAGGTGTGGGAGCACCCACAGAGGTGGGAAATGGGATTGTGCTCCCTGACTTCCTGGAATGGTCTTGGGCAACTTCGTTTCCTCTCTGAGCCCTGCTGATCTCAGTTACGAAACAGAAGTGCTAAAACCAACCCCACAGGTTCATTGTGAGAATTCAACCAGCACCGTGTTTTGTATTTAGATCTATTTATAACTCTAACTCGTTCTCCAAAAGTATTTAAGGCAGCTAACAACAGCACAAGATTATTTTTAACTTGAAAATGGAGAATCGGGGGCAAAAGAGGAAGGCGTGACAAGAGAAGAAAGAAGAAGGAATGAGAATTTTTTAAAGGGCCCGGCTGCCCTGGCATGCATTACGCGCTCAAGAAATATTTAGCATTATCTTTAGGTTGTAATACCTGATCTCGGTGAATCTGGCTACTGAAGATGCAGTCACTTGCAGCTTGACTCAGCATTAGAGGTGAGAAGAACTTGACTTTTGTTAGGGAAGGGAAGGCGGTGATGAGCTAGGCAGGTTTGGGTCCCACCTCTCATTTCAGAGAAGCTCAGACTATTTGTGTTATATGTTGGCTTCTAAGATTTCACGTGAAGAAAATGTTCCACTACTTAAAAAGAGAAGAAAAAGGGAAATTATTAAAAAAAAGGAAAGACAGAGAAAGGAAGAAAGGAAGGGGGGGGGTGAGAGAGGGAAGGAAGGGAGGGTGGAGGGAAGGAAGAAAGGAAGGGATGGAGGGGGGGAGGGAGAAAGGAAGGAGAGGGAGGAAGGAAGGAAAATACTGGTAATTCTAATTCTTTCAATTTATGGAGACAAATAGTGAGTCTCAAAGGAAGGCAGCTAATGCGATTGGCTATTTATATCTTTGCATATGGAGAAATCCACCGAACACAAAACAAAACCCTTTATTAATTGGTCTCCAGTCAGCAAACATTTCTGGAGCCCTTATTCCACTCACACCATCATGCTAGGAACGAAGCTGTGAAGGACAGCTGTCAGTCCATCGTCTAGAAGTGGTGCCAGAGGTCCAGAGACCAGAGTGGAAGGTACCACCCCAAGTTTAGTGCAATGTCAGCCCAATCGGAGGGCCCGGGACAGCTTCGCAGAGGAGGGGGCGCAGAGAGGAGTACAGACTTGTGAGGCAGCCAGTGTGAGGAGAGTTTCATCCTATTTTCCTGATCTCAGCATGCCCTGCATTTTGTGTCACTAGTTGTTATTACTTGTTTAACTGTCTTCACTGCCAGGCTCTCAATAATCTGTGGGCAGGGACCCCATCCATTTGCCTCCACTGTAGCCAATCCCCCCACCCCACCCCCCACCCCGCCCCCGACACAGAGGGAGGAAAGGAGGAAGGCAGAAAGAAGAACGCACATGCAGAAAGAGGGAAGCAATATGGTTCCAAGAACTTTGGTTTGTTCCAGATGGTTCTAGCCCTCTCTACAGATGACTTGCGTCCAATCAGACATTGACTGGATTTTATCCTGTGATGACAAGAAATCACGTGTCCCGACTTTTGGATTCAGAGAACAGGGAACTCCTTGATGGCAGAGTTAAGGTAGCAGATAAACTGCCTGCATTTGGATTTGGAAGGAACCTCGGGGCCTCTTGGTTGATCCGTTCACCCAACAGATCGTGAAGAGGGTACGGTGAACAGAAGTGGTTCCTACGCCCCAGCAACCTAACAACCATCCTGGCCTATGTTTAACGGTCTTAAACGTATTGCAGGACGGACTACAGAATACGTCTTCTGGCTCTGAATAGATATTTTGTCCGCTTATTGAGTGCTTACTTCGCGTGATGAGTTTTACAGACTATTAATTTCATAGACTCTAAAATATGACAGATGACAAGACACACCCTAATTCCAGGGCTGCTAGAATCGGTATCGTAGGATGGAATAGCTATGGTGCAGTTATCCTTCGTTTTTCTAATAAGTTCCATGGTATCATATTTACATTTAAGAAACTAAAACTCAGAAAGGCTACACACTTTGTCCTCAGTGCCGTGACTCATCCTCGGCAGAGCCATGTGGTTTCAGGGGCCACGTCTCTCCCCACCACCTCCCACCTTCCTGTCGCCACCCTGCGTATAAGAAGGTCCGTTTCCATCCTCGTTACAAATCCTTCTAAGATTTCAGTCCATTTTGCTACCATAGGCAAAGCCCTGCCCCTTTCACCTGCTGCCACCCAGCCTGGAAGTATCTGGCATTTACTTGCTGCCTCCTCCTTACATGTTCTGAGTGCGCGGACCGGTTTGCCCCATCGTTTCATCAATTGCCGAATTAGCCAAGAGCTCCCGAGGGACCCACCTCCTCAAGTGGAGCGCTCCAGGAAGTGTCGTGTGCTTGCTGCCTCCTCCATGCTCCCCTTCTCCTTTTTTTGCTGTCGTTGTTGGATCAACAAAAGATGAGCGTCTCCGCTGTCACCTGTGCAGCTCTGAGGCCCGTGTGGCAAAACCAGGGCAAGTCAGACCAAACCTGGCTTGCCATCCCCTGGGGCCTTGTCTGCTGCTCGTGCTTGGGCTTAGAAAGAAGATGGGCATATGCCAATCAGACAGAAACTAGCAAGATAACGGATTCGAGGAACATGTGGGGTCTGGCTCGTTCATCGATATGGCAGCTAATTTTCACAAATGCCCTGGGAGGTACACGTACGAGCTGATAGAGACCCCAGAGTCATCAAGTGTGGTCCCTCATGGATCGAGGAGGCACGGATGCCCAGAGTCATGAAGGTGCTTGACTGAGGTCACATGGCTCCTGGCAGGATCCACTACTTAAATACACCAGGTACTAAGATACATCGCATCGCTTCAGGCAGGTGCCGATGCCGGAAAGAGGCTGGGCTGGGTGACTCATGGAGGCTGCCGACAGCACTTGTGCGCCTGACCCCCAACCCCCGTGGGCTGCCGCTGTCACTGCCGGAGACACCCAGCTTCCTCCACTGGATGCCGCGCTGCCCGTGTGCTTTGGGCTTTTGCTCAGAGGTTTGCGTCAAGGCCTCCCTGCTCCTACTCCCCTCTGACCTTGTGTTCTCGACCTCCAGGCGGCTCTCATGCCTCATGCAGGAGACTTTGCCTTGTATCTGGGCTGCAACCCTGGCTCCTGCCTTTCCCTTGAGCCAGTTTCCCAGAAGGCCAGACAGGGTCCCTGTTTCCTCTTTTTCCTAGGCCTTTCTCATCACCTGCTGTGGGTCATGCTGACAGCTTTTGCTGCAACGAGGGACACCCCTGGCACCTTTGCCAGACCGCCTGGATTGGTATTTACTCCTCCAGACCTGAACTCCCCATTGGCACGACAACCAGGCCGTTTGTGGAACACCAATTTTTTTTTAAATTTTTTAAAGTTTATTTATTTTTGAGAGAAAGAGAGAGAGACAGAGCGTGAGCAGGGGAGGGGCAGAGAGAGAGGGAGACACAGAATCTGAAGCAGGCTCCAGGCTCTGAGCTGTCAGAACAGAGCCCGACGTGGGGGTCGAACTCACGAATGCAGGGCTTGAACCCATGAACTCTGAGATCATGACCTGAGTCAGCTTAACCGACTGAGCCACCCAGGCGTCCCTGGGGAACACTACTTCTGCCCTCTAGGTGTCCTGGATCCCCTTCTCCTCATCTCCCCACCCAAGACGGCCTTTCAAGCTTGCTATATGTTTGATTTTTGCTTTTTGAAAACTATCTTCCCTCTTCCATTCTGCCAGTGCTTTGTGGATTACTGACTCCCAGAGGCAGTGGTTCTCAAACTTGAGTGTGCTTTAGAATCAGCCGGAGAACTTGGTAAACAGTTCTGCACCTAGAAATTCTGGTTCAGTGGCTCCGGGGCCTGGCCCTTAGAGTCTGCATTTTTGATGAGACCTCTTTGTGATTCTGAGGCAGGTGCTATGAGCGAACATGTTGGAGAAATCTTCTAAAAGAACTGCGGTGGTTAATAAGGTCAATGCCACAATGTACAAGGCAGCGTTAGTTCATCTACACCACCCTTGGATTCGAACAAAAGCAAAACAAAACAAAATGTATCTGCGAACTAGTCTAGAAAACAAAGATTCTGGAGTCAGAGAGTCAGGGTCCCTTGGACAATTCACCTAACTTTCTGACACCGTGTTCACTTGTGTGTTTGATGGGGATCTTAAGTCCTACCTTAGAGCATTATTGTCAGTATTGAACGAAATATTGTATGTCAAGTATTGTATTGTAAGTATTGTATGTAAAGTATTTTAATACCCAATAAGTGTCTGGAGAACTAAGGAGGAAATAAAGCTAACATTTGCCAAGAAGTGGGTGCAGGGGTTTCAGTGCACTGTATCATCTAATGCTCAAGGCAGCCTGCAAAGTAGGGCTGCAGATTCCTCCACTTGGAGGTTACCTGGCTTGTCCATGGTCACTAAGCTAGTAGCAGAGCCGGAATTCAGACTCAGGTCAATCGCGCTTTAGAGATGGAAGTCTTACCTGCTCTATTACTCTGCTGCTCAAAAACACAACCGAGGGAGTCCTTTAAACAGCTCCTTTAGAATTTGATCTCCATCACCTGACATGGCACTGTAGTGAGATCACAAGTCTGGGAATGAGAATAAGCCAGTTCTGGCTCCACTGCTGATGGCTGTGTGACCTTGGGCGAGCCCTCTCCCCTCTCTGGACTGAGGGGCCATGATTTTGTGCTAGATTTGGACTATACAGCAGGCTGCTGGGAATAGCCACTGTGCTGGTCTAATGGAAGCACCTGATGAGTCGGGGAGCAGAGGAGAAATTTGACCTCTCTTCGTTCCCACCTGCTAGCCTCTGGCCCCGTTGGCAGGGGCTCCCAGGAGCAGGCTCCTTCCACCTCTTCTCCCCTCTGGCTCTGGCTGTCAGCATATACTTCCCAGGAGAGTGCACCGGTAGGGATCCCTGTGCCTGTTGGCAGAGGTGACATCTGCTTGCAGAGTGGGTGGGGACAGCCAAGGAGGAGATGACCATAGATGTGTGATGGTTTCCCTGTGCATTGACAGTGCCTGCCCTCATGGGGGGAACACTGAAACACAGCAAACACCCCAAAACAATAACACAGGCTGGCCATATAAATCATTTACTCAGGCTTCTAGAGAGAGAGAGAGAGAGAGGGCTGACTCTTCCTGCCAGGAACATCAGACACGACCAGAGGGCCAGGAACTGAACGCGGTCAGAAGCAGGGGAAACCTCAAGCCAGAGCTCTTCCTGGCTTGAGGCAGGGCATAGGATCAGAGTGTGGGCTCAGAAGTGAGGTGCCCTCGGGTTCCTGTCCTCGCTCTGCCACCCGCCGGCTGAGTGAGCTCGGGCAAGTCATTTGGCTTCAGAGTGTCAGTTTCCTAATTTTTAAAATGTGGACAGCAATACTACCTGCCTTGTAAATTCGGGTGAGGAGTGAACACACATGAAGACTGCGGCTTGCCCCCCGGCAGGCATGCAGTGAACACGTCCTCTTGTCCAAGCCTGAGCTAACCATGCTGAAGGGTTGGGCTGTTTCTACCTTCATCTACCCCAGTTCTCCAAACGTTACTAGCAGCTGCTAACTGCCGGGTCCCATTTTGGGCATTGGGTATACAAAGATACATAAAACGTAATCCTTGCCTCAAGGAACACAGTCTAAAATTCCTCTAAAATCGTGGTTGACCTGACCACCCTGTTTTTAACACTCAATACAAGCCTTTGGGAAACTGTTGAGGGAGGCTGAGGCTGGAGGAATGCGGGTGACTAAGTTACTCTCAAAGGTTCTGGGGCTCTAAGTGGTAGAGAGCTGGGATTCCAGCCCAGGTGCTTTAGGTTCTGATGAAGCCTTCTTCTCCCCAGGTTGCCTCCACTGCACTTACCCACAGTCTTCCCCCAGGGCATCAAGCTTTATAGAAACTAGGCTAGCATTTTCACAGGACCTCCTTCAACCCACACAAGCACCCTGGGAGGGAGGGACCTTTATTACCGGACCGTTTTCCAAGTGAGGGAACCGAGAGCAGGTGAAAGAATTTGCCAACTGTAGCCCAGCTAGGGAGTTATAAAGACGTCGCATGTCTTAGGATCAAATAAAAGGCAACTCTGAGGCTGCTGCTTGGTGAGAAGCCTTCTGCAGAGGCGAAAAATATGTGCAAACAAAACCAACAGCTTTCTTTATGTTCCCCAAAGTTGCTAAAAATGCCTGCGGGTTTGCACACAAGCAGACGCTGTGTTCACAATGCGGTGTGGCTTCTGTCAGTTGGCTCTGGTAAGAAGAGACCTAGCAGGTACTTATCACGTCTTTGTTAAACACATACACCAGACAAGGGAAGGAGTTCCAAGGTAGTCCCTGGGTGTGGATTTCTGCCAAGTCTCCTTTTATTTGTCATGAAGTTAGGGGGAAAAAAACCACAAAGACGCCTCGTGGATAAGTCCGGGATCCCGTGAGGTAACCGTGGTGTGGTGAAAAATGCATTCCTTGTACTTGGAGTCAGACAGTCCTGTGTCCTAATCCGGATTCTTTTACCTGCAAATGCCATGACCTTGGCCAGGTTGCATAGCTCCCTGAGCCAACCTCAGCTCTGCTCGTCTGTAAATCAGGTAATCCCTTCTACGGGAATGTACGTTCCATGAAGACAGGGATTTTTGTCTGTTCTGTTTCTGTATTCTGGTGCCTAAAACAGTACCTGACACAGAGTAAGGGCTCTTTACTTAGAATGAATGAATGAGTGAATGGATGAGTTGCTGTCTTGTAGGGTGGTTGTAAGACTGAAATAAGACGAGGGATGTGAAATTGCTTTACAAACTGCAAATTGTTATACAAACATGAGGATTTATTACCATACAGAACATGTTCTGGGTTCTATCAAACAAATTTATTTAGTCAGTCAGTGATTGCTTAGTGAGCTTTTTTCTTGGGTCTCACTGGGATTCAGAGAAATATGAGATTGGCTTTCTTCCTCCGAGTGCTCATTATTGTCCAGGAGGGAGATATACAAGTAAATCAAGGACTAAAATACAGTGCAGGTGAGCATAGGGTGCTGTGGGAGCAGATAGGAGACAGTGACTGATCCACACTGGAAAGAGACTTTCTGGAAAAGGTGTTCTGGGACAATCCCAATTTCAAATCTGTTGTCAGCTTTTCCCAGCAAACTTAAGCTTTTGGACCACTGGGTGTCCTTATTACACACCCTTGTCCGTCGCATTGTCGTTTTCATTATAGTCGTCCCTGACATACAATTTCTCTTGTTCCCATTTGACTCATTATACTGTTGGGCAAAACCCCAATTCTGGTTAAAGGTGACTCTTGCCTACTATGCTGTTGTACCTGCGCGTTAACCATGGCCTGAGAAAAACATCCAAACACGCTAATCACGGCCTGGCAAGCCACTCTACTTCTCCTCTCCGGTCACTCTCCCATTCTCAACTGTTTCCACCTCTCTCCTCTGTCCTCCAACCTCCACACCTCCTTCCCATCATCACTTTCAGCTGAAGAGCTTGCCTCCCGCCTCAGTCGGGGAAGAGAAGCCATCAGAAGATAAGTTCCAGGTGCGCTCAACCCCGTCCACCATGACGGAGCCCCGGGCAGGGTGGTCTTAACTCTGCTCACAGGCAGAAGCCGAGGGAGACTTCTGGAGACATTCCTTCAGGTTCACAGCTGGAGAAAGGACACTCCTTACCCAGGTACGGCCTCCACCCTGTCTGGAGGTGTGAGAGAGAGTCTTGCTGTTGACTCACTGGGCACCTGGCAGGGTGAGGCTGGGGGTGGAAAGGTTACCGAGAGGCAGAGAGAGCCTGGTGGGCCAGGGTGTCAGGCGGGGCCTTATGGAGGTAGGGGAGGCGTCTAGGTGGACATTGAAAGATAGCAGGGCCTGGAATTACAAGCAGGCAGCTGCCGGGTGGGGAGAAGAGAGGAGGCCACATCTTCCAAAGGCAGAGCCCACACACATGGCCTGATTTAGAAGGCAGTCACCAGCAGGTACATTGAGAAGTTTGCTGGTTTGGGAAGAACAGAACCAATGTAGCCCGGCACAAACTCTGCTAACACAGAACTCTTCACACATCTATTTACTCCATTGTCCATCCCTCTGACAAAGCCTCATGAGAGGCTGTACCAAGGGTCTCTGCTGGGCACTGGGGCATGGGGGCGGGGATGCACGCATGGAGAAGAGGCAGCTTCTTCCCTCACAATGGACAGAGGGGGACAAAGGCAATAGAAGATTCGTTCACTCATCAAACATTGACTGCACGCTGACTATGTGTGGCTGGCAGTGAACAAAACTGTCCTAACCCCCGCTGGCATGGAGCTCACATTCCAGGGGGCTGCCAGGGAGGCAAATGAGGAAAGCACCCCATGTGTCCAGAGGGCAGAGAGCCAGAGAGGAAACTAAGCCAGAGCCGGGGAGAGAGCGTGGATGCAGGGAAGTGGGGCTTCACCGAGAAGGTGGCCTGAAGCAGGGATGGGAGAGGAGAGCTGGTGAGCCTGGGCATAAGTTCTGGAGGGGAGCATGCCAGGCCCAGGGGGTCTCAGAAGGAGCAGGGAGCAGAGCAGAGGTCACGGGAGGGGGAGGGCAGCAGGGAAACAGGGGTCTGCAGGGTGCCCGGGAAGGTCACAGGTCCTACAGGGCTTTATGGACTACTGTGCTGACTTTCACTTTTATTCTGATTATGATAGAAGCCTTTGGAAGGCTCGAACGGAGGAGTGACACGATCGGCCTCATGTTTTAACAGGGTTGCTCAGATGACTGTGTTGGAGACGGCAAAGGGGGGCAAGATGGCCGCAGAAGGACCCTTTAGGACGACATAGCGACAATCCAAGTGACAGGTGGTGGCATCAGAGTGGCGTGGCTGATGTGGTAAGACAAGGTCAGACTCTGACCAGCTTTTGAGAGGGGGACCAACAATATTCGCTGAAAGGGAGAGAGGAGTTCCGAACGACTCCAAGGATTTTGGACCTTGAGCGAAAGGAAAGGTTTTGTTAACTCATTGTTAACTGAGATGGAAAGATGGCAAGAGAAGCAATTAGGGGGTGTTCGCTGACATAGGGACCGATGGTAAACGTGTTCGATGCGCGATGCCTAAAGACGTCTGTGTGGAGGTGTGGGGCAGGAGAGGCTGGGCTGGAGGCAGACCTTTGGGAGCCCACAGTGTCCAGTGTATGGATGGTATTTGAGGCCAGGAGGCTGCAGGAGATCACAGAGGAGAAGAGGGCCAAGGATTGAACCCTGGGTGTCCTGTGCAGTGTTCGGGAAGGTTGAAAGGTGGGGAGGAACCAGCGAAGGAGACTGGGGAGAAGCCATGGAGAGAGGAGAGCACACAAAAGCCTGCTGCTCTAAAAGTCAAGCTCAGAAAGAGCTTCACAGAGGAGGAAGCGGAAGATGTGTCGTGCTGCTGCCTTGTTCGGTAAGATCCAGACTGGGACTTGGTCATTGGACTGACGGAGAGGGGGGGTCACTGTCAACTTTGGCACGAGCACTTTTGGAGGAAGGCTGAGGGTGCCAGCCTGCCCAAAGTGACTCCAAGAGCAAGAGGGAGGCAAGGATCTGGAGGTGCTGCGTGTATTCAACTCTTTGGAGGAGCTTTGCTATTAAGAGGAGCAAAGTTGCAAGGTAGAAGCTGGAGGAGGATGTGGGCTCACGAGAAGAGTGTGTGTGAGAGAGACAGAGAGAGCATTCATGTTTTCGTGCTGATGAGAATTATTAACCTTAGAGGCAAAAGTTGCTGGTTCAGACAAAAAGGAGAGACTTGCTGGAGCAATGGCCTTGAGGAGGTGAGAAGGGAGGAGATGGGCTGCCCAGTAAGGAGCAGGTGTTTGCTAAGAGCACGGGCATGCATCCATCATAACAAAAGAGAGGTCAAAGGAGAGGGGCAAAAGGCAGGGAGGTGAATTCCCGGTGCCTGGCATGGAGTGACAGAAAGCTGCACTTGCATGGCACGAACTGTGTGCCAGGCACTGCTGTGAGCCATTTACATTGATGAACTTCAAATTCGCATAACAACCCCACGAGATGAACACTGGTGTTGTGCCCCTTGTACATGAAGAGTACTGAGACATAGCAGTGTTAAGAATGTTGCCCAAAGTCACACAAGTAGCAAGTGGCGTGGCCTGGCTGACGACCGCTACTCGCTGTATCGGTGTGAGTGGAGGGAGGATGGAGGCCTGCCTAGTTTTGGTGAGCTTGGAGCTGGGGTGTGCTAACTGGTTTCTCCCTCAGGGATGCCTGTTCATTTGCCAAGCCCTTTTCAGTCGTTACCTATGGAGTCAGCTGCCATTATAGGCAGAGGGCGGGGGCTGGTTCAAGTTCCCAGCCTGGCCTCGGTGCAGTCTGGAAGGACAGGTTCCTCGCCACTGCCATACGTTTTCCATCAACACCTGCAGGGAGATACTGAGACGTTTCTTCTCCTTTCTCTGAGAGACGCCCCTAGGATTCTGAGCACTTGGACTGTCACTGTCCTCAGTCTTCCTGATGAAGGGAAGGGAGGGAGAAAGACACTGGGGTGGCAATCGACCTGGTTCTGATGCTGACTGGCTGAGAGACTGTGGCCAAGTCACCTCCATTCTCTGGGCCTCAGCTGTAAAAGGCAGGAGAGGCTACGAAGATGTCTTACTTTATGGACGCAGGTGTTTCATTGACATACCACTGATGAGTGCAGCTGTATGCGGGACACGTATAGGGCACTCGGAATATGACAACAAGCAGAAAGCCCACATCCTGACTTTGTGGGGATTGTCATCTATGGGGGGGGAGGGGGGGACTGACAATCATGTAGTTATAAACCATAATACAAGCCTTGAAGGAACATTCTAGGGTGCCAGGGAGAGCACCCTTTCCTAAGCACTTTTGTAACTTTAGGGCAATCTGAGTGATGCCTGACCCATAAAACAGAAACAGTCTTTGCTCATTGTTCATTCATTCGTTTATTTCTTCCTTCAACAGATTCTAATGAACATCTATCTTTTGCAGCAGTGGCTGTGTATTTTGCATCCCCAAGGAAAGTATAAATTAAGGCTAACAGAAAGATATAGCACAAAATGGGACTAGAAACCAGTTATTTATTCTGTCAAATCAAACAGAAATTTGACAAGTGCTGCTGTGTGCCAGGTACTAGGGACACGAGTGTGTAAGGGCAAGAAAGTGCTGGGAATTCTCCAAGGTTCCATGGAAGCTACCCGTAGAGGGGGTGGGCAGTGAGGTGGGACTAGAGTGAGACCCTTGAGGTGTTGAATTTGGACTTCACCACACTGGAGCCTAAGACCTAAGGGGAATTTTAGAAGATTCTGTAACCTCAGTTTTCTCATCTGTTTGTAAAAATACATCTTTGGGGCATCTGTGTGGCTCAGTCCGTTGAGCATCCAACTCTTGATCTTGGATCAGGTCATGATCTCATGGTTCATGGGTTCAAGCCCTGAGTTCAACTCTGCACTGACAGTGTGGAAACTGCTTGGGGTTCTCTCTTTCCTCCTCCCTCTGCCCCTACTCTGCTCTCCCTCTCTCCCTCCCCCTCCCTCTCCTTCCCCCTCCCCCTCCCTCTTTCTCCTTCCCCCTCCTCCCCCCTCCTTCCCCCTCCTCCCCCCCCTCCCCCTCCTTTCTCTCCCCCTCTCTCTCACCACCTCTCTCTCTCTCTCTCTCTCTCTTTTCCTCTCTCTCTGCACCTGCCCCACTCACACTCTTTCTCTTTCTCTCTCTCTCTCTCTCTCTTTCTCTGCCCCTCCCCCATCCACCCTCTCTCTCTTCCAAAAATAAATACATAAACTTAAGAAAAAAAGAAAAGTGTCTGAAGAATGCATGACAGCTTTCATTCAAACATTCACTGAATATATATGAAGTCTTGGACACTGTGCTGGCCTCTGTTCTTGAGAACGTTATTGAACTAGCCCAGAAGAAAGAGGGGACAAAAACACTGGGCATGAAACTCAGGAGACCGATGAACTACTGAGCATGTGCTCGTGTCCTGACCTGAGGGTAGGCCACTAGGGTGCTGTTGGGAAAAGGACCAGTCAAAGAGGATTCTGTGGTTTTCAACCACAGGACCTGACAGAGTGTTGGGGTCATGGATGAAAACAGAAGCTGCAAAAAGAAGAGTTCAACTAGAAAGGGCATTGTGTGACCTTGGGCTGGTTTCTTCTGTGAGCCACGGTTATCACTGTTATTACTAACATTATTGTTATTATATACCAAGCATGTAGTGGCAGCTTAACATACCCATTTCATTTAATCCTCTAATGGTTCTGCAAAGGAGGCATTATTTTACAAAAGGGCACATTAAGGCACGGAAGTTTAAATGATCTGCCTAAGGTCCTAGAGCTAGTAAGGGGCTGGGAGAAGTGGCAATATTATTGATCCCAGGACAACCGACCCTGAACCCATTCCTTTCTCCTTCCCTGCAGCTCAAAGCAGGAGGCCTCAGGCACTGGCTTCCCAGCTACCTACCTTAATCCTGAGATGGCCAAACTGTCTTTTGACCACCATCCAGGGTCCCCAGGCCTGAGCAGTACGACAGGGCAGAAACCCATTGCAATTGGCAGCCTGCAATGTTCATAGAATTAGTTTATTCCCTACAGACTATTTCTTCAATTGAGCCTGAAAAGAAGAAGGTTAAAGCCAACCTTTGTGCTTCGGTCAGGAGGCTCCTTCTTGTAAGTGTCAAATCTTAGCCTAAACGAGGCTGTACCAAACTCTCAAACAGGGGTGGTCATAGTACATCCCAGGATCATGAGGAGGATTAAGTAAGTACTGGATGGGAAGCACCTGCTTGCTGCCTCTTACACAGGAAGTGCTTAATACATAAATGTACAAGGTGGTGGGGTGGCTGGTGCAGCACGTGGCTCCCCCGAGGTGGTTTGCCTGCATTTGGACCCCAACTCAGTCCCAAATCGTACCACCCAGACTATTAGCCATGAGATCTGGGCAGGTCTTAACCTGCTAGCGCCTTGGTTTCTTCATCTGGAAAATCAGTGTAATAATACAATCTATTCAGCACGACAGTTGTAGAGACTAAGTGAGTAGAGATGGAAAACATGCAGAGCACCTAGACTGCTCTCTCTTACCTCCTTCCCCGCTTCAGTTTTGGATCCTGATTGGGCAGACTCCCGAAGGAATCCTGCCTCACGTCATTCTCAGAAACCCCCACCTGTGTGGTGCGCAGTTGCTGAACCCAGGCTTGGATAAAGAGGAAGTGAATAGCAAGAGAGGAGGTTTTGATTCATTCTTTTCTCCAACATTTCACTGGGCATTGAATTTGTACCAAGTCAGGCTCTTAGTGCTGGGGATGCCTCCATGCGTAAGAAAGCACCATCCCCGAGGAGCTCAAAGTGGAAACAGGGAAGACAGGAAGTAGAGAGCAGATGCGATGTTACAAGGGAGGCCAGAGGCCATTCTATGGCTGCCCAGACGAGTTTAATCCTGCCTGGAGAGTGGGGGGAGGCTTGTGCTCTCCCAGAAAGCCTGGAATATTAGGTAACAGGTGGGAAAGAGTCAGGAATTCTAGTTCAGAGAAGAGCATTTGCAAAGATAACTGAATGTTAGCATATTCCTTTGCACGGTTATTTGCATTCGGTAAGAGGAAGTTGTGGGTTTTATTACCAAACTGATTGATGATGAAGATGATAAAGATAATGACGTCCTTGGGAAGGACTCAGCATGTAGAGGTGGGGGAGGGGAGAGCAGTGGGAGAAGACTCTGAGAACGGGGTGGGCAGAATTTGTGTCAAAATGGCCCCAATGAGCCTGTCCAGGGAGCTTGGATTTTATGCTGGAGGCAACAGGGCACCTGGGGAAGATTTCAAGCAGGAGAGGCAGATGACTGGGTCTGTTTTAGCAAGATCATACTGGAGGCTGGGTTGAGGATGGGCTGGTGAGAAAACAGCCTGGAGTCTGGGAACACCTTAGGAAGATAAGTGGCAACACAGCAGCTGGCCTCAGCAAAGCGGAGGACCTAGTTTACCTGGGATTTGACCTGAGGTGTGTCACATCCGGGACTCAGTTCTAGCGACTTGGAAATGCACATGGTGGCACTGATCTAAGTATCTACGAATCTGAAAGAGAATAACGTCCACTGACTTCTCGGCTGTGTGCAGGGATGAAGGTCAGCAATCTGTCTCTTTTCTGAGGCCCCAGGTAGCCTCCAAACACATCTACATTCAAATCCCTATGTTACTTTACCTGATAAAAAGGACTTTGCAGCTATGATGAAGATAAAGGTCTTGGGGCACTTGGGTGGTGCAGTCAGTTAAGTGTCTGATTCTTGAATCCATGTTTGGCTCCACTCTGGGCATGAAGCCTACTTAAAGAAGAAAAAAGATAAGGATCTTGAGTTGGGGAGATTATCCTAGATTTTTCCAGGGCCTTATAAGGGGGAGGCACAAGGGTCTGAGTCAGCAGGAAGAGATATAAGAACAGAAGCAGAGATCAGAGACAACATATTCCACTGTTGGCTTTGATGATGGAGAGAGGAGCCTTGAGCCTGGGCTGGTAGGCACCCTTAGGGAGTAGAAAATGCAAAGAAAGGGATTCTCCCCCAGAGCCTCCAGAAGGGACCAGCCCTGCTAACATTTGGCTTTAGCCCAGTGAAACTGGTTTTGGATTTCTGACTTCCAGAACTGTAACAGGGCGAAGCTGTGTTGTTCTGAATCACTAAGTTCATTGTAATCTGTTACAACACTTGAGCTCATACAGGGATCCAGAAGAGGATGGTCTCCTTCTCCTCGTAGGGGCCCTCAGAGGGCTAGGACTCGGTGGAGGGGGGTCATCCAGGAGAACTCCAAACCATGTTTGTTGACAGAGACGGGAAGAGAGGGTGACTGGGTGAGTAAATGACAGTGTGGATACAGAGCTGAATTGCAACAGCTGATATAGGTGACATAGGCAGGATACTTGCTTCATGCCAGGCTTTGTACTTGTACGTGTTATCTCATTTCATCCTCTCAAAAACCCGGAGGAAACTGAGGCACACAGAGTTTAAGTAACTTGCTTGAGGTCACACAGCAGTAAGAGGCAGAGCTGAAACCCACACCAGCCTGGCACCAGAGTCCATGCTCCTTATCCTGCACTGTCTCCTAGTCTGAGAAAGTGGGTGATGGGTGTGCATCAACGGGGTGTTTCTTGAGTGGGAAGCTGTGCTACCAGCCGCCCTTTATTTTATTTTATTTTATTTTATTTTATTATTTATTTTTGAGAGAAAGAGCAAGGGAGTGAAGGGCAGAGAGAGAGGGAGGGAGAGAGAATTCCATGAGGTGCAGGGAAAGAGAGAGAGAGAGAGAGAGAGAGAGAGAGAGAGAGAGAGAGAGAGAGAGAGAGAGAGAGGAGTACAGAGCCTGGAGAAGATCTCTGGCTCACCTGAAGCAGCTCACCCAAAGCAGGGCTCAAGCTCACCTGATGCGGGGCTAGAGCTCACGAACTGCGAGATCATGACCTGAGTGGAAGTCAAGGGAGATGCTTAACCGACTGAACCAACCAGGTGCCCCTAGCATATAGTTTTCTAAGCATGCCTGTCGTGTGTGTGCGTGTGTGTGTGTGTGTGTGTGTGTGTGTGTGTGTGTGTGTAATCTCTTGGCTGGAGCTTTCCATATAGCAAAAATGACCCAAGATGAGACATCAGGAAACCAGGTAGGTCTGGGCAATGTTTGACCCTCAGTAGTTCTGTGGCCTTGACTTCACCCTAAGCTGTCAGAGTAGGCAGGAACATTTAACAGATGCAGAAATTGAGACCCAGAGTAGTTCCTTGTCTTGCCCAGAATTGTTTCTGTTTGGGGGCAGTTTTCTCCACCCAGAGGAGGCCTCTTCATTGCAGACTTTAGAGCTGAGAAAACAGATAGAATGCTTATGGATAATCGTGTTCCTCAATGATGTCTGGGGCTGCTTTCCTGGTCTGCCTCATTCATAGATTATGGTAAGAATTCCCAGTTTGGCCACTTACCTGGCTGAGTGACCCCAAGAAAGTTATCTAACCTCTTTATGCCTCAGTTTCCTCATCTGGAAAATGGGGATCACTTATGTAGAGTGCTTACAACAAAGTTTAGCAAAAAAAAAAAAATGAGTAGGCGGAGCATTGAGGGGGTAGGTGTCCAGGGCAGATTCTGAAGTCACCAGATTATTTAATAGGTTGGTCCTCTGGCAGCCATATCAGAATAGAGACTGGATCTGGACCCCCCGACTCTCATCTGTGGGGCCTTGGCCAAGTCATACAACTTTAAAGAAGTGTGAAGCGTTGCTGGAGGGTCAGTCAGGAGGCAATGCCAGATCCCCTGCATGTTGTTGGGGCTTGGCAGGCCACAGCTGTTGTTACTGATGTTTGGCCCTTGGTTCTGTCTCTGCTTCCCAGGGATTTCCAGAGATAATACTGTGCTCCTAGAAGTGGTTTGGTATAACAGAGGGGTGACAATATAGGTCCGGCTGGTTCTGGCACCATCTGATGAGCTGGTGACCCTGAGCAAGTCCATGGCTCCGTCTAGGCGTCTATCCCTGTGGGAACAATGAGCCTTCTGGTTCTGACTGGGTCATCGAGGATGCCTGGCCCCTGGAGGGAGCCCGTTGCTGAAGTACAAAGAGACAATAATGATCATACCCAACATTTCCAGAACAGGAACCATTCAGTTGGCTCAAATCTGATGCTGGACCCTTTTTGGTTGTTGTTCCCTCTCCTCAGCCCTTCTCCCCAGACTTTGCGTAGGGATTCAGAATCATAAAATGAGTTTGGTCACATCCAGTTCCACCCATTCCTACAGGTGAATGGGTGGAGGCAGAGCAAGGTGGCCAATTGTAGGGGGAGGAGATAAAGGAACCTCCTCTCTGGGAGCCCTGAGCTGAGCCTTCTCTCCGGTCTCCCCTCTGGCTTCACTCTCCTGCAACATGAAGATGTGCCCCTCCCATGATGACAATGGCCGCCACGTGCAGGGGGTTAGACAGTATTCTACTTGGTGACCTCACCAGACCACTGACCATAACTAGCTGGTTTAACTGTGGAGAAGGTGAGAGACCATGGTAGTTTCTGGGTTTGCTCACTACCTACCACACACACCCTGACCTGCTGACTCCACAGGTCCTTCTCCATCCAGTGCTGTGCATCCCTCTCTTTCCTGGCCCATCCTACTTCTTGCCCCTCCTTCTGGCCCCAGATGGCCCTTGTGCTTTGGTCCTCACGCCCCCAGCACGTGTCTCCCACCCCTCTCTAACCTCTTCAAGTCCCTTCTTTAAGGGCCTGTTTAAAACTCCCCTCTTCCCTCCTCCCTTCCACAAATACTTCATGGGCAATTTCTCTCTCCAGCCTGGACAACCTTTTCATAGCCCATCCCCCAGATTGCTAGAGAGGACAGCATGGCTATGAAGGGTTGATGCTTTTTGATGCTTGTCATGTGCCATTCACCATGCAAAGCATTTTACATGAATTACTTGACTTCTCTTAGGGGCAAGTACTATGATTATTCCATTTTGCAGATGGGGAAACTCAGGCTTAGAAATGTTAGGCAACTCACCCAAGGTCACAGAACCAGGAAATGGCAAAATGTGGAGACAAACTTCAGTCTTTCTAAAGCTTATGTTCTTTGGGCTCCTGTCCTGCAGCTCAGACACCCCTCCCAGGCTGGCCCTATCCCTGCTAGGTCTCATCTCCCATGGCCCCCCCGTCATTCACTCCAAATGACTCCCCATGCATGCTCATTCCTCTGAGCCTTTGCACATGCCACTCCTGTTTCGAACACCTTTCCCTTCCTTTTGCCACCAAAAGCCTGCCCGTGCATGGATCTCAGCTCAGCAGCCCTTGCTCTGGGAGTCCCTCCTTGAGGCCCTGGCTGCCCTTGCCTCAGATGATTGGAGAGATTCACCCTCCTCCTTGCTCCTACAGCACTGGGTGTGGTTCTCCTTGTGTGGGCTACAACAGGCTCCAGGCTCTGGGTGGCCAAATCAGTGCCAGCATCCAGTTGCCTTTGCCACACACTTACCAGGCACCCATTACATGCCAGGTACTGGGCTGGGCTCTTGGGACACAGGAGGATGCCAGACAAATATGTTTTATCCTTTGCAGGGCTGGCAGCCTGGTAGGGGAAACAGGTCAACACTCAGAACCATATGGAGAGCTAAGTTCTGTGGTGGAGTTATGAATGTTCCCAAGAGGAACACCTATCCAGGACTTGGGACATGCAGCAGGCTTTGTGGAGTAAGCAATAGGAAACTGAGATGGATTTAATCAAGCCATGAGAGGATTAAGGAGGAAGGTAGTGTTCCAGCCAAAGAGAACGGCCTGTGCAAAGGCCCAGGGGAAAGAGAAAGCTGGGTGCTTAAGATACCAGAGATTGGCATAACTGGAAAATACAGCCTCCAGGGCCCGTGTTGCAAGACCACTCTGGAGAGGCAACCTCCAGCCCTTTGACCATAAAGGGTTGTGTGAATCCTGCCTCTCTCTCCCACTCATCTGTGGGTTCCAGCTGGCTTTGAGGACAGGCTGGCATGGTAGTTAACAGCCTGGCTTGCAGCCAGCAAACTTGGGCTTGATAGTAACCTCAGCAAGCTGCTTACCTATTCTGGGTCTTACTCTCATTTTTAAAAATGGGAATAATAATAGCCACCACCTCCTAGGGTTTGGAAGAAGACTGGATCGTTTTGTCACATGAGTAGAACTTAATCGTGTGATTGTTACGGTGATAACAATCACATAACAGGTTACATAACATGTAATTGTTATCACTGTTACTCTTATCATTATTTCTATTATTGGATCTGAATCATTTTTGCCTCTCCTATGAGTGGCATCACAGGCTCCTGTTGCCCGCCCAGGTCTTGGTGCTGGGGAGGAGCAGGGAGGATAGGTGAGGTCCAGGATCATAGGACAACCCCTTTGCCCTCTACCGCTGTGCATGGGCCAAGGTATGGGGTGTCTGGCCATGTGGACTATTCTGGCAGGTGTGCCCGACACAGAATTTGGATGCTATGTGAACACTCCAGCCTGACTGGGAACACGGCCTGTCAGCCAGGCTCCTTCCCTCCAGGCTCCTGTCAGTCATAGCATCCTCTTTCTTGGGGAAGATCTGACCCTCTTGGGGTTGGCCCTTCTCATTCTCCCTGCAGGGTACGGGGACACCTGCTGTGCTGGTAATTCTTTATTGTGATCATTCTCATCCAATTAATTTTCTGCCCTCTCTGCCTACCCACAGCCCTAGAGAGCAAACTCCTAAGAACTATGTCACTCAGACTCCTTTAGGCTCTAAATTCTGGCTGAATCTGGCCAAAGGGAAGCTGTAGCAGGAGAGTGGAGTATGGGAGAAGACAGAGGGTAGGGGTCTGTCCCACTCTCTGTCCCCTCCTTTCTTCTATAGTTCCTGCATTGGCTGTGACTGGAATGGCCACTAGAGAACACTCCTTCTATTCCCCTTGATTCTTGGATCAGTATGGGCTGCCCTGCTGCCCTAGCCCTGGGATTCCTCCACCTATCTTCCTGGTTTCCAAACCCTGCCCTCACCTCCATACAGAGTCTTGCTATTAGATTCTTTGCAGCTCAGCCCTTCTGTGTGCATTTGTTTCCTGCTCTGATTCCAATCAATACTCTTAGAGAGGCTCTCCACAGTTCCTTAAAGAGATCCTGCCCTAGCTAGCCAAGAACAGGGCATCAGTCTGCTCCTTTCCTTACCATCTCATTACCTTGCTATCTTCTTTTTTATTTTTTATTTTTGAAGTTTATTTATTTTGAGAGAGAACATGTACGAGTGAGGGAGGGGCAGCGAAAAGGAGAGAGAGAATCCTAAGCAGGCCCTGTGCCGTCAGCACAGAGCCCAATGTGGAGCTTGAACTCATGAACCATGAGATCATGACCTGAGTGGAAATCAAGAGTCAGATACTCAATCAACTGAGCCACCTGGGTACCCCTTACTTTGGTATCTTCAAGAGAGAAGGTGGAGGTCTTGTTTGGGTACCTGTTCTGGAGGGATTGGAGCTCCCTCGCTTCCAGAGGCCCTTCTGGTCTGCCTGTAGGGCTGCAGAGGAAGCCGGGACCCCATCATGAAGAGCCTCAGGAGCCATGGGGGAGATTTGGTGTTTTATTATAATAACAATAAGTCACAACAGATTTTTGGGCTGGGGAGTGCCATAATCTGATTTATAACTGTGGAGGATTTGTCTTCTGAGTGGTTCTAGAGGACTGTGTGTATACCCAGGGAAGATACTTGGGGAGCTAGTGCTCTTGTTCTCATGTGACATTATGGCACTGCCACCATTAGAGACATCTGCCACCTTCACCGTGAAGTCTCAGCTGAACAACCTTTCCTATTGTGTGCATAAAATTTTGTTACAGCAGCGATCATACTCCGCTTCTGTGAGCTTCTCCTTCTCTCAAGGGTGAGCTCCTCAGCCTTGTGTCTGCTCGTTCCCAGGGTCCTAAGCCCAGCGTGGGGCTGGCACATAATGAGTAAAATAGGGCCTGGCCATCACTGAACTGGTTGGTGCTCTCTAGTTCAAATGCAAATGCCTTTGAAGGCACAGCCTGTTATAACATCACCAACTATTAGCAGAGCGCTAATAACCAAATCAGCCTGCATCATCCTGTGAAGCAAGGAAAGAAAGCAAACATCTGCCCAACCTCTGCTCTGTGCTAAGTGGCTTTCCATGCAGTGCCTCGTTCAATCCATGCAGCAGCCCCGGGAATAGGCAGGACTATCCCTATTTTCCCCTGTGGAAACGGAGGCTCAGAGAAGTCCTCTCACCTGGATTAGTCACCCAGCTTGTGAGTGACAACCAGGATGCAAACTCAACTCTCTCTGTCTACTAAAGAGGTAAATGCTCTCAGATGAACTGGGCCAAGGCTGCTGAGGGAAGTGGGCCAGCAGAGTATATTTGAAGAATAACAAAAACAATACAAATTCAGCAGTAATGATATCTAGCTTTACATACTTTATAGCCATCAACTGTCACCCATTGGCACAGGAGGGGAGACCCCTGCCTGAGTCTCAGTTTCTCCCCATGAGCAGCAGGACTTTGCACAACCACTTCCGGTTACCATTCAGGTTTGGCCTCCTTCCTCTAAGAAGCCTCCTGGACCTCCCGAGACCTGGACAGGTGCCTCTTATATATGTCTGCGTAGTTCCTCACAATTGCCTATATGCACATGCATACACACGTACATGTACACCCAAATATGTGTACATGTGTGTATATAGAAAGCCTCAAGAATTCTAGAGACACCTCAGGGAAGGCCTGGGAGCTTTATTCCGTGGAGAAGGTTGCCATGGGAGTGAGAGTGTAGACTTGTTTTGAATGGCCCTGAGTAGGAAGGGCCGATGGGTGAAAGCTCCAGAGAGACCATTTTCGACTTTTTTCAGAGTCAGCCTAAGAAAGAACTTTCTAGTAGTGAGAGTTTCTCAAGGGGGCAGCAGGATGCCTGGAGAACCTGCAGGCACAGGATGGGAGGTAGCCACTGGAGAGAGGCAAGGCTTGGGGAGGGAGAGGGAAATGGGGAGGACCAGATGCATCCTGTCGGGCTCGTTCACTTCTGGGATTGGAAGCTCTCTTATAATGACAGAAACCACCACTGAGCAGTTCTTACAAAGTGCTTGGCCCATCACATACATGATCTCATTTAATCTTTATATTAGCCTGCAAGATAGGTGTAAACCCGTTCATAGATGAGGAAAACAAGGTTCAGAGAAGTTATGTAACTTGCCCGGGAGGAATCAGCAGAGCCAGGATTTGAACATAAGTTATGTCTGACCCTAGATCTCGATCCAATAAGCCAGCACTCACTACTTCCCCCAGGATTTAAGTTCATACAAGCCTCACCCATGTCACCAGCACAACTGAGCCCATTTGTCTCATTTTCACGTGCCTCAGTTTCCTCTACAGTGTCCCTACCTCTTTTATGTTAGAAGTTGGCCATCAGATTATAGTCTGCTCTGGAAGAATGGTCAGCTTGGCCTGGGTCACGGACAGTCCCAAGACTATTTGGTCCCTCTGGGGCCCCCTCTGTCTCTTTCTAGAAGGAAGCCATTGTGGACCAGCTTGTTACAGGACCTCTGGACACATTTATGGATCCACATGGGCTGGGAGGGGCAAGAAGGTGACATGAACCATGGCAGCTACAGCTGAGAGGTTTCAGAAAGGCCTGTGGCTTTTGTTTCAGGTCTGATGAAAGGAAAGGGAAGAGAAAACAAAACAAAACAAAACAAAACAAAACAAAACAAAACAAAACAAAACAAGGTAAATCCAAACCCAATAGGCTGCCTGCCTGGAGTCTGTGAAACATGGTTCAGGCCAAAGTCAATGTCGGCCAAGAGGGAAATTATAGGCCTTAAATAGGAGACAAGTCTGCAGAAACCTTCTAGGGTTGCATTTGGCAAATGTTTGCTTGCCTACACATGTATTTGTGTGGACCTGTTTTCCTAAGCGTGTGTCTCTTTTTTATTTATGTATTTAGCCCTGACGCTTTTTTTTTTTAAGTGTAGAAACTGTACTTTAAAATTCTTTATCTCTTGAGGCACCTGGGTGGCTCAGTCAGTTAAGCGTCTGACTTTGGCTCAGGTCATGATCTCAGGGTTTGTGGGTTTGAGCCCTGTGTTAGGCTCTGTGCTGACAGCTCAGAGCCTGGAGCCTGCTTAGGATTCTGTGTCTCTCTCTTTCTCAAAAATAAGCATTAAAAAAATTAAAATTCTTCATCTCTGGATGATATTTGGGGCAATTCCATTTAGCTTAGTTAAATCCAGCTAGTATTTACCGACAGGCTGTTTCATGCCAGGCGCTGTGCTAGGCATCATAAGAAGAAGATACATGCACAGAGAAGGATCCCAGAGGACCCGCTGGGCTGGGATCATTTCAGCTGGGTGTAGCTGGGACCTAAAAGTGGGGAAGTCTTTGTGCTTGCCAAAGAGGGGACCAATAAGTAGATAAAAGTAGAGTGGACCCTTGCAGGTAAAAGGAAGAAAACTCATCTGGGGGGAACTTATCTGAAGGTCAAAGATAGGTGACTTGCCCTCAAGTCATTGCTAGAAAGCAGCACACTTAGGATTTGAACCCAGATCCCTATGAGTGCTTCCTACCTCAGCAAAAACTCCTGAACCTTTATTAAAGCCCTGTGAGTTGGCAGGAAGACTGTATCTAGCCTCTTTAAACCCTTCTCACTCCTAAGGACCAGCTGAGTCCTACATGTCTCAGTATGGCTACTTTAATACCTTAATTTATTTTATGCCATCAAGTAAATTAATACTTTGATACTGCTGAGCTCCTGGAAAATATATGCCTCGATATTGCCATGTCCCATTTAATGGAGCTATGCTTTTCTTTTCAACAACATAAACACATGTACTCATTTTTTTTACTTGTTATAAAAGAGTGATTTGTGATTTCTGTGTCATGATTGTGCTCAACAAAGAGGACAGGAGCAATGAAACTATCTTTGAGGGCAGAGATGATTTTAAATTCCTTTTTATTTCCTGTCAAGTACTCAAGAAGTACTTGCAGAGCTGGCCTGGTGTGGCTAAACTTTTTTGTGGAGTGTGTTAGTCAGATATTGCCACAGTAATTATTGGTAACAAAGGACCCAATACTCGGTCACAACTGCAAGGATTTTTTTTCTCACTTATGAGTTTGAAGGTTGGCTGGCTTAGGCTTAGGCTTCAGGTTTGGTATGGTTTTGGGTCATGTTCAGTTTACTCTTTTTTGTCCCACTCTGAGGACTAGGCTGAAAAGTAGCTTCTGATTGCTGTTCTCATGGTAACTGAGCAAGTGAGTGGACAAGAACATGATGAAACAGATAATGCCTCTGAGGTCTCAACCCAGAACAGCCATGCTGTCATTTTCCACCACATTCCTCTGCCCACAACAGTCATATGGTCAATCCCAGTGCTACTGGGCAGGGAAATATATTTGCCCACTCTAGTGGGAGGCCCTACAAAGTCAAATGGCGAAGGATATCATTCTAACATAAGGAGAACGTCAGGAATTGGATAAAGGTGCTGGGCTTCAGAGGTAGACTCAATTTCAAATTTGAATTATTGCTTATCTGCTTTGGAGACTAGGGAAATTAACCTCTCTGACTCTCTTTGCTTCTCGTACTGAATGGTTATAGTATGCCAGTCACTGAGTTTAGCATTTTAGGAACACTGTCATATGTAAGGAAGGTAAATTTCTAGTGAACTTCACCCAAGGAATAGCCAGCTGATGTGACTGGCTACCAACACCCAAGTTTCAAAGTTCATTGTTGGTTTAAAAAAGCAAGGGCTATTATTAGCAGCAATCAGCGGCAACCACACTTCCCAGTCACATGCCTTCAGGAGGAAGGAACTTGAAGCCAAGCCTGGATGGTGTCAATGGTGCAATATGTTTGGTGTGGAGGCAAATTTCATAATTGCCATGGCTGTCAGGTGATGCCCAGACCTCCACCTCCCAGATAGCTTTCCATTCTGATACTGGGTGCTCTGACTTCCCTGGGGAAGGACAGCTGGCAGCTTTTTGCGAGACTTGAGTCATGTGCCATGGAAGATACTAGCAAGAGTAGATCTTGGATCAGATAGACCTGATTTGAATGAAGGCTGAGCCCCTGACTGGCTGGGTGGCCTTCTCCCAGCAATGCTGTTCCCTCTGCCTGCAGTACCCTGCCTTTCAAGGCCACCATCTGTCTGCCTCCATGTCCCTTCATCCTGGAGATCTTCCCTGACCCTCTCTAGCCCTATGCCCCCTTAACACCCTGGACGCCCTCAGGCCTTACACTTCGGTTATCCTCATTGCTCACTTAATTAACTCTCTGCCACTAGAATAAAGACTCTGGGAATGCAGGCCCCGACCCTTGTTTCCCACTGAAATCCTGCTTCCCAGCATTGTGCCTGGTACAGTGGAGACACTCTGTGAACATTTATTTTCCTAATGAATTCAACAATAAATCACTAAAATCGGGCTATTGCTTCATGATTGTTTTACAGTGGATTCTTTATTGTCTGTGCTATGGAAGCCACTGGCTCTAAATCCTTGCTACTCAAAGTGTGGTCCTTGGACCCGGTTGCTCTGGAAACTTGTAAGAAAACAGCAGCTCAGCACCGTCCCCCTCCCAGACCTACTGAATCATAAGCTGCATTTTAACTAGATCTCAAATGATTCATGTTCACACTAAAGTTTGAGAAGCACCTCTCTCAACAGCTTTAGGCAACTTTCAAAAATCAAACCTGACCACATAGTCTTGCCTTGATATATTCAATGACTGCCACAGCCTCTAAAGCCAGTTCCACTGGTCAAAGTTGCTGATGGTTTTAAGCATGCAGAACTTTATTATGCTATGCATTTTACAGATGAGGAAGCTGAGACCCCGAAGAGTGAAGTGATGCTCCACTGCCCCCACAGCTAGTGAGAAGCAGAGTCTGATACTTTCTCTTCCAGTCCAGATTCAAGTTCAGAGCAGAGGGACTCTAGATTAGACTGCAAGGTCATGTCTCATATTCTCCCTGGTAAGTGCCAGAACTGAGGTCCAAGGCCAGTCTGCCTCACTCCCAAACTCTGACATGCCTGCTTACCCTACACCAGCTCCCATGCCCTCTTCATAATAAATGAGGAAGCAATTCACCCAAGGTCACACAGAGAATTAGAGGCTGTGCTACACATACAGTGTCTCTTCCTGAGACCACAGCACCTGTCTTCCCTCTGCATTGCCATAGAAAGGCGTTTCCAGAGAATGGTCTCAAGGCTGACTGCTGATCCCCAGGAGATCTGGGCTTCTTATGAAGCTGAGTGAGTCACTTTGGGGAGGCTTCTGGCCCCTCCTCTGAAGCACTGCTTCTGTGTTTAGTCTGGTCTGCCTCCAGGGGCAAGATGATGAAACGGAGGACTGCCTTGGACAGCATCTGTCACTTGCATGCCAGTCTGTCCCCATGTTTTCCTTTAGCCAGGGGGTCTTCATAGCTGGGCTGAAACGCATGAGATAGATGCTGGAGGGAAAGAGAGATTAGCTATAACTCAAGCTGCAGAAAAGGAAGAGTCAAGGGGACAGGATGGCTTTCTGCAAAAAGGTGAAGTCCCTGAATTCTCCAAGATCAGGGAATGACAGTCTTAGGAAGATTCTTATAGAGCTTAAACCCATTGCAGTTAATAGCTGGGTCAGGCCTGGGTTCCAGTCTTGCTCTGCCTCTTTCCACCACACAACATTATACCTGTTGTGTAACAATGATGGCACTGACTTAGATTGTTGTAATCTTAAAGTGAAATAGTATGTGTCATATGCCTGGTAAGTAAGAGTAGGCTGTGTGTGTGTGTGTTTGTGTGTGCGCACGCACATTTGTGCGTGTCCGCATGCATGTGTATTTGCCTCCTCACCTCCTCATTTTCTAGACAGAGAAATAAGAGCCAGAGCCAGAAGCTGTGATGTGCATAGACACATGGGAGTTAAGGACAGAGGCAAGAGTTGAATCCTTGTCTCCAGCCTCCCAGGCTACCATTCCTTCTCTCACCTTACAATAATAGGGATGAAATTCATTAACGATATTCCAAACTTCTGGGCCATGAAAACATAAAAAATGATCATTCTTAGATAGCATATGTAGAATATGCTAAAATAAAATTGTTCTTCAAGCATTCCAGCATCTAAAAAGATCTTTGAAGTAGGATTTCTGTATGGTCAGGGCAGTGGGCATGTGGTCAGACTTGACACTTTACATTCAAGGGGCAGCTAGACTCAGCACTGTCCTCATGCCAGCCTCCACTCCCAAGACTGAAGCTGTGAGCCAAAGTCAAGGGTAGGATGCAGTACACATGGATGGGCCCTGGAGACAGCGGGGACCAGCTTTATCTATGAGATAAGAGCTATGAAAGTACCTCATGAACCGTGAGTTAACTTCAGTAATTCTGTTCTTATTACAAAGGAATATTCCAGAAATGACTTTATCCCTCAAAGCACAGGGCCTTTCCATGGATCTCTGAGACCACGTTAGACACTGAATCTTTTACAAACACATTGATAATTTATATCACATAACAATATAAGGATGCGATTTGTTAAGCATTTCCCTATATTTATTGTTTGAGGAAATAGACATTCCTGATCAAGATTCAGGGGTAGGGCCCCAAAATCCATTGGTGCCTTCTGAACCATCAAGGCAAGACCCAAACATGGCTCCTGTAAGCTCCTTCCCAGTGTGGCCAGGGAAGGCCACCCTAACTAAAATTGCAAACCTACCATCAACATACTCTATCCCCATTTCCTCCTGATTTATTGTTCATCTTCACACTTGATGTCATGTAACATGTTACATATCTCACTTTGCTATTGCCTATGTCCCCCCCCCCCTCCATTTATTTAGCGATACTCACATGCTGTAAATGCTTTGCAAATATCAGCTTATTCAGTCCTCATAACAACTGTAAAAGGAGATGCCATTATTTGCCCCTCCATACAGATGAAGAGACTGAGGTACTGTGAGGTTAGGCACTGTGTCCATGGTCACACAGCTTGCACGTGGAAGGGTTAAGATAGGATCTCAAGCGTCTAGCTTTCATGTCCTCTCACCCACCACACTGTTCCACCCATAGGGAGTGAATACACAAAGACAGGGGTTTGCCTGTCTGATTCCCAGTGCCTAGAATAATGCCTGGTGTACCACAGCACCTAAGAGTTATTTGATGAATGAATGATGATATAGGACTATACCATTTCCGTTGCTTTGAAAGTCCTTCATTCACAGGCACCATGTGTAGACAGCTATTCTCCATGCACCAAACATCTGGATTGTAGGAAGGCAGTGGGGCAGGTGGAAAGAGCATGGGCTTTTGTGTCAGAAAAGAAGGGCATCACAATCCTAACTTGGTCAGTCACAAGTATACTATTACTGGGGCTGTTTGACCTTAACAGATTCACCTAACCTCTCTAAGATTTGGTTGCCTCATCTTTAAAATGGAGAAAACAGCGTGGCTCTGTTGGTTGAGTGACTTTGGTTCAGGTCATGATCTTGTGATTCGTGGGTTCAAGCCCCACATTGGGCTCTCTGCTGTCAGCACAGAGCCTACTTCAGATCCTCTCTCCCCCTCTCTTTGCCCCTCCCCCACATGCTTATGCTCACTCTCTCACTCTCTCTTTCTCTCTCTCTCAAAAAATAAATAAACATTGGGATGTCTGGGTGGCTCATTTGGTTAAGCATCTGACTCTTGATTTTTGGCTCAGGTCATAATCTCATGGTTTGTGAGTTCAAACCCCCACATTGGGTTCTGCACTGACAGCACAGAGCCTGCTTGGGATTCTCTCTCTCCCTCTCTCTCTTTGCCCCTCCCCATTCACTCTATCTTTCTCTCTCAAAATAAATAAACCTTTAAACAAACAAACAAACATTACCAAAAAGAAATTTAAATGGAGAAAACAATGGGTTCCTCAGAGAGTTACACATTATAAAGTTCAGTGCAGATAAAGGGCCAGGCACAGAGCAGGTACTCTATAAAGATCGGTTCCCTCCTGCACTGGAAAGGATGAAGGAAAGTGAAGTGAAACTCCATCTTCCTTTTGCTGAGCAAGCTCTGTTTTTTTTTTTTGTTTTTTTGTTTTTTTGTTTTTTTTGGAATGAGTATGTTAGGGGTCAGGGTATGGGGAATGCAAAGAGGACCAGGAGATGGAAAAATTTCACTTTTCGCTTCTACAGCAGTTAAGACTGGGGCATTTCAGTCAAGGCAACAACATATTTCTTTTGATTCTCGGATAAAGCCATATTGACGTCACTTTTTTTTTCTTCTGTTACCCTATTAAATTAGGTTGTCTATAACATAAAACACTGGCTCTTCAGAAGTGGTTTCCATCGTATTATTGAGCAGTCAGGAGGATTTCCATCTATCTTCCACCAGAAAACAAAGTCTGCTTCAAATTAGAACAAAGCTGCACATCTGACCTCTGAGTTTCTTATTCCTCCTAATTTGTAGGCTGAGCTTTTAAAACTCTAAATATTTGTCTTACTTTTAAGACTGTTTTCTTCAAATGTTAGTCAGAGATTCTGCTGTGAAACCAGCGAAGATTCTTGGGCTCAAGCTAAGTTGGCTTGTGGTGCTTGGAGGTTGCTTCTGCTGTCTGGATTTGGCGAGCTCCATGATATCTGATTGCGTTGGAAACTTCCAGAAACCACTTTCAGACAGAAGTATCTCCTGTATGGGGAGATACAAGGTCCAAGAACCTCTGGCACATGCTCTGTTCTCTTTCCCAGACCTTTCTGCAGCTCACGACATGAACATCGCATGACAGCCATGTTGAATTCATTCTAAATATCTGCACACATTGTTCCCTCTTCTTGGAACATTCTTTCCTTACCTTTTTTAATTTTTTTTTATTTTTTTATGTTTATTTATTTTGGAGAGAGAGAGAGAGAGAGAAGCAGAGGTGAGTAGGAGAGGGGCGGAGAAAGAGGGAGACACAGAATCGGAAGCAGGCTTCAGGTTCGGAGCTGTCAGCACAGAGCCTTACGCAGGGCTCGAACCCACAAACCATGAAATCATGACCTGAGCCAAAGTTGGATGCTCAGTTAACTGAGCCACTCAGGCTCCCCAATCCCTCACCTCTTCTGAACTCCAAGTTCTCCTGCTGAATCTTCAGGACTCACTGTGGTTCTACCTCTGGGAAAAGGCCTCCAAGAAGCCTGTGGGTGCCAGATCAATGTGATTTTTTTTTCTCTAGTAATAAGCCCCTTTCTTAGCATCTTTAAATATTCTTGTTTCTCCTGGAATCTCCTTCAGAGTAGAAGCAATGTTATTCATTTAAATATCTTCAGGTCCTGGCATGGGGCCCGGTCTCTAGCAAGTGCTCAGTGAACACTAGGTTTAAAGACAAGCAGTAGAGTTTAAACTTTATGCTGACATGAACAGGGAGCTGGGTCCTTAATACAAAGAGCAAGCAGTAAGGTGAGAGGTGTGTGGATGGCTCTTCAGGAGACCCCTCAGACCAGTCTGATTCAGCCCCTGTTATTCTACACATGGGAAAGTGGGAGCTTAGGGACATCCCTGACGTTATCTGCGTTGCTGGCTTTCAGTCCAGTGCCCGGCCTATGTTGTCCGGGTGTCCCTTGTGCTCATGAAAATGAGCTGCAGCAAAAACACAGCTGGCACAGTGGGGAAAGGCATCTAGGGAAAAAACCCTGGGAGTTAACAAGCACCACTGGATGTGGCCTACCATCTTGGCAGCAGGCTGCCTGCTGGACTGAAGGATGCCGATAGGTAGGAAGCCATAAGGAGGGCACTGGGGAGGAGCCGGGGGATGGAGACCTGGGTCTTCAGTCCAGACCCATTGGGCTGAGTCAGCACAAGCACCAGGAAAAAGTATCACAGAGCCGCCCTCAAATCAAAGGCTTTTGGCTCCTGCCAGTTGGGCATCAGGCCAGATGTTAAGAAAGAGGGACATTGCAAAAAACCTCTAGTCGGAGGAAGTGGTTTGAGTTTCCTGCTTGAAGGAGGATGCTTCATTTAAATAGAATTCAGTAGAACAAAGTGGAAGGGGGAAGTATCCTAAGCCTTATGCTTGGACCTTGAGTCTGTTTCTTATAGAGCAGGATTCAGAAATGCCTCCCAGGGAACCAGAGACAGGGTTCTACCAAAGAACCTTACCCGGTGTAGGAATGGATGTAACAGAACGTGTTTCCACCTATACCTGTTCTGTGTGGGCTGTTTCCTCAACTAGTCCTTCTGACATTCTCCCCAAATTCTGGTGGAAACTCAGGTTCTCGGAGGGGAAGTGACTTACCACGGAAGACACAGCAAGGCATGGCCTGTGTTCGGACCTACTCCCCCAGACCAACCGATCCAGGTTTGCTCTCAAAGCCGGCTTATGTTCTCCAAACCCTTGGGGCTTCCACCTAAGTACGCACCTCTCATCTGTAAGCTGGCAGTTACCAGGCCTGTGCCCAGAACCTCCCACGAAGGCTAGAAGCCGAGTGGATGCTCAGAAGTGAAGGCTCTCCTCTGCCAGAACCTTTCTTCCTGGTAGCTCATTTCCTTCTCATGCCACACCAGTGACAAGGTTGGCTTTATCATCCCCGTGTTTGAGATGGGGAAACTGAGACTTGCGAGGGGAAATCATTTTTTTTTTCAGGAGATATTATTCAATCCCCTTAAAAAAAGAGTAAAGGTACTGTATTTTCTGAGTATGGTATAGGTAAGATGTTTTAGGATACTTCTGTGTCAGAAGTACCATATTTATCTCTATTGCTAAACCAAAGAGTTCTGGCTTCCCATCCCCCTACATTTGGTAGAAGATTCCATCTGAGCTTTATGGGGTGGAGGTTGCCCCAGACCCTGGGGGCTTATAAGGAATGGAGTCTCGAGAAGAGTCTGCCTCTGGTCTTCAGCTCCAGAAAGTTCTAAGCACAAGGGTGACCTCAATGAAGCTCAAGCTTCAGAGCCCCTCACTTGCAAGAGACCCTGGAATAGACCCACAGCTCTGATATTATTATAAAATTTGCAGAAGTATGATTTTTTAACCTCAGTGGTTGAAAACACTGCTTCTCCTATCCCCTGCCCCGTCTCCTCCATCACACTTCCCCTGTTGGGGAAGTTGGAATGGTTCTGGGCATTTTATATTTGTAATTATTTTTTCTTAAAGCACCCCCCCCCCCCAACTGCATATGCTTCAAGCCCCACAGAAGATCTGTTCTTTTGGTGCTCTATGCATGGCTCTCCCTGGTAAGTTTGGTAGCTTTTTCTTTTACCTTCTCAGACGTTCTGCCCCTCCTGGGTGAGGGGTGCTATCTGGGAGTGGGATGCAGGTCTGCTTTTTTGGAAACAGCAGCTGCCATAAATCATCTTGCCATCCTAGAGAACCCCTACCAGAGTCAGGCCATTCCCCACTTACAACTGGACTACTAGTGCTGGCCCACCCTTCCTGCATCAGAATAAATGATTCCTATTTAACTAGGGAAGTAGGGGAGAGGACGTATAAGGACTGCTCAAGCCTTCTGAGAATCAAGACGGGACTCCCCTTCTCTTGTGGGAAAAGGTATTCCACAATATGGGAGCAAGCACAGCAAAAACTAAACATGTTTTCTGGCCTCACACCAGGTGCACAGACTAAAGAGGAGAAGGCTTCTTGGAAGAAGTGGCGTTTGAACTAAACTGAAAAGAATGGAAGCATTTCTGCTGGGTAATGGGCTGGGGGAGCTGTGATTGAAAAGGGTCCAGAAGTCTAGATGCTTTTGCGAACACAGTGTCACAAAGGACAGAGGAAAAGGCCAGCAGGGAAACAGCAGGCATGGTGGATGTGGTTGTTTTTATTCTCTTAGATGAAGTTCAAAGCAAAGGTCTCTGATATCCTCTGAAGAGGGAATGTCCAGGTTGTTTTCCTGCCCAGAGGAGAGTAAACAGGATTACTGGAACCTGGTGGCCTCAGCCAGAGACACAGACTGCTGCCTGGCTGGCCCAAGGAGACAGGGCCATGTGGAAATGGCCGAGACTGGGAGCCGCCTTGGCCTCTGGACTTGGGTGCCCGAGGAGACGCCTCTGTTGAAACAACCTGTCTCAGGCACTTGGAATCTATATCTCAGGTCAGAAAATATACACAGCCTTTGACCCAACAGTTCCGCTTCTAGGAATACAATAAGAAGAAATAGTTGCTGATACGTGTAAAGATACATATACAAGGATGCTCAGCATAACGTTGTTTATAATAGAGAAAAATTGGATGCACTTTAAATTTAGCAATGGGGAGAAAGTTAGGATACTTCCAGTGCATATATATGATAGAAAAATATTAACCATTAATAATCATGTCATATGTATTGACATGGAATATTCAGAATATTTGGCCAACTAAAAAAAAAAAAACAGCTCTAAAGCAGTACATGCTGTCCATTCTCAATTATATAATGTATGTTATGCTGACACTTACTGAACACTTATCACTTGGCCAGGCATGGCTCCCAATGTTAAAAAAAATTTTTTTAATGTTTACTTTTATTTTTGAGGAAGAGAGAAATAGAGTGTGATTGGGGGAGGGACAGGGAGAGAGGGAGAGACACAGAATCTGAAGCAGGCTCCAGGCTCCGAGCTGTCAGCACAAAGCCCGACACAGGGCTCGAACCCACGGTCATGATCTGAGCCAAAATCGATCACCCAACCGAGTGAGCCACCCAGGTGCCCCTCCAAGCATTTAAAATATATTAATACATTTACTCAGTGAACAAGCTTGTGAAGAAGATATTTTTCTTGTCTCCATGTTACACATAAGGCAACTGAGACACAGAGGGTTCAAGTAATTTGCCCAAGGTGACACAGTAGTAAGTGGAAGAACCTGAACGTGAACGAGGCTGTCTCTAGAGTCCATACATAAACCACTGAACGGGCCATGCTCTGTGTGTGTGTGTGTGTGTGTGTGTGTGTGTGTGTGTGTGTAGAGTTTTCTGTCTCTTAGAGGGCTTACACAGAAATGTTAGCTGTGTTTTAAGTAATCTCCTCCTAGAATAAGATACAGCAGATATTTCCCAATGCAAGGAAACGTTGCAGCTAGCACAGGCACTGGAGGACATCTACACTTTGCGTGTAAAGACCACACCATGTGCCTCTTTGGATCCTGCACAGGCCAGACCTAGCAATTCCCCAAGTCACTGAGTCAGCAAAACAGGAATTAAGTGCCACTTCTGTGCAGGCTCTGTCCCAGGTTCTGAGAATTCATCAGTGAGCAAGTCGAGGCACACATAAAACTTAGATCCTAGCCAGGGAGGCAGGGAGGTGACCAGAAAATAAATAAACAAGAGAAAGAGCAGCACTATGGAGACCTGCAGTGAGGACAATGTGGCAGGGTGGAGCCATGGGTTAAAGAGATTAAATGGTCAGGGAAGGTGACCTTTCAGAGGTGGCATTTTGCTAAAACTTGAACAGCCAGAAGGAGCAAGGTATCTACCTATATCTATATAATCTAGGAGATAGGGAGAGAGGGAGAGGGAGGGAGAGGGAGAAGGACAGGGAAAGGGGGAGAGGGAGGGGGAGGGAGAAAGGGATAAAGCAAGCCTGGTAAAATGTTAACATTTAGGAAATCTGGGTGAAGCGTACATTAAAATATTTTGTGTAAGTGTTGGAACATTTCTGTAACTCAAAATTATTTTAAAATGGAAGGTTGAAAATATATTCAGAAAATATATATTAAAAGTAACAATGATCTCTCTACATACGAGGAAGCAGGCAACAAGTCTTGGTGAGGAATGGTGAGCAGGGGAGGAAATCAAGGGGTAAGAAGATGCTGATGCCTTTGACTGAAGTAGGGTGAGGTTGAGGTTTGGGAAGTGGAAATGAGCTTCTCTTTTGGTGCTGAGATGCCTGATAGTCATGCCTTGTGAACTACAACACCTTTATCTTCTCATCGGGTCTTCCCCTGCACCGCTGTGAGTTAGTTAGGATTGGGATGATACTTCTTTTTCACCAGTGAAGAAACAGAGGCCAAGAGCGGGAAAATGATTTTGTGAGGTCTCATGCTGAGCAAGTAGCAGAGTTAGGGGCCAAAGTCAGATCTTCTGAATCTACTCAACACAATACTCCCAAGGTTGAGTCATAAGAGACACTCTACATATGTTTTCTGCTGCTTCTAAGATTATGTAGACATTGAACAGGCTGACAAAAGAAAAAAAAAATCTGTCCACGGAGGATTCACATGAGTTCAATCGTGCTGAGCCTCTCCAGTGGACCCTGAATGAATTTAATCTCCAAGAAGAGTAATGTTACAGTCTGCAACTTGATTTCCCTTGCTGCTAAGCTATTTTTCTATTTTTATTATTCTAAAGTAAAATCACTTGTCCCCACACAAAGATAGTTATGAGAATTAGCATCCAAAGAAGACGGTGCAAGAGAACAGCTTTTGTGGTCTTCCGTGCTCTACTGGACAGAGCTCTGGCCTGTCTTGAGGCCCTGTTCATTGTCTTTGAGCATACTGCAAGTGTTCAAAGTGCCTTTGGAGGTTCACACCCTTATGACTGACTCTGCTTCTGCTAATTTGGAGACGAGTTTTAAATGGAAAGACCTAAAAAACAAAACCAAATGCAAAAGTTGACTTTATCACCAAAGTAGCACCTACCAAGGCCCTATTGCTTTATTTAATTCCGCCAACAACCTCTTCAGGCAGCTGATGGCCTGATTTTACAGAGGATGAAAGTAAACCTTAAATCACAGTGACTTTGAACCCATACTGTCTGTCTAACTCCCAAATCCACACCTTTTCCACTGTACCATATGGCTGTATTGTTGACCCTCTCTGCTCCCAAAGGCACAAGCTAACCCAGTCACAGGGTGTAAGAATGAGTTGCCTTGGAATCCATGCTGTTTTCAGGTCCTTACCACCCTAAATCAACCATCTGAGTTATTTCATTGGGATGGTATGCATGCTTGATTTATGTTGGCACCGAGCAAGCTATAAATTATGTCCATGGACCCACTGAAGGCTTTTCTCACATTGAAGATGTTTATAGAAACAGGAAACATGGCCTCTGCATGAACATACTGGTCTTCTCTATGTCAACATCATCATAAATAGATGTATCCAGGATCTCTGCCTGGACTGTTTTCCATAGATACTCAGCAAGTCCATGAGGTGGGTCATTATTACCAAGGAGGAGGAAAGAGGCCCTACCTCATGTCTAGGACTTATCCTGACAGGAGGCTCATTAAAAAAGGCCCCACCTCCTGCCCCACCCTTCTCTGTTGCTAGCAGCTGAGTCTTGTCCTTTTGGACACCCCTCTCCTTTTTTTTCACCTTTGATCTGTAGACTCCCGACCTGGGAACTCAGTGTTATAGTGCTGTTCTCTGCTCCTGGGAAAGTGGATCCACCCTGTGGACTCAATACCCTTTTGCTCTCATTGCTCTTTCCAGTTTACAAAGCTGTTCCACCCTCTATCACAGTGGACTTTCATAAGGGTCAGGGGACTGCTTTTAGTATCCCCATTTTGCAGATGAGCAGAATGAGGCACAGGGGGGGAAGGATCTGTTATTTGGCTTTGAATTCTTCACAGAGTTTAGTATTAAACTTTGCCCTTCTTGAGGAACTTTACGGTGGTTGTAGGTTATTTCAACCAGAGTCATTAATATCTGTATCCCTGAGAGGCCTGCCAGAAAACAGCTATCATACTTTTAAAGGGTTCAAATTAAATAGCATTGATAAAGACACTGTCGCAGAGGTGTGGGCAGGATTAGGGACTAGCCCTGAGGAACTCACCACAGTGGGGTGACTTTAGTACCTGTTACAGTCTGCATTGTGTCCCCCAGCCCAAATTTATATGTTGAAGTGCTAACCCCCAGTACCTCAGAATGGGACTGTATTTAGAGATGGGAGTCTTTAAAGAGACAATGAAGTTAAGATGAGGTCATTTTGGTGGGCCACTAATCCAATATGACTGGTCTTCTTACAAGAAAAGGTAATTTTGGACACAGATATACACAGAGGCAAAGCCATATGAAGACACAGGGAGAAGAAAACCAATTACAAGCCAAGGAGAGAGGCCTCAGAAGAAATTAACCCTGTCAAAATCTTCATCTTGGACTTCCAGCCTCCAGAGTTGTGAGAAAATAAATTTCTGTTGTTTAAGCCACCTAGTCTGTGGTGCTTTGTGGTGGCAGCCCTAGCAGATGAATACGATATCCTCTAAGCTTGAAAGTGGGAGAGGGAATAAATAGCTCACCTCTCTCTCCTCCCAGCCTCTGATCTGCTGATAGGGTTTCCCATGGGCTGAACCCTGCTGAAAACCAGATAAGATAATAGTATATGATCACAGCAAGAGCTCTGGAGAGGGGCTAAGTGCATTCACTCATTCATTTATTCAATGAATATTCGTCAAATACCTATAGTGGACCAGGAGCTAGTCTGAGTACAATGGATTCAAAGATAAATGAGATACAGTCCTCTGTCTCCTAAGGGCTCACAGTGCAGTACAGATAGCCAACCCCACTACGTGTTCTACTCTGTAAAAGCCTACTTGACAGGAGACACTTGGCTGTTTGAGGATGGTGTATGGCAGCTCAGAGAGATGGGAACAGAACCACAGAGGATGGACATTCTGGTGACCCCTGGAAGGACACTTTGGGTTTTACAGAGAGATAGAGGTCATGGTGGGCTAAAGCACATGCAAAGGGATAGAGACACAAAAAGGGAAGGACCTTAGTTAGAGTCGCTTCTTAACTGTGATGCCTCCCAACCCTAAAGTCTATGTTCTGAGTACTTGTGGCCACATGGCACTGTGGTAAGAACAGGGTTGTAGTCTGTTGAGTTTAAGCTCCAGTGCCAGCATCTGCTCCCCATGTGACCTTGAAAAAGTCATTCAACCCTTCCATGCTTCTGTTTTCTCTCTGGTCAATCAGTCTACCAACCCTCCTGGGTGCCTTCTCTGTTCCAAGCCCCGGAGCTATAACGATGCATGGCGCTGGTCTTGGGAGCCTCTCAGAGAGAGAGGGGCAAACCCTATACTGAGCCCCCTTGTGCAAATGGAAAGGCTCCCAGTGCTGTACTCTAATGCCCTGGGAATACACAGGTTAAAGCACTGCCCTGCACACTTTGCAGAGACATGGCAGGAGACTGGAGAAAAAACAAGAGTGAATACTTATAAACTGCTACTAAAATTGAGTGGCAGTTGTGGTTGCTGACATGTTATGTGAGGCTTCTCCCTAACCATCTCTGCCTTCACACCTTGGCTCATACCAGGCCCATCTCATGCCTCTGACTATTTAAATCTTACCCATCCTTCAAGGTCAAGGTCCAGATCCACCTTGTCCAGGAAATCTTCCCAGAACACCAGGCCACCAAGATCTATCACCCTCCTCTCAGCTCTGCCATGTCTATAGGCTCATTAGACATTTATCCATTAGTAAAAGACAGTTTTATGTTCTTCTAGAATTGGTGCCTGATCCAGGGTTGTCTGGATCAGAGAATTCTGTGGCCAGTTGGGACCTTAAAAAAGGCCACCATCGAACCTCCAGTCTCCTCCCTCCCGGCTTTCCACGTGATCACCCACAACACAGGCTCAAGTGCCCTCCTCTCCTGCTTAAAACCAGCTGACTCCGCAATTGATTTGCCCAAAGGGGAATACTTTGGGGGACAAAAGTGAGTGCTGGTATTATAATGGTAGCACAATAGGCCTAACCAGGGCGATATAAAGCCAACTAGGGCAGACAGTCCCTGTGTAACCTCATTACTACAGTCAGCCTGCCATGCTCTAGTATCTACTGAAAAACTTGTTAACCAAATGTCCCTTGCTTGTTCTGGCCCCTGTGTTTTGCACATTCTGTTCTCTCTGACTCAAATGTCATCCTCTCATCCTGTCTGTTCCATCCTGAAGTCACCAGCCCAGGGGCACCTCTTGCATGAAGCCTCCCAATGCCTGGGTTGGAGGGGATTGCTCCCAGCATCCTTTGTTCTGTCTCACAGCACATGGCTGCAGTTACCTACAAGCCTGTTGGCGTTTCTCACTGGACTCTGAGCTCTCAGAAGTTGTGTCTCAGGCCACCTTTGTCTCCCCCGCCACTTGTCCAATGTCTGAATGTGATGTTCTGTCAGTGCTCGGTGTGTATTATTATTATTTTATAGATAAGATAGTTCATCTTTGCATCTGTTGCTCTGTATTGCCATTTCATTCTTATCCTATTTCATTTTTGATGTGTAGGTTAGATACCCTGATGAAGGCAGAGTCTCAAGCACATCACATCATGAAGTTTGAGGTTTATTTCAGGAGAGCTGCTAATGCTCCTGATTTTCCAGCAGCTTTGGAACCAGAGGCATGACCTTCTGTATCTCCCAGAGGGGTAAATTCTCATCTCATTGGGCTACATATGTTGTATAGAAATAGGCAAAAGTCTTTCAGAGACATGTGAGGAAGACAAATGAGCGAGGGAAACAATAGGTGCCCCAATCCCTGCTTGCTAAAGAAATGAGTCCAAGAAAGAGAAGAAAGGAGAAAAAACTATACTAATTTTCTTATTTGGCTTTTAAACTCAAGTGAAATGGGACTTTGCAGAAGGAAGTTGACAGAGTAATAGGAAGAACCAGAAGAGAAGGAAAAGGAAGCAGCTTTTATGGAGTGCTTATGGATGAGACATTTGTTTATAGCATCTCACTTTAATAAGACAACACCCCACCAGAGCAGATATTCTCGTTTTACACCTGAGAAACTTAGGGTCCGGAGAAGTTAAAACATTTCCCCAAGGTCACACAGGTTTAAGCGGTGGGTTGAAGGGAGGTTCTATCAAGACCAGATTCAAACCCAGGTCGTGTGACTCAACCTCCCCTGATGTCCCCCCACCCCGCGTCCATAAGAAGCCTGGTTTCCTGGCAGGACTTTTCTGAAGAGTCACAGCCATTTGGGTGCATCTATTCTGAGTAATTTTGTTTTTGAAAATCTGTCTCCTTACTTCCTAATCACAGCTTATAGATACCATACAGACAAGGCCATGCGTATTCATCACAATATCCTCAGAAATTATCACAGTGCCTGTCTCCACAGGGGTTACTACTCAGCACTTATTTATTGAGTGTCTTAGATCAGGCTCCTTGGCTTTCTGTGGCCAATCACCCCAGCATGTCCACTTTTCTGAGCCTTTGGATCTTTTCCTCTTTTCTTTGTTCTGGAGTTTCCATTTCACTTCACGTGATCTTCTTCAACATCCCCACAGCCGACCTCCTGGCATGTTGGGACTGGCCCTCAGGGTTCATTTCACAGAATGTGTGAAATTCTGTGTCTGGGGAGGATGCTCCCGTATTGGTAAACTCTTTGTTATGCCACTGCCTATTGCCCCTCATTCCAGTCCCATGCATGGGTTCATGGCACCTGCCAGCGCAGATGGGCTGGGCCTTGTGACTCCTTCAGGATATAGCCCCTTTCCTGGAGGCCCAGCATGTCCATGGTAGGATTATGGGATGGGCTGATCCTAGTTTTTGGCCTGGTGGCCTGGAAGGGAAGTCCTGAAGCAGATGTGTGCTACCTTGCTGGGCAAAGCAGTCCATGTCATCTAATGCAGGGGGATGCATTAGCCCATAATTAGGAACATTGGGCCACCCCTGCAGTCCAGAAGGTCTAGCACAGCTGGAGCATCAGGGTTGCCAGGTTCTCAGGTGCATCAACCCAGCTGTCCTCATCCCATTTCTGAGGGTCCTGCTTCTTCCTAATCAGGGCCCTGCCCTTAGTTACCCCCGGGTGGAAAATGATACTTTCACTGAAACTCTGCTACCCTTTTAATTAAGTCCAGGCCCAGTCCTCTGAATTTTCTGTTCTCCAGCTGTAGGAGAGGAGAATCTCTTGATATGCTGCCAAGGAGGCCCTCCCCTCTGATTTTCATAGTTTGTCTTAAATTAGGGATTAATCACTTCCAGCCTTTCATTGACTTTCTCCAATACATCAATAACACTCAGTCACCATTAAGACTATAAAAGAGATGACTCTACTGCTTTCCCCAAACCTCTCGAATATCTAATGTATAACAGCAGCCAGTGCTTTCCTCTCACTGTGATCCCACCCAGCTTGCCAAGAGTGGAAGTCCCCCCAGTTTCAGGGTTTCAGCATGTCAAGTGAACTCTGTGCTCTCCCTGCCCCTGCGATGAGACCCTAGATCCCATATGGAGCCATCCTGCTACCAACAGTCTCATGTTGGGTGCCCTGGGAAACAGACTGTGAGGCAGGTATCTGTATGCAGACAGTTTAAGAGTGAGTGCTTTGGGGAACACCCTCTCCCCCCACGAGGGAGTAAGCAATGCAGGATTGGGTGGAGGGAGAAGTTGGCCTGGGACTCTAGCTGGGATGGCCTACTGAGTTGTCACAAATCGAGGGAAGAGGGCCAGGCTCTTGAACCATCACACTAATCCGTTGATGACTAGAGGCTGCTAGAAAGCAGGCATGGCTTTGCTTGAGGCAGCACCCTCCAAGTAATGGAAATTCTTGGGGAGGAAGTCAGCTGTGAACTGTCAGCAGCCAACACTTTTGGAAACTGGGAAAATGGCCTTAGGGGGCATCTGGGCAGTACACCACAGCATCAGGGTGTGAATGAAAGAAAGAATGAATGAATGTTCTGCTTCTCTTTCTAACTACCTTGACAATTCTTGAGAAAGAGGCTCTTCTATTCTGTGGCCTTTGCAGATGCAGCAGTGTGCTGGCTGTTCAGTGTTATGCTGTGTATTTGGTACCTTAGTGTTAGAATCTTTCTTGAAAATGGCCTTCTAATTCAATCTACTTAGTTTTCAAATGAGAAAACCGAAGTTCAATATGTTTGAACAACTTGCCTATAGTCCCACCATGAGTTTGTGATTGAGCTGAGACATTATAAGTATTGTTTCACCTTTAGAAAGAGAGGCTTACCCACACCAGAATTTCCTCGGTCACATAAAAGAAGTCTGACAATCCAGAGTTGGTTACAGGCTCCATAGTTATCAGGGGCCCCCATTTGGGCACATGGCTTCCGTCCTCAAGGTCATCTCAAGGTCCAACATGGCTTCTGGAGTTCCATGTTCTAGCTTAGTAGCAGGAGATATCAGGGAAACAAAGGACACTCACTCTCTCCCTTATCAGGAGCCTCCTCTGAAACCCTACTTCCTCTTCTAACTATATACCATGGGATAGAACCTTGTTCCCATGACTTCTTCAACTATAAAGAAGGCTGGGCAATGTCTTTACTCTAGGCAGCAATTTTCCCAAAAGAGAGTAGGAGTTCTATATGGAATCACAAAGGGGGAAGTGGATATTTGGTAAGTACATTATAATCTTTACCTCATTGGTTATAGGACTGTAAAAAAAAAGCATACATTTGGGGATTACACCTGGATCAGTCCCTAACTAGATGTAGGACTAGTTAAAAATTATTTAGGCTCTAGACCTTTAGCTTCTTCATGTGTAAAATAGAAAAACAATCCCGAGTTTCACAGATATATTGTGAACTAACATGTGGAAAGCACCTAGCACAATGTCAAGTACATGAATTAGCAGAATATCCAGCCCTTGTTCTCCCAAATGACCAAATAACCTGCTTACAATGTAATGACATTACATCCCATTACCTTGTTCAAAATCCCCTCAAAGACTAGTTCCCATCTTGTTCTTGGATCATAATTTGGCTGAGACATGTGTCCAGCATCCCACCAATTTGTTGAGTGTAATGGAAATGTCTGTCATGACGCTTTCAACAGGCTTCTCCATGAATTCGGCTGGTGGCAGACAGACATGAAACCAAAACAACCCCTCGAGCATTTCTGAAATAAAAACCGTTCTTCTCCATTTCCTCTTACTAAGAAGACCAGACCCGGGCTCTAATTCTTGCCACACATGCTCCCTGGGCAGCCCCTCCCGATGCAACACAGCCACTGCCTGCTCTACACAGGTTTCTCTGCTCCTTTGGGTGGCTCAGCCACTCAGACAGCTTCTGTTCATTGAGTCACGTGCTGTAGAAAGAGCTTGGATATGAGGAGCGTAAGGTACGATCCCCCAGTTTCAGGGTTTCAGCATGCCAAGAAACCAGTCTGAGGAGGAGAGCAATACATAAATAGATCACTTGATTTGTATTAGTTGAGTGCTCGGTAAAAGGGCTGGAGATGCAGAGGAACACTTAATCCAGCTTGGGGTGGGAGTTCCCTGAGGACTTCTCAGAGGTGGTGATGCTTGAGCTTCATCTTAAAGGGTGAGTAGGTGTCTCTTCAGGTGAAGAAGAGGGCAGGGAAGGGGGAGGGTCCCCAGGAAAGAGAACAGCAAGAAGAAAGGCTCAGTGGAATAATATAACTTGGAGTGGATTGAAAGCCACTAATGGCTTGGTGACAGTTCGGTTGTACAGGGGGAGACTGAGGCCTCATTTATTAGAAGGGCCACTGGGTCTGACATTCAACATTTCAATGGTTTGCCCCAACTCACCTCTGTCTACGAATACGCTGTTCTGGAAAGCAGTGAAATACCCTCCTCAGTGCCAGCATTCAAGCAGTGGTGGACAGTGGGGGATACGGTGTACTAAATCTGGTGTAATTGTTCTGTAATTGATAATTGCTAGAGTCACTTCCAGTTTTAGGATACTGTGATGCAGGATGCTCCCAGAGAGTGTTTCCCATAGCTGTGTTTGCTGGAAAACATCTGGCCTTCAGTTTCTTTGTGTTTCCCTGGCAGTCCCTGACTCTCTTTAAATGGGAAACACAAGAGAAAAACAAAAAGCAATTTGGAATACCTTCACTCTACTAAACAGCCACTTTCACACACCATCTCCTTCAAGTCCCACAAGTAATTGTGAGTAAAAGTGATTAGCTTATTTTTTTTTATAACAGGTGTATAAATAGGCCCAGAGAGGTTAAGTTTATTAAGTTCATGCCTGAGTTTACACAGTTAGCAAGTGAGGGAATGGGGAGTTGACTCTAAGACCACCTGACTCTTAAGTTTACGCAAACTCTTCTACCATCCTGTGTCTTGACTTGGTTGGCTAGAACTTTGTTTTACTCCCTTCTTTCCTTCCTCTTCTCGGTTTTAAAGCCCTGCTCTTTTGGGAACCTTCCCTCCAGTCTGACTTTGAAGTTGGGATAATGGCCAGTTACAGTAGTCCCCTTATCCCCAGTTTCTCTTTCCACAGATCCATTTACCCACCATCAACCATGGTTCAGAAGCAGATGATTCTCCTTCTGACATATCGTCAGAAGGTCAGTAGTAGCCTAATGCTATGTCACAGTGCCTACGCCATTCATGTCACTTTGTCTCACCATGTAGGCACTTTATCATCTCACATCATCACAAGAAGAAGGTGAGCACAATCCAATAAGTTATTTTGAAAGAGAGAAGCCACATTCACATACTTTTTATTACAGTATATGTTTATAATTGTTCCTTTTTACTGTTGTTGTTAATATCTTACTGAACCTCATTTATAAATTAAACCTTATCATCTGTATGTATAGGAAGAAACATCATGTATATAGGAGGTGGTATTATCGGTGATTTCAGACATCCACTGGGAATCTTGGAATGTATCCCCCCACAGATAGGTGGGGACTTATGTCTTCCAAAGGAGACCTCTGAATTTGCTGAGGTCAGGTTCTCCCAGGGAGAATGGGCCTTTGTTTGATGGCTCTTTCCTCTAAAAGTAAGTTCTTGCCACAGGTGTTTTGTAATATCCCAGCATCTAGAAGGGACCTCAGTCTACTGGAAACTGACCCTTACTGTTTTACAAGTGAGGTCATCAAGGCTCAGAGTGAGGCAGTAGCTTGCACATGGTCACTGAGAGAGTGAGCAGAATTTAATGTAATTTCATGAGAATGTTGTCTTTGGATTCACTATCTCTTTTCTCCTTATGGATTTTTGGCATCAGGAAGTGAGGCAGTAAGACAGGCATCAGCCTAGACATGCAGATCTGTGGCAGGAGTTACTAGTTCGGAGTAAAAACTTTAAAGAGCATGAGAGAGGACTGTCAGGTTTCTGCGGACTTGAGAATCATCATCTATTCCCAGTGGGAAGCCCTAGACTGAAGAAACGCACGGGACTCTATGGGCACTGCAGAGAATTCCATGCCTCAAGGCAGGAAGGGGGTTTCCAGACCATTGAGTATAATCTTCTAATTTTACAAATGAGGAGACTGAGGCTCACAGAGGGGAAGTGATTTGCCCAAGGTCATAAAACAAGTGAATGGCAGAACCAGGTTTCACACCTAGACCTCATGAACCAGGCTGACTGCGTGTCAATAATCAGAGCACCAGACACTTGGGTTTATCCTCTGATTTGGCCACTTTCAGCTGTAGAAAACATAGCTGTGTATCTTTACCAAGTCACTTAGCATCTCTGAACATTAACTGTCTCTGAACGTTGACTTGCTTGTCTATAAAATGAGGTCACTGGTGTGTACTCAGTGTTGTTGGGAAAATTAAACGTGCCTATAAAACAGGAGGAGAGTCTGGCACACGGTCGCTCATTTGCAGACCAGGCCTCTCACCCCACCCCTGAAGCCTCGGTAGCATTATGTTGAGGCAGGGGAGAGAGGGAGTTGTCACAGTCGTGTTAAATATAAAGGTGTCAGAGGAAGTCAGTGTGAAGATGCCTAGTGGAGGGGGTGAAAAGAGCAATGTGGTGTGTCTGAAGCATAGATGCGACCATCTCTGTGGCTGGAGGAGCCAGCAATGGCCATGGCCTGGGGGCTGTTTCACCAGTATTTGTGCAGAGGAGCTTACACGTAATCTTGGAGGTGAAGGGAAACCTCTAAAGGTTTTTAACCCTGGAGAACAGCACTTCATATTGCATACGGATCAAGTGTAAATGTTTGCAAGGAGATAGAAAACAGGAAAACCAGAATCGTGGCCACATTTGGGGAGTGAGAGAAGGGATGGGAGATAGGCTCACAAGGAACCACATCTTTACTTCCTGCTTAAAAACAAACAAACAAACAAACAAACAACAATCTGAATCGGACATGGCCAAATAGTAAGATTTAAAGAGCAGAATGGAAAAAATGGGATTTCATTATACTGTCCTTTATTATTTTTTTAATGTTTATTTTATTTTTGAGAGAGTTGGACAGGAGAAAGAGAGAGTGGGGAGGGGCAGAGAGAGAGGGGGAGACAGAATCTCAAGCAGGCTCTGTGCTGTCAGCACAGAGCCTGATGCAGGGCTTAAACTCACAAATCGCAAGATCATGAAATCTGATCATGAAATCAGAAATCAACAGTCAGATGCCCAACCAACTGAGCCATTCAGGCACCCCAGTTACACTATCCTTTATACTCTCCTGCATGGCAAATATCTTATTACTTCTTTAAGTATGATAAAGGGGAACTTCTTGTGGATGTACAAAAGCCTTGGCAAGAGGGGAAGAAGGTTCTGTCTTAGAGGGTTTCCTGCCAATGATGCTAATAATTCCTAAATACTCACTACAGGCCAGGCAATGTTGTAAAGCAGTAACTTCTAGAAGTAGTGATTTAATCATTTCACACAACAACCTTATAAGGTACGTACAACCATCCTCATTTATAAAAGAAGAATTTGAAACCCAGAGAGGTTAAATAATTCACTCTAAGTCAGGAAGCTAGTAAAGGGGGAGCCGGGATGGAAAACAGGCCTTCTGGTCCCAAATCCTGAGCTGGCCACCATGAGAATAACCCATTGCACCTTTCAGCAGAGTGGTGAATTGTTTCAATCTCAATTTCGGGTAATTTCTCTGCTTAGGTGTGGAGAGCTGTTTAATCTTGCATGAGGCTGGGGGCACAGAGATAGCAGGGTATTACTGACTAAGACTTTCTCTCTTTTCTTACTGAAATTTTATATATTCTTAATACAAATCTTTGTTTTCTATATTCTTCAGTATGTACCTGCTTTTGCCATTCGCGGTTCATCTTTTCCCTTTATTTATGGTGCTTCTTGTTGTATGGAAGTTTTTAATTTCTTCTCAAAAACGGGACCTGGATTAGTGGTAAAAACAAGAAGGGGAAAAGTTTAAGAGAGGTCACGAGGGTGGCAGAAATGGCGAGATTTAGAAAAGTTTTCTACTTCCTTGTCACTTGCAGAGCAGGCTGGCGAACCTGTGGGGACACTTAATTTTCTCTGTTCTGTTCACGTCCAAATTGCCCCCAAGGCCAACTCACACTTGGCTTGGCATCTCCCACAGCACCTAGCTGAGGGCCTTCCAGGCTGGGGCACCCGCCATCTGGAAGACAAGAATTGATCACAGTTTGGGAAATGATCCTCACTACTGGGGAAGGACAGTGGAGTGAGGTTTTCATAAAACTTAGTTTATTCAGTTGAAAAAACTTGATCATGTGTGTGTGTTATCCAAAGGGTATGTGGTTAAATTTTCTTCCAATGCAAGAATAGTGACATTATGGCAAACTAATTGCTTTCCAATGTTCTTTGTTTTGCCAAATAGAAAGTTGGCAATGCTCTTTTGGTGCCTCAAAGTTATTTTTATATATTTTTTCCTTAGTTAAATTTTAAAAATATCTGAGAACAACTGCCATAGAGAAACGAGCATAGGCTTTTGAGTCTCCAAACCCTGTGTTTTCAGTCCCGTCACCAATAATAGCTCTATAAGTCAGAGTCTAGGTGTCTTGATTAATGGGGGATAATTATACTCACCTTAGGGAGATTGTGAAGATTAAGTAAGATAATATCTGTAGGGGCTTAGTTCCACATATGGCTCAGTTCAGCTTTAATTGTGCTGCTCTCTCTCTTCCTGGAGGAGAAGGACAGGACTTAATTTGTATGTCTTGATAATTATCCAGTTTAGACCTGGACCTCGTAGGCTCTCAAACATCGTCTGTTAAAAACCGCAATAAGATACCCTCTCACTATAATGGGCACTATTAAAACAAAACAATGAGCCTGAAACAGAAAACAATAAGTGCTGGCAAAGATGTAGAGAAATTGGAACCTTTGTGCTCTGTTACTGGGAATGTGAAATAGTACTGCTGCTGTGGAAAATACGATCCCAACTCCTGAAAAAAATTAGACATGAAATTGTCACACAGCCCATCAATTCTACCTCTGGGCATACACCCCCAAAACACAAAAGCGGAGATGCAAACAGGCATTTGTATACCCATGTTCATGTCAATATTATTCACAATAGTAAAAAGGTAGAAGCAACTTCAGTGTCCATTAACGGATGAGTGGATAAACATAATATGGCATATAAATGCATGGAGTATTATTCAACCTTAAAAAGGAAGGAAATTCTAACACACACTACCCCCTGGATAAACCTAGAAGACATCATACTAAGCACAATAAGCCAGCCACAGCAGGACAAATATTGTGTAAGTAGTCCGATTCATAGAGACAGAAAGTAGGACCGTGGTTCCAGGGTCTGGGGGAAGTGGGAATGAGGAGTTCCTGTTTAATGGGTCTAGAGTTTCAGTTTTGCAAGGTGAAAAAAGTTCTGGAGATGGATGGCGGTGATGGCTGACAACAGCGTGAAGGTACTCGGTGCCCCTGAAACGTATACTTTAAAATGGTTAAGAGGAAAAGCCGCGCATGGTTTTGTGGCCGTAATTAAAAAGGAAAAAATTTTAAATTGCCTGTGAAATGAAAGGGCTAGTAAACGAATACGGGGAAGAAAAAGAACAGAGCCCTGAGGATGCCTGAAGCAAGAGCCTTTTAAGCAAGAAAATATCAAGTGTACTCGGTGTATGGAGAGGCAGGCAAGAGGCCTGCTTGACTGCGGTAGGGTGTGTGAGGGGGAGAGTAGAAGAGATGAGGGCCGAGGGCAGCCAGGAAGTAGGTCATGTGGGCTTTGCAGGACCTTGCATTTTATTTTCCCTGAATATGACGGGCAGCACTAGGAGGGAACACAAATGAGGGCATGGAAGGAAAGAGGGAGCCCTGGAAGCCTGAAAGAGCCTCAGGGCTGCTGTGGGTCTTAGCAAGAGTGTGGGCATCCCTTCCCCCCAGGCCCGCACCTGCTCCCAGGACTGAGCCACCTGAGGAATGTGCAGATGTATGTTGGGGGCTCATGGATTCTCTGATCCCAGTCCTCTGCCCTGAATGTCCTAATGGAGGGTTTTGCCTGGACAGGGGGAAGCGTGTGTCTTCCCCAGAGACAACAGGGGTTCTGACATTAATGCAGATCATTACGCTTGGTTTTTAACGGGGTAGGAGGAAGTGGGAAGAAGGGTGGAGGAGCTATTTCTTTTATCACACAATTAGATGAGAAAGTGGCTGGCTGCTCAGGGCAGGGACCCACCCAAACTAGGCCTACAGGGGAGTTGCCCTGCTGGGTGGCCCAGTCTTGCTCTGGAGGGACTTGAATTTTCTGGCTTTGACTTCATTAGCTCTTCATAGTCTTAGAAAAGGGCTACAGTATGCTTCACACGGAAGCCCAAACCAGATTGTAGAAACTCACTTTGAATTCTCGTTATCATTCACTTATTCCCTTGTTCATTCATTCACTCATTGGTCATTTATTGAGCATCTACTATGTAAACTAGGCACTGGGAATACACATGGAATACACATACACCTGTCATTGAAGTGCTGAAGGAATCAATGTGGGAAGCAGACAAATAAACTTTGAATTATACTACGTTAAGTACTATGTTAAGTGCTATGATAGAGTGCTAATAAAAAATAAAAATAAATTGGCTAATATTAAGTGCTTTCTGTATGCCAGGCACTATTCCAAGTTGCATGCATTGACTCATTTAATCCTTAAGAAAACCCTATGAGATGGGTGCTATCATCACCCCATTTTACAGATGATGATACTGAGGCACAGAGAGGGTCAGGGGCAGGGGCGCAATGCAGCTAGAAAATGTTGCAGCCAGAAACAGCAAGCCAGGCAGGCAGTCTCCAGAGCCTCTGTGGTAACAGTCTGCCCTCCCCTGCATGAGAACTTAGCGGGAAGTGGGGAAGGCACATTGCCAGAAGGAGGTGGTGCCCTGCCCAAGTATTGGAGCATGACAAGAAGTCAGTAAAGCAGAGAAGACAGGGACAGAGAACTGATGAGGACTTTCACCCATCAAACTGTCACCATCAGAAGTTTCAAACAGAGCTGCAAGTGCAAAGCAAAGAGGCATGACAGGACGTGGGCATTCCAGAAGATGCAAGTAGGGGAGAGACAGGGGATAAACCCATAAAGGGGACCTGGGACAAGATCCCCAGGGTGGAGGGAGGGGACTCATTTCTTTAGGCAGTGAGGGACAATGCAGAGTTTTTAGGCATAAAGTGATGTGATTGCAATCACCACTGCAGGATTTTTTGTGAGAGTTTTGTTTATGGTTTGGGTTGACTAATACTGGCCAATATGTAAATCACAAGGAATTCTGCTCTCTGACCAGCCTGGTGATTCACCATCTGTACCCTCTTTCCACTGATATTTATTCTCTGGTCTTCACTGTGCCCTAGGAGGCTGCCCTTTGTGATTGAATCGGGGATGGGCTGCCTTGCCTCTGTCCTCCAGCTGAGTTTGGTCGGTGACAGGCATCACAAGAGATCGGAGGGTGGGAAGAGAAGAGGTTGGAATATTCATGCTTCTGTGCTTGGGTCTGTCAGTGGCTAGGTTCCTCTAAAACCACAGCACTGCCAGTGGCCCCTCTCCTACAGCTCTGCCTCTAACTGGGCTCCAGCAACACCTGGCCCTCCATTTATCCCTTCGGGTACAGAAATGTTGATAGCTTCCCACTGTGGCCGGTGTCTGGGTGCCTCAGTATCCCTTATTGGGTCCCTTAGCCCCACCCCATCCCTGCAGGTTACCCCTTCGTGAAATCCTCTCCAGGAGCCCGGTAGAGGGTGAGGCTTCTTTTTCTTCCTGATTGTTAGTCATGCCAAGAAAGTGACAACGGTGATCACGTATTAAATATCGACCGTGTGTGGTTGAGGCTCTAAATGCAGTCCATTTTTCTTTGTTCTCACCACAGCCCACAAGTTCTGGATCATTTACATCCATTTTTGAGATGAGGGTGCTGAGGCAGGCACACAGATATTAAGCCCCTTGCCTGCTGGTCAAGAGCAAAGTCAGAATTCGATCCCAGGGCTCTGGACTCCAAAATATATCCTCCTCCACTGCTCCATGTCACTGAGTAAATTCTTGCAAAAGCTTAATTTGCCCAACTCTGGAGAGAAAGTCAGTAAAGGCCTCAATAGCAAAATCTCTAGGGGAAGCAGGGATGGGGTTTTCTGTGAAGGGATGTGTGTCTGTTGAGGAGCAGGTTGGATCTTTAAGTAAAAGTTCCAGAATGTTGCCATTCCTCTGTTGACGGAAACACAACGGTGGATGATTACCCAGAATATCTCTCACTTCATAATGTGTGGTTCCTCTGTGGAGGGGAATGTAGCCCTTAATTAATTCAAAAGAAGAGGAAACTCATCTCTCCAAGACCCACAGCAGAAAGCATAAGGGTTTATTTATAGAGAAGAATTTTATTATTTTTTAAAATCACTTGTGGGCTCCTGCACTGAAGCTTCGGAAAAGGCACATATTCATGGCCAGTGGTCAAGGGAAACCACCCTGTTTTCTTGGCAGTGGTATGGCTGAAACAGCTCTTCCCAAAAACAATATGTGGGGGAAGGAAAGTCAAAACCAATGGGAGGTGTTATAATGCTGTGGTTTGTTTTTTAATTGTGTGTGTGTGTGTGTGTGTGTGTGTGTGTGTGTGTGTGTGTGTGTCTGTGTGTGTGTCTGTCTGTCTTTGGGGCTGAAGAAGGCATTGGGGGATTCTACAACTGGCCAAAGATGTCGTGCCCCTTGGACTGAAAATTCCTGGAGCTGCCCTTACATGACTCATGCCTTCTCGTACCTCCTACTGCCCTGGGCCTCTTGTCCAGGCCCATCTGTGAAGGAGAGTAACAATAATGCACTGATGATAATGCTTCCACCTTAAGGTTCAGTAGCCCTTTCTGTTTCATAAAACTCATATTGGAACAAACAGGGATGTCTTTATCCTAAATGCTTCATGATTTTATTTCATCTTAACAACAACCCTTTGGAAGCATAATTTTTACCCTAACTTGATAAATGAAGAAGCTGGACCTCAGAAGATTAGATATCTTGCCCTAAATCACACAGTTAGTACAGAACCAAGCTGAGATTGAAACCCAGGCTCATCTCAAAGTTGGTGGTCTTATGCTTCAGAACCGTTCTGGAAATTAGCATTGTCTTCCCATTTTCCAGATGAGGAAACCGAAGTAGAGCAAAGGGGAGGAGATGCTACACATCATTGGGCAAATTGGGGATGAACTTGGCCCAAACGCACAATTCAGGATACTTCCCAGGCAGTGTTCATCCACAGGCATAAAACTGCATCTCATAGATGGTACTAGCAGGTCAGAGGGACAGACCACTACCTCCTGGGCCCCATCAGCCAATCACAAAGCTTCTGTCTGAGACCCAAACAAGCACCCTCATCATCCCAGTATTATCCACAGCCTTGTCTTGTCATACTGTCAATCCTTATGCATGTATGTTTAAAGCAAGGGCCTCAGACCCTCCAAAAGGCCAAGGGGTAGGTTGTGCTTGGATGTGACGTCAGAACCCAACCTCCAAGGCAGATCTGAATTTAACTCATGTTCAACCACAAGATGAATCAGAGCTAGAGAAACTGGTCTGGATTGGAAGTCTCCACAGAGTCTTGCCCTGTGTGCTTGGGACCCTGAGCTCTGATTCAGTGTCCCTCACTCGCTGTGCGTCCTCAAGCAAGCTACTGAACCTCTCTGAGCCTCACTTTCCTCCGAACACTGATTTAGGTTGCTACAGTCAGGAATTCATTTCTTCTAAAAATCTGATTGACTCTGAGGAGACCCGGCAGGACCTTCTAGGCCAACCAACTGAGACATAGGACAGAACTAATGCTGAAGAGCAAAGGGGATGCTAAAACTTCCAAACCCTCCCGTCAAGATTCACAGTATATTCCAATTCTTGACAATTTTAAGCCATTACAAAGAATAGTGCATATGTTTAGGGTTATAAAATTCTTCTCTTCTCTCACAGAATTTCAGAGTAGATGGGTCCATGCCAATTTATCTGATAAGCTTCTTACGATATAGAGTTTATGGGCCAGGAAAGGGAAGCCCTGGGCTGAGACCTTACAAGGGCTTCAACCCAAACACCAGTGTTCTTTCCAATAGATGCTATTGTCACTTTAAAGAATTCTCCATCTGTCCCCAGAAATAGTAAGCATGAACTCATACCATTTTTCCGAGGATAATAAAAATTAAGACATATGACAGTGTTTTGTATACTAAAGCAGCATGCTTCTTTCTTTTTAATTTTTTTAACGTTTATTCATTTTAGAGAGATGGAGAGACACAGAGGGTGAGCAGGGGAGGGGCAGAGAGAGAGGGAGACACGGAATCTGAAGCAGCCTCCAGGCTCTGAGCTGCCGGCACAGAGCCTGATGCAGGGCTCAAACCCACAGACCTGAGCTGAACTTGGTTGCTCAACTGACTGAGCCACCCAGGCGCCCCTTAAGCAGCATGCTTCTGACAAGAGTTTTCATTAAACTCTGATAGAGCCACACCGGTGATGCTGCAGAAGCACAGGGTGATAAGGCCAAGGGGGGAATCTTGCTTGAAAACGTAACTGTGCTTTGATTTGTTTTCAATCGGTATAGTGACATTACTTAGAAATTGTAATTAATGGGGCATGAGTTCGAGCCCTGCGTGGGGTTCTCTCCTGTCAGTGCAGAACCCACTTCAGATCCTCTGTCCCCCCTCTCTTCTTGACCCTGCCCCACTTATGCTCTGTCTCTCTTTCAAAAAGAAACGTTAAAAAAAAAGGCACTGTAATTAACATTGAAGGTAGAGGTTATCTGACTTTGTTTTTCAAAATGGATGTCTAAACACTGAAAGATACTGTTTTATCAGGACTCTCAAACTCACATGCCTCTAGAAGTCCGGAGATTAGTGCCTCAAAGCGATGAGCTTCTTTCCTTTCTAATGCCAGCTAATTTTGCATGGCAGGAATGAGAATTCACCTGCTTCACCGTGCTGATGGCTATTTTTTTACATTTAGCTACAGGGATCTGTTTGAGATTTTCTTTAAACCTTGGGTTGAGCCCTTCCAAAAATACATCTGCGAGCCTGATACAGGCTGTGGGCCACCAGTCTGCACCCTCTGCCCGTCTAGGTGTTCATGTTTCTGTGTGTTAGCGTGTATGGTTTCTGTTCTTCCGCTCATTGCAATACGGGCATCTCCTTCCCTAAGTATACTGGCCACCGTGATCATGTTACTGTTACTTACCACTGCCTCCAGGGTTGCAGGCCAAGGGTGCCAGGGTATAGGAAGTGCACAGGCTCTGGACACATGGCCCAAGATTGGACCTCAGCTCTGCCACGTGCCAGCTCAGAAAGGGACATAACCCCTCTGCTCAGGCCTCAGTTTCTTCATTTGTAAATGTATAATACCCACCACCCCAGGTGTGGCAAGGAGTGATGAGAAGGCAGTTACAAAAGCCTCAGCTCACGGAAGATGCTCAAATACGAAGGCTCCCTTCTTTTCTTAAAAATCTTAGCGAGTTGAAAACTCACTGCAGGCTGCAGCCCTTCCTGAAAGGCTTTCATGACCTCTTCTGCTCACTGGACCCTTTTCACTTCCAAATTCCTGTTGCCCTTCAGGTTTTGGCATTTAGTGGACAGTTCTTCACATTACCAGGTCATTTTTCATATGCATGTGACACTTTGCCTCAATTAGGCCATCAATGCCCCAAACAAACTTTTCTCCTTAAAAAAAAAAAGTCTATTTATTTTGAGAGAGAGAGAGAACAAGCAGGGGAGGGGCAGAGACAGATGGAGAGAGAGAGAGAGAGAGAGAGCGAGAATCCCAAGCTCTGCACTTAGCACAGAGCCTGACATGGGGCTCCAACTCACAAATGGTGAGATCATCACCTGAGCTGAAATCAAGAGTTGGATGCTTAACTGAGCCACCCAGGCACCCTGGTACTTTTCTCCTTTTCAAATGAGCTTAATTCCTTGCACTTGACTTTGAACCAGCCTTTGCCTGTGTCAAGCTTTCTTGTCAGAGCAGCATAAGGAAGTGAACATCGCAGATTGGATACTGTAACAGGGCAGCTGGCACACAAAGTGGAAAAACTGGAAAGAAACAGGTGAATATACAGTGTTGGTGGTCACCAAGGAGATCAGGCAAGAGAGGTGGATGACCAAACTCAACCTTACTTCTGCTTCTGGAAAAATGAAACAAAGTGCCATTTTCCGGAGGGGACAGTGAGCATGGCAGGCTGAAAAACGTCTCCCAAAGATGTCAGGTCCTAATCCCCAGAGCCTGCAAATACGACCTCACATGGGGAAAGATGTAATTAAGTGAAGAATCTTGAGTTGTGGAGATTATCTTGGATTATCCAGATGGACCCTAAATGCAATCACAGATGTCCTTGTAAGAGGGAGGCAGAGGGAGCTTTGATAGCAGCTGAGAGGAGGGGAAGGAAGGTAATGTGTGGTTGAAAACAGAGAAGGGGATCTGAGTACCACACAGAGAAGAGGCCACATGTTGCAAGAAGAGTGAGGCGGAATCAGATGCCACACTGCAGGCTGTCAAGGCGGAGGAAGGGGCCATCAGCCAAGGGAGACAGGAATGCACCTGTAGACATGTAAATAAGGCCAGGAAATGTATTCTGTCCTAGAGCCTCTGCAGGGCATATGGCTCTGCCAACACTTTAATTTCAGCCCAGTGATACTATTTCCAACTTCTGGCCTCTGGAACCATTTAAGAAGGTATTGTTTTAAGCCCCTAGGTTTGTAGTAATTTGTTACAGCAGCAATAGGAAACTCACGGAGCAAGTGAGGGAAAGAAGCTGAGGGAAATGAAATAAGGAAGAGTCGTGGAGCCAGTGTGGGTGCCTGGAAGAACCCTTCAGAAAATATCAAAGACCCCAGGGCTTGTCTTGGCTATTTCATCAGCCGGCTGTTTTAGGTTGGGAGGAGTCACTTCACCTTTGAGCCAGGATCTCCTCATCCAGAAAATGGGATAATAACTCATCTGTCATCTGGAGTTGCTATGATCTTAGTGTTCAAGAATGACACTGTACCGTGGCAAAGTGCTTGGGGTGGGTTCCAACTGTGCTTCCCTGGAACACGAGCGCTGGACTGATGCAGCCTGCGGAAGTCGACCGGGAGACCCCCTTACTCATTTCACAGGGAAAGAAAGGAGTCGGAGGGATAGTTTTATTCGTTTGATGATTCCTTCTCATACTCTCATTTAGGCCTTTGGTCCTTGCCCATACAAAAAATCGGTGAAGACGGCACCTGACGTGGTGCAAATTATACGTTCATTGGAAGGTTAAAAAAATTCTCGGGGTGCCCGGATGGCTCAGCCGGTTGAGGGTCCAACTCTCGGTTTCAGCTCAGGTCGTGATCTCACAGTTCATGAATTTGAGCTCCATGTCAGGCTCTGAGCTGACAGCGCAGACGGAGCCAGCTTAGGGCTCTCTCTCTCTGCCCCTCCCCCACTCACTCTGTCTCTCTCTCTCTCTCTCTCTCTCTCTCTCAAAATAAATAAATAAACTTAGAAAAGCTCCTTATAGGTGATATTTTGCAGAGACCACTGAGACCCTCAACTTCTACATCAGAACCAGTCTTGAACCACCAAAGTGACACCCTGAGAGTATTCTGCCACTTCCTGGCTAGGTGAACTTAGGGAAGCTCCTCACCTCTGTGACTCATTTCCCCCATCTGCAAAACGGGGATACCACCTTCCTCCGTGGGTACTTTTGTGGGGTGGTTGAAATAATATATGTAAAGTGCTTAGCGTGGGCATAGTAAGTGCTCAATAATTGGCAGTTTCTTAGCAATATTATTATTTGTCACTATGGTTACCCAGCTCTTAATGAAGCTAATTAACTTTGGAAAAATTTCATCTCCTGTATTTTTTTTAATGTTTATTTATTTTTGAAGGAGAAAGAGGCAGAGCATGAGCGGGGGAGGGGTAGGGATGGAGAGAGACAGAGACACAGAATCTGAAGCAAACTCCAGGCTCTGAGCCTGACGCGGGGCTTGAACTCACAAGCCGTGAGATCATGACCTGAGCCGAAGTCAGATGCTCAACCGACTGAGCCCCCCCCCCCCGGGGAACCCCATCATCTCCTGTATTCTTCCATCAGGTAGCCATCGATCCTACCAGCAGGACCTGTGTTGTGGGAATAAAAGAGCTGAGTGGTGAAGCAAAATGAAGTTAGAGACAGACCTAAGTTTCATCCTACTTAGATGGCCAGCCGTGTGATAGGGGGCCAACCGTGTGAACTTTTCTGAGCCGCAGTTTTCCCACCTGTAGCATGACAATGATATTTATGGTCGTGGTATTTATCTCACTGACGTGTTACGAGGGTTGCACAAGACCTTGCGTTCACAGGGCTTAGCATAGCCAGCAAAGCATAGGCGCTTCATCAATATTCGAGGAATTCAATTCCCTTGCTTTCATTTCCATCCAAAAGTAGAGAAAAGCCTGAAGGTCTCGGAGGCGGTGAATGTCACCGGGCTCTTAGCTGAATGTGAAAACTGTAACTTCACACCTGGTGTTTGTGTCGCTTTAAAAGGCCTCGGGTTCTCTGTTGCTCTTGGTATCATTTCTAGGAGGTTGACTTAACAGGAAACAGGACCCTTCTCTCCCAGAAACCTGAGGCCTTAGCCTGGAGAAAAATCCCTTAGCCAGGAGGCCTGCTCAGTGGTGACCTTTCACAGGCAAATTTACCTCAGGCCCCGGGTGGGCGGGAAGAGGCCCCGGGAGCTCCCCTTCCCAAGCGAGGCCCAGCGCTGTGGGAATTTCCTCCCGCCTCCCTGGGCCGGCCCTGGCTGCGCCTCACTGAGCGGCCTGCGGTTTCTGTCGCTGCTGAAACTGCTGTGGAAAGTTTAGCTTGAGAAGAAGAGGGAACTAGGGTGTTTTGATTTTTTTCCCTTTCTTTTTGAGAGTCCAAACCACATGCTTTGCCCATGGGGTGACTGCCCGGTGGAGCCCCCCACAGCACCCCCCCCCCAACCCCGGCCCTGGGGGGTGGGGGCACGCTGACTTCGAGAAGACAGTGACACGGGGACAGGAGCCAGATCTCCTCAGAAATCAAACGGCACAGGTTCACACGCCACCAGGGACTGCTGGAATGTTGCTTTGTTTTGGACTCTGGATTTATAGTCCAGCCCCTCCTTCCCCACCCCCTGGAACTTGATTTATTATTGTGCCGACCCGGTGGCTCCCCTCCAACTTTATTTCTTTCTTCAGAAGTAAACAAGGATTTTACAACTCCATAACCTCCCCAAAGTTTGTTTGTTCTTCCCTCCGTACAGTGTGGGCCATGTTTGTTCCCTGGGAAAGTCTCTTCTCTAATTATTTTCACATTTCAACAGCTTTTGTTTCTTCTTCTTTCTCAGAGGTTTATAAAAATGCTGATGGCGGATTTGCTCCAGGCTACATTTTCTCCTCGGCACAGGGGAGCCTCGGTGACTGGGGGCCATGTTGCCTTTTCTTACCGTGTTCACTGTGCCAGAAGGAAATGTGAAAATCCTGAAGTGTTCCTTCGGATGGCTGAAGGAAAAATATGTAAATCGGTAAAGAGAGGAAATTCTGCTGATCTTGGACAAGGAGCCTTTGACAAAGTTGTGTGTGTGAGACTGCTGAGAAGAAGGCTGTGTTGATGACTGACTTTTCATTTTAAGTTGGGATCTTTTCTGCCTCCGAGCACAGACGGAAAACTTGGTGCGTTTCAAGGAAATAGGATTTAGAAAATCAAAGGCTAATACATTTTAGCAAAATCTTGGATTATGGGACAGGGGATGGCTTGTTCTCGCCAAACACTGCGAATCTAAACTTGATGTTTGCATACTCAGTTTGTAGACTGAAGCGTCTCTTTCTAACAATGGCAGTCAATGGTTCTGGGTGAAATTGGGGCTCAAAAGGTTGGTGCATTGTTTTCTCCCATCCTTATAAGGCCCTACGTGTCTCGCTGGTTTCAGCAAGACATCCTCCCCCACACATCCACCCCCAGAGAGCCTTACTGACTCTGAGTGGCTCCAGAATCTCAGATTCACATGGGCCATCAGCTGTTGTGTGAAATTCCAGACCTGCCCCTGACCATCTCTTCCGGTATCTGACAAGGACCCTCAAACCTGACCATCCAAAATAGAACTGTGATCTTACCCTCAGTCTGCACTCTTCTCAAATTTCCCACCTCAGAGGGGGGCACCATCATCCATCGAGACCCCTTGCAAGGGAGCCTGGAGTCATCCCACCTTCCCCATCTCTCCCACCTGATCGGTCCTTGAAAGTTGTCCATTCTACCCACCCCCTGTCTGTTGAATAGGATCATTTCCCTCCTTCCCCACAGACATTTGCCTCATTCAGGCTTTCATTGCCTGTCACCTAGCCCACTGCCATAGTCTCCTTGTTGCTCTCTGCTGTGGTCTGAATGTGTGTGTCCCCCAAAATCATATGTTGAAATCCTAATGTCCAGTGTGATAGTATTAGGAGGTGGGACCTTTGGGAGATGCTTGGCTCCTGAAGATGGAACCATCATGAATGGGATAGGTGCCCTTAGAAAAGAGGCCTCAGAGAACTTGCTAGCCCCTCCACTGTGTGAGTAGCAGCAAGAAGTCCACAGTCGGCAACCCGGAAGAGGGCCTTTGCCAGACCCCAACCATGCTGGCACCTAGATCGTGGACTTCCAGCCTCTAAAATTGTGAGAAATACATGCCCATTGTGAATAAGCAGCCAGGTCTGCTGGTATTCTGTTATAGCAGTTCAAACAGATTAAGGCAGTCCCTATATAATATCTCACTCCCGCAGCCACATCACAGGGATCGCCTGCCAACCTGTGAGAGTGCTCTGACTGCAGGAGGGACATCACCTTTGTCCCTCTCACCCCCTTGTCCAATCAGGCTGCTCCCAGCCCCTGGCACTCAGTGCCCTCCGGGAGCTAGTTCCAGCCTCCTCCCCAGGCTTGTCCTGCTGCTCAAGCCCCACATCCACCCACCCATCGCATAGCTGGTTAGTCCTCCAGGTACATCCCATGCTCTTCCATGCTTCACGCTGTTCCTTGACTTGGAGTGCTTTCTGTCATAGGCTACAAATTGTTTCCTGTTCAGAGTCCTCCTTTCAGAATAAAGCAGAAACTACCTTGGATCTCACCTACCTTCATTTACCATGTGTGGTCTGGAATGTCCCGCTGCCAGGCACCCCTACCGTCTTGGACCCTCTGGCACCAGGTTCCGAGCCTGAGTGTGCCGCATCCCTTACAACATGGGGAATTGAACTGGGGACCACCCGGGCTCAGGGTCCTGCCTTCCGTAACTCATAGGTCTTCTGTTGTGCATGAGGAAGTCCCAGTATGCTTCAAGGATGATCCCACTGTAGCCTGTTGGCACACGTTTTATCCAGGAATAGGGCAGCAGAGAGGCCACAAGCTTGAGGCCACTGTCCCCTTTGCTAAGACTTTAAGTGAAACAGGGAAGTTTCCAGGATCTGGGAGGTCAAAACCTCACAGCTTTATTCATTCCTTTAGCTAGTTTTTTTAGACATCCTACTACGTGCTAGAGACCGGGGCTGAGTGCTCAGGTTACAAAGATGAATTAAACAGCATCCTTGTCTTAGAAGAGCTCTTGACTCAGGCTGTGAAGTTCCTTTCTGGGACCTGCCCAGCCCCAACCCCAGCCCAAGGACCAGGAAATCACCTGTGCTCAGAGTCAGGGTACACATATGAGATGGATAGGACTGGGCTGGAGGGTAAGGAAAAGAGAAAGTGAAAGATCAGTCCTGGGAAGACCTGAGTCTTGCCATTATCTGAGGCCCATGCTATCTCTGGGTCTCAGCTCCCTTATCTATGAAGTAGGGATCCACACCCTTGCTTGTTCACAGTATAGCGTTGTGAGCACAGGCTATGTGGAGCCCTAGGTCAAGGCTAAGGATGCAAATACACATCCAGTACAGTGTCTATCATACTAAAGGTGCTCCATAAATATTGTTTGGATAAATGAGAATAAATGAATGGTTTCTCCTCTCAGCCTTATAGAGAAAGGCCAAAGAGCACCTGCTGCACTTTACCCATGTCACAACATGGTACCAACAACCACAGCTAACAGGACCAGCATGAGCTAAGGCTGCCTATGGGATAGATGGTTTGCTTTTCCTCTCCTCTGGATGGAGAGTGGTTTCTGTTCAGGTATGCTTGGGAGGGCTCTGTGGCGGAGGCAAGCTCAGAGCAGCCCTTGGGCAAGGTCAGACCATACACTCCGCCCTCCAGGCTTCTTGGGGGACACTGGAACTTCTGCAGAGGGTCTCTTTCCATCTTGGCTTCCTTCCTGAACATGGCTGGGAGACACATAAGGATCGTACATCCTGGAGGCAAGAACCTTGCTTGGGATCCTCTGCAGATGCAAAGGAGGTCTTTGCAGTAGGGAGACACTTTGGCCCTCTCTATTTGTTTCTAGATGTTTTGCCACATCATTGTCCTTCTGGGTCTTCATGTGCTTCTGGCTGTCTTTTTATTGTTCTCATGGTCTCTTTTCTCTCTGTCCATCCCTACTCTGACTGGAGGTGTTCATCTCTCTCATTTTCTCTTTCTTGTCTCTCTTTTTCTCTTTTCTTCTTCTTCTTCTTCTTCTTCTTCTTCTTCTTCTTCTTCTCCTTCTCCTTCTCCTTCTTCTTCTTCTTCTTCTTTTTAATTTTTAGAGAGGGAGAGCATGAGCAGGGGAAAGAGACAGAGGGGAGGAGAGAGAGAATATTAAGCAGGCTTCATGCTCAGTGTTGATCCTGACATAGGGCTTCATCCCATGACCCTGGGATCATGACTTGAACTAAAATCAAGAGTTGGATGCTCAACTGACTGAGCCATCCAGGTGCCCCCTCTGCTCTCCTTTTTTCAAAATGAAAAAATTTGGGACTGATTGAAATTACTTTTAGCCTGGAAGTTCTATGATCATACCCCCCTTGAGGGCAAGGATCCCTGTCTGTCTGTTTACTGTAATGCATATGACATCTAGCATAGCAACTACACTCACTAGTGATGCCCAAATATTGTTGACCGAACACATGGAGAAGGCATGTTTTCTTCAGAAGTCTGAGGAGGGTCAGGACAGGGCCAGAAAGCCCTGAGAAAAAGGCTACAGTTTTGGTCTGGCTTCATCTAAGCTATAAGGGGAAGGGCAGAAAAACATTGGTTGAGATTTTTAGATTGTCCTGCCCAGTTTCCCATGAGAAGTGAGAAGTATGACAGATTCTGAGTAGAAGCATCTCTTGGGAATAAAGAGGCTGTGTTTAGAAGCATGTCCCTGGGTTTTATCTCTTAGAAACATGAGGACCTGGGGGACAGAAAGCCCTGAGGATGCCTGGTGCTACAGGAGCATGTAATGTGGAGTCCCTGTCCTCAAGGGGTTGACAGTCACCTCATAAGAGTCTTAACTGCAGTAGGAGTCCCCATCCCTGTCCCATCTCAGCATGGCTGTTTGAACCTGCTCTTTTGGCCCAATCCTACCTGGAAAGTGAGGGATGTGAGTTAGATGATCCCTAAAGGCTCTGCCAGTCTCTGTGGTTCTTAGATTCACAAAATGAGGTAGGGGGTGGCCTGGTGGTTTGAGCAGGATTCCATGTCAGAAGCTGTTTCTCTCACAGGAAAGATGGGAAACTATGATTTGATTGATCTGCTCATTGCTGGCAGCACTGAATGTGTCTCTGATCTGTATGCTGACTCATGCAGGCCTTTCTAGAAGGGCTTCCTGGCCCAGGAATTGTGAATGTGGTAAACGGTACGTGGGAATCTAGAACACAGGAATCCAGGTCTCTGAGCCATAATTGTCTGTATGGGCGATAAGCCAAAAAGTTCACAACTTGAAGTGTCAGGAAAATAATACTTTGGTTGTCTAGTTCATCTTTATATTTCACCCTTTGGGTTGTCCCCCCACCTCAGAAAACATACATATATACATATGACCACAGTTAATGAGGTCAGGCAGTGTATGCCCCTTGAACCACACACAAATACAGCCACCCATGTGGATACCCAGCTGACATGCGTCAAACAGGCACATGCCTTAGACATGTTTAGAGATTCTATATGTTCTACACCCATAAAAACCCACCTGGATATTCAGATATTTTATTCTTGCCCTTGGACTAGCATTTGGAGATACACAATGTGGTTGACAGAATAGTGGCCCCCTAAAGATCCCTAGAATCTGTAGGTTATGTTACATGGCAAAGAGAATTAAGGTTGCAGATAGAATTAAGATAGAATAGTAGCCTAGACGCTCCAGGTGGGACCAATATAATCACAGAGTTCCTTAAAAATGGAAGAAGTGAAAGAGTCAGCGTCAGGGTAATGCAATGTGTGAAAGAAAGACCCCACCAGCCACTGATGGCTTTGAAGAGAAAGCCAAGGAGTGTGGACAATCTTCAGCTGGGAAAGGCAAGGCAACAGATTCTGCAATAGAGCCTCCAGAAAGGAATACAGCCTTCCCACACCCTGATTTTAGCCCAGTGATACCTGTCTCAAACTTCTGGCCTCTAGAATCCATAAGACCATTATTTTGGGTTGCTTGAAGCCACTGAGTTTGTTGTAATTTGTTACAGCAATAGGAAAATGAATACCCACAGAAACATAGTCTCATAGCCATAGAACCTATGGTCTGGTAGAGAAGACAGGTGCAGAACCAGAAGACAGAGTGTTCTAGAATACATAGTAAAAGGGCTGTAATAGGAGTAGACCACACTGTGAGAAAACACACAGAAGAAACCTCCAACCCAGATTTGGGCATGGAACCAAGGTTTCCTCATGGAAACTCCATGAGGGCAGGGACCAACACAGGCCAACGTCAGCAACAGCTACTACTGTGCCTTTATGTACTGGGTGCCCAATAAATATGTGTTATAAGGGTGAAAGAGGAAGGGGGAGAGGGGAGAAAGATGAAAGAAAGGTCAGATTTAGGGCCTGATAGATAAATAAGATAAATAGAATAGAAAGCAAGGAAACATGTTCCAGGCAGAAGGGACAGCATGGGCAAGATGTGAAGGCTATTTAGAGAACTAAATAAAGTTTAGTTTGGCTGGGACACAGTGCCCCATGGGGAATGGGGAAAGATGAGTCGGGCAAGGTACAGATCATAAGGGGCCTTATCAGCTATAATTAGACATTTGGCCTGTATCCTATATACAACTGGCTGGTTCTCTCTCTCTCTCTCTCTCTCTCTCTCCCTCCCTCCCTCCCTCCCTCTCCCTCTCCCTCCCTCCCTCCCTCCCTCCGTCCCTCCTTCCTTCCCTCCCTCCCTCCCTCCCTTTCTCTCTCTCCCTCCTCTATTTTTTTCTCTCTGTCCTTTTTCTTTTGGTTTATACTTTAATATCTTTTAAGTGGAGTATGTTTGTTCAATGTCAGTTATGTCTTATTTGACATAACCTTATTTGGCTTATGGAAATATTTCATCCTTTTCTCCTTATGTTTTTCAGTCACTTCCTCCATTTTAACAATGCTTCATGACCTAACTCATCAATTTTCATTTTGGGTAAGATGGGATGATCCAGTAGACAAAGAGCACTGGATATGTAATCACAGCCATCTGGGTTCAAGTCCACACATGCATGCGTGCGCGCGCACACACACACACACACACACACCTTTTATCAGCTAGTATTTGACCTCTGTAATCCCTACTTTCCGATTCTGTAAAATGGGACCAGAATAGTGCTTTCCTTATGGTCTTGCTCTGATTATCAAATGAGCTAGTCCATAGAAGTGCTTTCAAAAGGGCCAGGTATACAGCAAGTAGTCAATGACACATATCTACCCAAATCATCACTCTTTGGATAGCTATTCTTTTTTTAAAAAAATTTTTTTAACGTTTATTTATTTTTGAGACAGAGAGAGACAGAGCATGAACAGGGAAGGAGCAGAGAGAGAGGGAGACACAGAATCTGAAACAGGCTCCAGGCTCTGAGCTGTCAGCACAGAGCCCGACTCGGGGCTCGAACTCACGGACCGTGAGATCATGACCTGAGCCGAAGTCAGTCGCTTAACCGACCAAGCCACCCAGGCGCCCCAGATAGCTATTCTTAATCCGCCATAACCCTTGTCCTGGTGAGTGTCTGTGTCCCTTCACATCACTGCCATCCTTCTGCACTCTGTGCCCCACGGACCATGTGGACCATAAGCTCCCTTGCCTTCTAGCTCCAAACGAGTCCAGCCTATGGGAGGCACTAGCAGGTGCAGAGTTGAAGGAGAATGAAATTGGAGTCTTTTTTCTCCCTGGTTCCCTCTTTCAGGCCTTCTGAAGCCCAAGTGATTTCCTCTGTTGACAGCAGCCTCTTCTCAGAAGACCTTCTCTCTACAACTATCCTCTTTTGGTTCCAGGAACAGCTCCCTATTCTTTCCCCTTCATGCCCTAGTGATAGCAGTGGCTCTCTGCCGTTTCAAGCCCAAGATTTCCTTTGTACTATTTGATACTGCTTTCCTTTGCACCTAAGTGAGGGTCCTTTCACTAAAAGTCCCCCCAGTAACCCCATTTGAGCATGCCTTCTGTTCCTGCTGGAACCCTGACTGGCAACTTTTTCTCGGGCATTGAGGCTGGTGGCTTAACAGGCTGAGAATGGAGCCCTTGTCCCTCTGGTCAGCTATGAAACATTTACCCAGGTGGCCACATTGTCACAAGACCCCTTCTCGTCTATTCTGCAAGAAGCTTTGAAAGTATAAAGAAAATCTGTACGCTTAATAAACATTGTGACCATAACTCTGTAGCAGGAAATGAAACCAAAACCAAGTGGCCAAGGCAGAAAACTGGGTCACTGTGGATTTCCTGCAGCCAAAAGGCCATGAGTCTGAGTGACCAGGTTGAGGCCATGGGGGAAAGTAGACTAGCAGGTCTAGGGACCACTGTAGTAGCCCTGCTTTCCTGAGTCAGCTTCCTGCTTTTTCCTTTTGCCACAGTCCAGCGCTGTGTGGACCCTTCATCTGTATACTTCTCCAGCCTCCATAGGTTAGCAGTTCTCCCCTGCTGGGCACATCACTGAAATGGAAGTCCCAATTGTTTCTTCTCCCACCACAATCCATGTTTCTCTGCAGAAATAGAAGCTCAATCACTTTTCTCTTCACCCCCATTTAGGGCTACAGTACACAGTCCTCCTCATTTCCCCCACACATCCTCCCCATACCTGGGCTCCTTTCTTGTTCCAGTCAGGTCTCCCTTTTCCCAACTGTGAACTTGTTGTGGTCAAGGAGTCTTCATGGCCTTGGTACCCAGCTCAGAGCATGCTTTTTAGAAAGTCCTGAGGCTAGTTCTGTAGTTAGGAGCATAGGCTTTGGAAGCAAAGAGATAGATCTTGGTTCCTTTGGTCTTCTATTAATCACTTCTCAAATTAACCTGATTCTTGTCATGTTGGTACCACCGGCTTCAGGTGCGGTATTTTATCTTATTGAGTTTTATTTTCCTCATGTGGAAAATGGAGATAAAATTACCCTCTTCAGAGTTGTTGTAGGGATTGAAATGGTATATACAAAACTCTTAGTGGATTAGCATACACAGAAACAATTATTGTTATTATGTTTGTGAATAAAACTTTTTGAAATTAGAGATCCATGTGCCTGGTTGCCTATAATTTAAAAATGGACAAGGAAACAGAACTATCAGAAGGTCAAAGCAGAAGAAGCATCATTTTCCATCAGTGCATCTGCCTGCGTTCATGGAGCAGCTGTATCCTATCATTAGAGAGGTTTGGGGTCTCAGATCTGCTGATCACAAATTACCCACTGAAGGCATGTCACCCCACATCCATGAGCCTGTTTCCTAATCTCTCGTATTGGCTTAGTAACACCCTCCACTCGAGGTTATTTTCTCCCTGGATGATAATTGAGCACCTACTATGTGCCAGACACTATTCTAGGCTATAAATATAGCCACAAAAATAAAGGGAGATTAACCTCTGCCCTCATGGGGCTTACATTTCAGTTGGGGAAGGAGCAGGGGGAAACCTATAACAAGCAAGGAAATAAATACATCAGCAAGCTAATTTCAGGTGTTAAATATTATGGAGAAAATAAAAGAAGAACTAGAATATAGAATAGTCTTGTCAAGGGGTCTGGTCATGTTCCCTGATTGAGCTGGTCAGGGTGAGACTCTCAGAGGAGGTGAATTTGAACTTGAATGAAGAGAAAGAGCCAACCATAGAAGGATCTGGGGGAAAGTGTTCCAGTCAGATTAACAGCCAGTACAAAAGTCAGAGGTTAAATAAACAAGCTTGTATATTTAAGGCATTAAAAACAGGCCAGTGTGGCCAGAGCACAGGACAGCAGAGGAAGAGACCAGGTCACATGGTGGTGAGGATTAAGCGAAATGGTGTGACTGCACTGCCCAGAACAACAGCAGACATAGTGGGTATGTTTGATGGGTGCTATCCTTCCCTTGATGTCACCTCTACCTTGGGGACCCGCTGTGTGCCAATGTAAGATGCGAAACTCAGTAAACCATATCTCCATCTCTAAGGAGCTCATCGTCTAATATAAGGGAAAGATATTGACTTCACAAATAAATCTGAACCAGGCAGATGATGTGAACTAAAGCCAAGTAATAGTACCTGGGCAATGATACAAACATAGAATAGGTATAGATGTGGCTGTGGACTTGTCATTCTATCTATTTCTACAGCACATGAACGAACAAAGCCTGTCTACAGCAGACCTGAATTTATATGAGCATATATTAGTTCCCCAATTTTCCCCTGGGAAAGTAGAAATGTAGAAAACAGCTTCCACCTGCCCTTTCTCCATGACCATTTGAGGTCAAGTATTATGTCTTAAATTCAACAAGCAGTGAAAGCATACACCTACAAAGTCTCATTGAAGCTCTGTAGGGAAAGAAGATGGAGGGGTCAGTGGTGATACTTAAAAAAAATGTTCTAAGTTTGTTCTTGATTTATACTAAGTATTTTACAATGCTAAAAATTGAAATACGGAACGAAAATCAGGAAGATTCAAAAATAAAGTTATTATAGATGTCAAAATTGGGGTGGCATAAGAACATATATCTGCAGTCCATAAGGAACCTCAGGATTTCTATCAGTGAGTTATCCATTTGATTCTGTGCAGCTTCAAGGTCAAAACCAATCATAGAGTGAGACCACAGAACTCCACATAGATGATCTTCCTGTGAGATGGCGTTTGGCAAAGGAAGCCCTGAAAAAAAGCCAATATCTGCCATTGAATGTAGTCAGAATGATTTAGACCTGAACACTTTCCAAAGCAGGGGGTGCCATTTGTCCAATAGAATTGCAGAAAATATTTTAATAATATGCTATAGAACATGTACTTTTGAACAATTTAACTTGTCAATGAATCTTCTAGGTTGAATTAGTTATAAATTGTGTCACTAAAATTACCTTAAAAATTTGAGCCATTGAAAGGGCTATGGACTATGTAATAATTACGTTTTTCTAGTCGTTGTCAGCCCAAAATAGAGTTTTAGAAGTGTTGACGTTAGGCTGCCCTTGCTGCCAACAATTAGATAGACATTTACCCATTGAAATAATAACTTCAGCAGAAGAAAAGATCCTTTCCTTCCAGCGTCTGTGGGAATGTGCCATGGGGCACATTTGTGAATTATCATCTGACCATGATAGGTAGGACCCAGTGCTGGCCTTTGTAGCCCTGGAGTCCACACAAAGAGGGCCTTAAAAAATATTGGCTAGTTGTGATGTCAAGAGAAGTTTGCAGCTCTTTTCAAAAATGACAGAGTTGAGATGGTAGAGTTTGTTTAGAGAATGCAATGATTTGGAAGAGTTTTAAAAATAAGTGAGTGACTCTATTTTGTTTTCCCCTGCTTCTGTCAAATTGATTTACATTTGAGGCACATGAAGGCTAGGTGCATGGCCTTGACATAGTCCTTGAGTCAGCCCTGTGTCCTGCAGTTTGACAAAAGCAGGCTGTCCCACCCATGTCCCAAAATCATTGCAGACACAGTGGACTAGTTTTTGGCACTTGGGCAAAAATTTCAACCTGCTGTAGACCATATTTCCTGCATTTCCCTAAAGGGCCCCCCCAACCCAAATGTCCTGTTTTCCCTTAAGGTATCCAGACACAGAGCATCCCCATGCTGGAAACCCGGGGACTGTGGAGTAGAAAAATATGACTCCTCCCTCTCCCTCATATGTTTTGTTAGGTTCAAAAAAAGCAGGTGCAAATCACAACTGAATTTGAAACCCCAAAAGAAGCCAGAGCAAATCAACTTAACAACAACAAAAAAAGCTTATTATAGCAAAGCCTCCAAGCAATTATCAACTCCCTGGCTGATTTCAGAGCCCCCTAAGGACCTCATGTGGATTGAATCCCCATGATCTAGCTTCATGTGAGGACTGAGTGGGCTGTTCCTGAGCCAAATGTCTGAGGCTGTGGGTAAATATATTGATATCCTAGCAACTTGCAAAAGCCACAGTACCTTAGACAAGGGCTTGTTTTCACATTTTGTTAACAGGAGAGTAGGTTTCAGATGGAGGCCTGGATATTTTGGGCCAATCAAAGAGGTTGTGATAAACACGAAGTCACTTCCTTTTGGTCATCTTTGTCTGCCCTTTGCCAGCTGGAGTCGTTTTCCCATTCAGCCACCCAGTGTTCTCCTGAAATGTAAAGTTTGTTCTTTTTTTTTTTTTTTTAAAGGTAGAAACCAATATTATTCAGTCACCAAATTCTCACTGGTTTAGAGTGCCTAGTTCCAGGCTCTGTGAATGGTTATAAACACGGAGATGTTTGAGATATGCTTTCCACCCTCAAGAAGAACATTATCTAGTCAGCAAGGTTCACTGTACCATCTCGCTCAACTTGCTGCTTCCCCCCTTGGTGTCTTTGCACTTGCCCTCTCCTCTGCCTGAACCAAATACCCTTGCTTCCCTTTCTTCTCTGTCAGAGGCATCTTCCACCCCCACCCGCACCTCTGGGATGGGCTGTGCTTTGGTCTCACATCTGTTTCACATTTCTCACCTGGCATGGGATTATCCGAGATCCTGTTTATCACTTCTTCCAGACATATTCCTTCAGCCTGGAACATTTCCTGGCACACGGTAGGCACATGACCATTATTGTTGGGATGAGTGAGTGAATGGATTCACTAAAAAGCATAGCACACTAAAGCCTGTCTCAGCTTAAATCTGGCTTGAATGCTTACGGTTTGGATGAACTTGGCTGAGTTATTTAGCTTACTAAGACTCACTTTTTCTATCTGTAAAATAGGAGTGAGACCTACTTTATAAGGCTGTTGTGAGGGCGAGCAAATTCTTATTAAGTTCTTAGCAAAATGACTGATCCATGAATAGTAGCCACTAGGATAGTTGTTGCTAACACATCTGGTTGGCCTACTATGTGCCAGGCACTGAGGATATAAAATAAATAGGGAACAGTACCTGCCTTCAGTAAACTCCCAGGCTGGTTTGGTAGACAGATATATTAACAGAAATTAAAAGGCTATTTTACAAGTTAAGTGGGATTAGGAACACAGAGGATCAGTTTAACCCAGACTGGGGTGAAGGGACTAGATAGATAAGGAAGAATTCATAGCAGAATGGTCCTGGGGATTGTGAGATCCAAATGGAAAAACAGACTTGGAATCTTGAAGGCCTCTCCAAACCCTGCCCTAAATATTTCTAACATACTTCATCATTTCCCTTCCCTTCCAAATCACCTTCCTTCAGCCATACTGTTGACTGTTATTGTTCTTTGAATTCCATAAGTGTGTTGCATTAGAATTTACAAAGGGCCTTTGTACATCATGTGATTGTTTCATTTGACTCTCCTAACTTCCCTGTAAGGCAGATAGAGCACATAATATACCATCCAGTTCATGAGTGAGGAAACTGAGTCTCTGAGAAACCACACAAATTCTAAGTGATCAGTTAGACGTGACTTTGAGGACTGAACTAAGTCCAATGACTTTCAGTTCCCACAGAGTGCAAATCCTATGAACGAACCAAGAGTATACCACCTCTGCACCTGTTCCTCACCATTTCTCCCACCTGAAATGCCCTCACCATCCTCTCTGTTCATCTGAATCTTTCCCTGCTTTGAAGTCCCTGCTCTAAGCCCAAACTCTCCTGGGAAGTTTCTCCCTGTCCACACAGCATACAGGGGTCTCTTGAACTGTTGAACTGGCTGGGCCATAATAGGACATTGATGTCCCCTGGAATCATGTTTACAGTTCATTTTCAGGTGCTCAGGGGCTCAGGGCTGAGCCACCAGAGGGAGAGACTATACCTTGTTAATCTCTGTATTTGGTATATAGTAGGTGCTCAGTAAATGCCTATTCATTAAGGGAATATCTTCAAGGTTGTTATTAGCCTGGAAGCCTCCTTTTAGGCTGATGGGAACATGTTTGCAGGAGAAGCAGGTGAGCTTTTGTTAGGCAACTAGGCCCTGATATAGAGATGTAAGTGAGGTGGAGGACCAAGGAGCACCTCGTCTGCTCAAGGGACACCAGATATGTAGATAATAATCACACAGATTGGGAAGTTCCAAATAGAGTAAGGTACAAGGTACAGTGGGAGATCCTGGGTGGTAGGGGGAGGAGGGAGTAGAGGGGAGGGAAGGGGTACAAGCCACCACAAAGGAGAGGAGGTATGGCAAGATCTGCAGAGGGTCTTAGAGCATAAGCAGGCACTGACCAAGATACCAGGTATGGTATGGGAGGGGGTAGAAAGGGGCTCTAAGGTCTAGAAAAGAAACCAAAGACAAAACCAAACCAATCTGGAGTCATGAAAGGATATAAAGTGGATATAAAAATATCACAGAGTATTGTTTAAATGCCTCCATAAAGTCTGAATAGATTTGCCTCCTGAGTGGGTGGATGGGTGGGTGGATGGATGGATGGATAGACGGATGGATGATATGAACATTATTAATATTAATAACTATGTGTTCGCAAGAGAGACTTAAGTTTATTGTTAAATCAAGAAATAAAGGTAAGCAATTTTAAAAATTCCTCTAGGGGTGCCTTGGTGACTCCGTCAGTTAAGTGTCCAGCTTCGGCTCAGGTCATGATTGGCGGGTTTAAGCCCCATGTCACGCTCTGTGCTGACAGCTTGGAGCCTGAGTCTGCTATAGATATTCTCTCTCTCTCTCTCTCTCTCTCTCTCTCTCTCTCTCTCTCTCTCCCCCCCCCCACCCCCACTCATGCTCTGTCTCTCTCTCTCTCAAAAATAAACATTTGAAAAAATTAAAAAATTCTTCTAAATTTCTTTATCCAGATGCGACCACTGTTAATGTTGGTGTAGGTTTTTCTAGTCTTTGTTTTATCTTTCTGTCTCTCCCATCTGCTGCCCATCCAGCCATACCCTTACCGTCCTGCATATATATATATATATCCCTTCAATCCAACCACTCATCTATCTATCTATACTTCTTAAAAAATTTTTAAGGTTTATTTATATAAAGAAAAAGAGAGAGACAGAACACGAGTCTGGGGAGGGACAGAGAGAGAGGGAGACAGAATCCACAGCAGACTCCAGGCTCTGAGCTGTCAGCACAGAACCCAGTGTGGGGCATGAACTCACAAACTGCGAGATCATGACCTGAGCCAGAGTCGGAAGCTTAACCCACTGAGCCACCCAGGCGCCCCAGCATCTATACTTTTCTAAAGCAAAAAATAGGCTCATATGGTACTTTACATTTTGTAACCTAATTTTTCTAACCAATTTGTTATGAGAATGTAGTTATGTCTACCTATTTTCAATCAGGCAGTAATAGTACTAAGAGAATGTTAAAGTTGGGATTATAAGCCTCTGTTTTTGGTTTGGTTTTGGTTTTGCCACTTTCAAAGGTGCTTCGATGAACATCGTTGGTCTCCTTTTGGTCCAAAGTTACGACAGAGAGGCTACTTTTCTTTAAAGCTCCCGAGGCTCTGGGATGATCAAGCAGAACTTGAATTTGATATGGGGTCGTATTTAATCCTCTGACATAAATCAGCTGCCTCCCCAAGTGACATCCTTTCATCTCCAGTCGCTCCCTCCCCACAGCAGCCAGGCAGGGTGGAGGGAGCTTTGTCACAGTGAGGATACCCCAGGGCAGCCAGTGGAGGTCACAGGCTGTCTCCAACTGATAGGCTTTGATGGCACCAGCTCTCCTGGCATCTCCACAGCACCGGTGATTCAGAGTTGTCAGCTAATGCAGCTAATGATGGATGTATGGCGTGTGACCCACAGATGGAAAAGCATGCTTTTGAAAGAAGACTAGTCAATGTAGCACGAGGGAGGAGAGAGGGACCAAGTTTATTAGCAAAATAGAACCCATCCTGCCGCTCCTTTGAGGCTTTAAACATTCACTAACCCTCCCCACCGCCAGCACTTACAGAAAAACAAACAAACAAACTCAACCTTTTTAGTTTAGCAAAGAGATAACCAATGTGGTGGAAAGAGGGCTGGCTTGAAGGCCAGAAGCTAAAGATTCTAGTTGCAGTTCTACTCCCCACTAGCTGTGGGGCCGGGGCAAATCACCCTCTTCTTGGGTTTATTTTTCTCCATCTCTAAAATGATCATACACAGATGATGTATAAGTGTTTGAATAAATGAGTCAGTGAAAAGTCATGCATCATCCAAAAATCATTTACTGAGGGATTTTCATGAGCTGGGGTTACACAGTCAAGCAAGAGAGACCAGCCCCTGATTTTGGAACTTGCACTCTAGGGGTGTGCGTGGAGGGGCCAGAATATAAAATAATCAAATAGACTGTCAAATAGTGATGAATGCTCCATTGAATACAGAGCAGCAGAGATGATATAGACCAGTTCAGGGCCTGGATTGGGTTGGGTAGTCAGGAGATGGTGACCTGGCAGCCAAGGTTGGAATAAGAACATAGAAAAACAATGCAGGTACAGCTGGGGAGAAACAATCTAGTTGAGGAAACCATCGTAACAGGGCCTTGTGAGCAAAGGTGAGCTTGGTGTTCAGTTAACTAGACACATAGCTGCTGACTGTCCCTCTGCGAGGCTTTGGGGGTGCCAGGATGAACAGGAAAGCTACAGGCTCCACCCTCATTGGGCTGAGAGTGGAAGAGGTGGGTTAATAAACAGGGGACACAGACCATGATAAGTACCATGATGCTAAGCAGGAAGTAAGCAGGGTTCTAGAGAAATGTGACAGAAGCCTCTAACCTAGCCCATGAAGGTTGGGACGCCTTCCCTGAGGAAGCTGAGATTGAAGCTGAGATCAGATAAAGCAAAATGAAAACAAGGAAGTATGGAACCTGAATTCTAACCTCTGATGGTCTCTCTGCCCATGCCCACTCTTTGGCCATGCCTGTGATTCTGCTGGACCCTACGTGATGCTGAGAAAATTCTTGACTCGTTTGGAGGAAGGCCAGGACATTGCAAGAAAAATACATGAGATTTATGAAAGCTTTCCATCAAACATTCATGCTGTCACATTATCACTTACTGGAGGATTTCTCAAACTTTGACTCACATCAGAATCCTCTAGTGGGCTGGTTGAAACACAGACTGTAGATCCCAACCCCCTGAGTTTCTGCTTCGGGATGCTTAGGTGGTGTCTGAGAATTTGCAGGTCTAACAAGTGCCCAGGTGATGGAGATACTGCTGGTCTGGGAACCATACTTTGAGAACCACTGCCTTAGTTCTTGACTCTTGGGGGAGGACTTTTAGGTCCATGGCAGTGTTTTCTAATTCTCCTCAAAGCTAGTAGAGGACAAAGGAGGGAGCAGAGCTAGAGATAGATACTCTCAGTCCAGGGCATCTGGGACTCTTCCAGAAGGATCCTCTCCAGTCTAGTTTTACCTTCAGACATTTTGTTGCCAGTAGATCCCAAAGAACAACACCTACTCTTGCTTTGGCATTTGTGTTCTAATGTGTAAACAAACTTAGAAATGTTTTCTTAGTTTTTTAAAGAAAGGTAGGAGGGCTTTGCCAAGCTAACAACACGAGATACAAACACACATTTTCAACCCATCTCTTAGGTGGTTTATCCTCAGCTCTTTTTTGTCTATCATGTGGCTCCCAAAGTCCGTACTAATTTTCTACTGGGTCACCTTCCTAAGACACCACTTTTATGGCCTCTGGGCTATGGACGATGCCCAGACCAACCCACCAGGCACTGTGTGAAGTCTGTGATAGTGGGTGGAGCCCCAGCTTTGCAGTCACATAACTCTGAATCTGAATTCCCAGGCCAACCACTTAGCATCAACCCTTCATGGGGGTTGTCTAACCTCTTTGAGCCTTATGAGAGTGGTGGGCGAGAGGCAGTAATAGCTCCACAATATTGTTGGGATAATTCAAGAGATGACAGATGTTAAGACTTCGGGGCATAGGAGGTGCCCAATAGGTTAAGGACTCTCATGACATTCTGTCATTTAAAGTGGTACTGGACAGAAAATTGCTGGCTCTAGGCCCATCACTCTGTCCCACATTTCCCCAGGCCTCAAGGGCATGCAATAGAAGATGGTGAGGCCATCACTCCATGCTTACCAGGCCCTCCTCCATGGAATAATTCCAGGCCCCTTACATCTTTTGTGTGGATTAATTCAATGGCCTTCAAAGGATCCCCCTGCCTCCAGAACACCCCTACAAGCTCTCCTCCTCATTATCACCAAGGGAATTATTATAAAGCAGAGGCTTGATCATGGCTGCCAAAACCCCATCAGAGATTCTCCATCATCCAGAGCAGGGATCACACCCTGAGAGCCTACAGAAGGCACAAAGAAACTGAAATGAGTGCCAGGACAGGTGGTTGGGTGGCTCAGTCAGTTAAGCATGTGACTCTTGGTTTCAGCTCAGGTCATGATCTCATGGTTCATGGGTTTGAGCCCCACATCAAGCTCTGCACTGATAGTGTGGAGCCTGCTTGGGATTCTCTCTCCCTCTCTCTCCCTGCCCTCTCCTACTCACACACTCTCTCTCTCAAAAATAAATAAACTTAAAAAAAAATAAATGAGTGCCAGGACCATGGGGAGACAATGGGAAGCAGTGGGGATTGTGGTGAACTGAAGCATGGCTATCTAAAGATATTCAATCTCAGAATTCTGTAAAATCCCCTGTGAACCAAATAAAACTTGTCCTGTACTGAGTGTAGCGTTGGACTGCCAGCGTACGAGAGCTTGTTTGGAGTATGAAGTCCAAGATCCTTCACCTGGCTTATGAGGATTAGCCTCCTTATTGCTATGCCTTGACTTAACGTCCACACAAGCGTCAAACTGCGGTTCCTTTGTACCTGTCATGCTGGTCCTCAGCTCTGTACCTTGATCAAGCCTGGAACGCCCTTTTTCCTACTCTTCTCTTGGCAAAATCCTGCTCATCCCTTTAAAACTCCTTTCAGGTAACACCTCCTCCAGGAAGCTCTCTTTGTACTCATTTTTGGTTCTGTCAGATGGATTTTGTACCATTTCCTGGTGCCCCAACAATATCGTCTGCTTTCCTCCATTATTATATTTATCAAGTGTTTAATATAGTTATATCTCTTGCATCTGCCTCCCCTGCCATGGTGTAGGCACCTATACCAGGTGTTAATCACCTTTGTACTTAGCAAAAAGGAGCTGTTTGATCATTGTTAAAGGGATGAATGGGGAGGCAGGTGGCTCCCATAGTGGTGGTGAAGAGTCTAAACAGTAGCATAAGGGCGTAGCCATCGGCAATAGGCAAAAATTGGGAGAAGTACAGGACCGGTCACTTCTACCTTCTTCCTCAGTCATGAACATCACAGGAATGGGGACAATGAAAGCAACAGAACTGAGGAGCAAGAATGTCTTTGATTTTTCTCTTCTCAGCTCCTAAAGACTGTCTCTCCCCTTATTCCTGATTAAAATTCTGAGGAGAGAATATGATTGTCAGATTAGATCACCTTAAGCCCTGATGAGATAGCTGCCCACACCAGACCACCCCCATCAACCAGCCAGACTACACATTGGCTGCCTGTTGGCAAGAGTTCCTCTTTGGTCCAGTTGAGGCAGGATCATCTGCTGGAATACATGGTGCCTTCCAGGTATAGAATCTCTCTGGAGGAACTTTGAGTGTGGTAGGTATTCTCTGGTGCAAGGTGCATGGTGCAAGGTTCAGGGGCAACACCAAGGTGAGGCAAGCAAGGTGTCTAGGGTGCAAAATTTAGGGAAGGATTACTCTCTGGGCTGTGCCAATGCCTTGCCCTATTCCCGGTCCTGATGGGACTGATTTCTTGCATGACTTCAAGAAGTCACTGTCTCTATGAACTTCAGTCTCTCCATCCATAAAATAAAGGGGTAAAACAATTTGGTTTGTTAGGTTCTTTTTGGCTTTGAAACTCCTTTATACTCCCCCAGCTTCTGGGATAGCTCATCCTCCTCCATGTTACCCCTGGGCTTTCCCCTTCTGTTGAAGAAGGGGCCTGATCGTCTCTTGATTAGCTTTCCAGCAAAGTTTCACTTGGCTTCCAACAGCTCAGCTCACAAGCCACTTAGCAAAGGCAGTCATGAAAGAACAACATAACATCTGTTCTGGCCCTTCACAGAGGACATGCCTTACATTCCTCCCCTCAAAGCAAAATTGATCAGCCTTGACCTGGGGCTGCACCAGGGAGAAGTAACCCTCGGCGGGCTGGGGTGCCATTCGGCGCCCAGATGAGGTCAGTTACCACATGGTCCCTGGTAGCCCTGAGGTATGAGAGGTATTTGCCTCACCTATTAATCACTCACAAGAGTGAATATCTTGAGTTGAACTGACAGTTTTCGTCTTAGCAGACAAAGGGGACTAAGGCTTGACTCCCACTTAGTGAAAGTCCATGTAGGTTTGTTCCTCTGAGATAGAGCTAGAGGACAACAGAAGGAGGAGGGGGGGAGATGATTAAAGGGAGCAGTGAGGTGGCAAGGGGGTGTTATTCATCTAGTCCGATCTCAGATCTTGTACTTGAACCCAAGCTAAGAGACTTCCATCAGTCATCCTCCTCCAGAGGCAGCTCATTTCACTGTTGGATGGCACAGATTATTAGAAATTAGCCAAAGTACATCTCTGACACATTCATATATTAGTCAGTGTGGAAGAGGAACAAGTAAATTTCTCATCCAAATAGTTGCCCTTAAAACCTTGGAAGACATTATCACATCCTACTAGAATCTCCTGTTCACTATGCAAAGAAAACAAGTCCCCGTTTCTTTCAGTGCATCCCTTCTATGACAAGTTTTCCAGGCACCATCCCCCCTGGTTTATCCTGGCGCCCCTCTTCAGGAATCACAGTGTATCAGTGACCTTCACACAATGTGGGGCCAGAGCTGCAAATGGTTATGCAAGTGTAGAGAGCAGATCAATCATCTCCACTTACAGATGCCATTGGGTGATGACAGAGCCAGGACAGAGCCAAGTTCTGCAGATTCCAAGGTACCTATGGTAGATGGAGAAATACAAACAAACCAGTGGGAGAGGGGACTAGCCTTTGCAACACACAATATTTTTCATGGAATTTACCATGTGTGTACTGTCCTTTAGGGCTCCCGTGAACCAAATATTTCACAAAGCTAGCACAATCATGATTGCAGAAATGCTGACCAGCTAGATGTGCTTTTAGTTCATCCAAACCAATGACAGTTGGATGGCTAGTGCTAAAAAGCAGTTAACGTAGTAAGGAAAAGGCCTGGATGAGGACTCAAGTCTCTGATTTATACCCATGTTTCCTAAAATGTCTTCCTTTTCTTGATTACTGCTTCTCAGTTTCCCTTTATACTACATTTCCAGGAAACACATAGCTACATATGAGCTGTTTCCCTGGCTTCCCTTAGTCTAATATTCTGGAAGAATTATTCCCTCCTTTCATATGATAACCACATTTGTTATCCTACTTTTAATGATCCTATGATTTTCTCTTTAAGATATATATTAGTCCCGTGAATTTTATACAATATTTCTATAGAAATAGAACACTATTCTCGATTTGCCCCAGGGGTTTCAGCCACTACATGTATACCATGACATCTCCCAAAACCTCCACTCCAAACTACACCTGGAGCTTTTATCCCAAATTGTGCCGTACACTTTGCAATGGAACCTCTCCTTTGGGAGTTCCATGGATACTTGAAATTCATCATCTTTCCTCCCCATCCAAATCTTGAATAATCTACCATAATTAATAGTCCTGTGAACACTGCCAATCAAGGCACGACACTGCTGAGAGAAAATTCACAATTCTTGAGCTCCCACTGTGAAGCTTCACACAGTGCAGTACACATATTATCCCCATTTTATAGATACGGAGACTGAGGCATCTCCCTCACGTCCCACACCTGATCCTTTAACAAATGCAGTGGGCTCTGCTTTTAAAGCACACCTAGGATTCTAGTTCATTCTTACACACTTGCAGCACAACTACCTTGGCTCCGGCCACCATCATCTTTTGCTGTGGTTATTACAATAGCCTCCACCTGGTTCTCTCTGTTTCCATGCTTGCTTCTCTAACACCCAACTTTGTAAGGTCCCCAAAGAGAAGTCTTCATGGGATTCAGATCGAATGCCCATTACATTTCCATCTCACTTAAAACAATGTTCTTTTCATTGTCCTTGAGGCCCTTCATGATATGTTTCCACTTCCTATTAGAACTCATCTCCAACTGCACTTTATTTCACCCCCTTTTGCTCCATTACATGGGCCTCCCTGCCCTGCCACAAATACTCCAAGGCACGTTTCCCTGATGGTCCCTGCACTTGTTCTTTCCTCTACCAGGAATATACTTCCCCTAGATAGCCATTTGGTTTGTACCCTCATTCCCTTTCAGGATTCTGCTCAAATTGAATCTTATCAGAGAAGTTTCCCCTGACCACTCTGTACATAAGCTTCACATCTCCTCTCTCCTACCCTCACCTGCTCACTTTAATTTCCCTCCTAGCACATCTGCAGCCAACATATATATTAATTTTATTGTCCAGGTCCTTTTACTGGAATATCAGGCTCATAAATTTATAATCTAGTGACAAAAATCTGTTTTATCTTACATTTATATTCACAGTGCTCAATAAATATTCAACGAATGAATGATTTAGAGGCAACTGGCAAACCAGGGAGTATCCAAGATGGTATGGAATTCAGAAGCCATCACCAAAAGAGTTATTTGGAAGGAAGAGGGAAATTTGGCCTAGAAGTGTTGGGCCAGGGAAAGAGTCATGAGGACTTGGCTTCAACTACTTGAAAGGCTGGCAAGCAGACTTACTGACTTTTCCATAAGGTAAAACTAGGACTAATGGGTAGCTCACCAGGTGAGCAAAGGCAGTCTTGAAAGGTAGGCATTTAAAATAAAAAGAATTATATGAGCACTGTGTTGATGCAAAGACATGGAAGGACATAGCTTGTTTGTTGAATACCAATTAACACGTGTAGCTGGATCTGAGGGGTGATAGATAAAGCCAGAAAGATATACTGGTTGGGCTATGAGCGCCATGTCATAGAGTTTTGACTTTTATTGCATTCATTCATTAATTTATGTAAGCATCATATGTTCCATATTTAATGAACACACATCATGTGTGTGTGACTCGCACATATGACCCAGGTGTATGACCCAGGCTTTCTGCTGGGTCCTAGGAGTGGAAAGCCTAAAATATAAAATCTGTCCTTAAAGGATGACAGTGGGCCTTTATCAAGTTCTTAAGGGTCTCTGCACATAAGAGGTGCTCAAAAAATACTGAATGCCTGAATGCAGGCTAAGTTTTTCTAGTTAACTCTCATGACAATCCTGTGAAGCAAATGGAATTGTCCTCACTTTACAGGTGAGGAAACTAAGATTTACCGAAGCGAGTTTTGTGTCCCACCTCTACACAGCTGGTTAAATTTTGAGCCATAATTTAATACAGCTCTGACATCATTTTTGTTTTTCTCTTTGTTTTTGTTTTTTGCACTGTGCCATCTTGTCTCCTCAAAGGAGCACAGACTTATAAATGTCTTCATAGATCAGAGAAGTAGAAAGAGAAAGAAAGGATCTACTCTGCCTATCCAGGAGAGTTTTGAGAGGTCCTTTAAAAAATGAGTGAGTCTCTTTAATCTCCTTAGTCAAATAGCTACCAAGGACCTAGAATGTGTCCAGAACTGTCTTGCTATCACTTCTAGAAAGCAGGGGGCACCATGGTTAAATGTACCAGCCTTCGGTTGGACAGTTTGGGGTTTGAACACGTTTTCACCTTGATTAGTTATATGACCCTGGACATATCATTTGATCCTGTTAACTCTAAGTTTCCTCATCCTGAAAATGAAGATTAAAAATTGTACCTCTTGGGGTACCTGGGTGGTTCAGTTGGTTGAGACTCCAGCTCAGGTCATGATCTCATGGTTTGTGAGTTCAAGCTTCCTATCAGGCTCACTGGTGTCAACCTGTCAACACAGAGCCCACTTCAGCTCCTCTGTCCCCCTCCCCCTCTCTGTCCCTTCCCTGCTCATACTCTGTCTCAAAACAATAAATAAAACATTAAAAAAAATTGTACGTCTCAGGGGGCACCTGCCTGGCTCAGTCAGTAGAGCATGTGACTCTTGATCTTGGGGTTGTGAGTCAAGCCTAACGTTGGGCGTAGAGCATTAGAAAAATGGTACCTCTTAGAACATTACTACAGATCCTACAGATCCTATGGTTATTAAAGGAAACTAAATGAATACTCTGAACAACTCTATACCCACAATTTTGATAAACTAGATAAAATGGGCCAATTCCATGAAAGACACAATTTGGCAAACTCACACAAGAAGAAATAGATAATTTGAATAGGTTTGTGTCTGGGGCACCTGGGTGGCTCAGTTGGTTGAGTGTCCAACTTTGGCTCAGGCTACGATCTCACAGTTTGTGGGTTTCAGACCTGTGTTGGGCTCTGTGCTGACAGCTCAGAGCCTAGAGCCTGCTTTGGATTCTGTATCTCCCTCCCTCTCTGCCCCTCCCCTGCTCACACTCTGTCTCTCTCTCTCTCTCAAAAATAAACATTAAAAAATGTTTTTAATTGAATAGGCCTGTGTATAATAAAGAAATTGAATCAATAATTAATAAGCTTCCAAAACAGAAAGCACCAGGCCCAAATGGGTTCAATGTTGAATTCTACTGAACATTTTAAAGAAATAATACCAATTCTGCATAACCACTTTTCAGAGGATAGAAGCAGAATGAATACTTCCTAACTCATTCTATGAGGCTGGCATTACCATAATGCCAAAAACAGAAAAAAATATTGCAAGAAAAAAAATACTACCAATATCTCTCTTGAACACGGAAGCAAAACTCCTCAACAAAATATTAGCAAATTGAATCCAACAATATATAAAAAGAATTATATGCCAGTACCAGGGGGGATTTATCCCAAATATACAAGGCTCATTGAACATTAGAAAATCAATCAATGTAATCCATCACATCAACAGAATAAGAAAGAAAAATCACATGATTACATAATCATATCAATAGATGCAGAAAAAGTATTTGACAAAATCTAACACCATTTCATGATAAAAACTCTCAGCAAACTAGGAATAGAGGGGGAACTTCCCTAACTGATAAAGAATAGCTACAAAAAACCTAGAGCTAACATCTTAATGTTGAAAAACCCTAAACTTTTCCATTTTATCAGGTACAAGGCAAAGATATACCCTCTCACCACTCCTTTCCAACATCATAGTGGAAGAAACAATAAGACAAGAAAAGGAAAGAACAGGTAAACAGACTGAGAAGGAAGAAACAAAGTCAAGTATTCACAGATAACATGGTCATTTAAGTAGAAAATCTGAAACAAACAAACAAAAACACTCCAGGAACTAATAAGTGATTATTACAGGGTTGCAAAATATAAGATCAATATACAAAAGTCAATTGTCTTCCTACATACCAGAAATGAACAGATGGAATTTAAAATGAAAAACACAGTACCATTTACATTAGAACATGACAAAATGAAATACTGAGGTATAAATCTAACAAAATATATATAAGATCTATATGCCAAAAACTATAAAACTCTGATGAAAGGTATTAAATAAAAACTAAATAAATGGAAAAATCTTATCCATGTTGGTATATTGGAAGACTCAATATTGTCAAGATGTCAGTTCTTTACAACTTCATTTATAGATTAAATGCAATCTCAATCAAAATCTCAGCAAGTTATTTTTTGTAATACTGACAAACTTAATCTAAAGTTGATATGTAGGGACAACAGACCCAAAATAGCCAAGACAATACTGAAGGAGAACCCATTTGGAAGACTGATACTACCCAAATTCAAGATTTAACTATAAAGCCACAGTAATCAAGACAGTGTGATATTGGTGAAAGAATACACAAATAGATCAGTGAAATAGAATAAAGAGCCCAGAAATAGATCCACATAAATATAGTTAATTGATCTTTGATAAAGGAACAAGGAAAAACAATACAACAAATTTACTCTTTAAACAAATGGTGCTGGAACAACTGGACATACACGTGCAAAATAATAATAATCTAGGCACAGACCTTCACCCTTCACAAAAATTAACTAAAATGGATCATAGACCTAAGTGCAAAATAAAAAGCTATACAACTCCTAGAAGATGACATAGAAGAGGATCTAGATGGGAGTATGGTGATGGCTTTTTCAATACATTGCCCAAGACATGATCTATGAGAGAAATAATTGATAAATTGGACTTCATTAATATTGAAAACTTCTCTGTGAAAGACAATATCAAGAGAATGAGAAAACAAGCCACAGACTGGGAGAAGATATCTGCAAAAGGTATAAAGATATATCTGATAAAGGACTATTACTCAAAATATACAATGAACCCTTAGAACTCAACAATAAGAAACCAAACACCCTGATTAAAAAACATGAGCCAAGACCTTTACAGACACCTCACCAAGGAGGATACAGAGATGGCAATTGAAAGATGCCCCACATCATATGTCATCAGGGTACTGGTACTGGCATATAATTCTTTTCATATATTGTTGGATTCAATTTGCAAGTTGAAGCAACAATGAAATACCATTATACACCTATTAGAATGCCCCAGATCCTGAACACTGACAACACCAAAACTAGGGATGACATGGAGGAACAGGAACTCCCTCATTCATTGCTGGTGGGAATGCAAAATGACATGTCCACTTCGGGAGACAGTTTGGAGGTTTCTTACAAAATTAAATCTACTCTTACCACATGATCCAGCAAATGCACTCCTTGGTATCTAGCCAAAGGATTGAAAACTTATGTCCATGCAAAAACCTGAACATGAATGTTTTTAGCAGCTTTGTTCATAACTGCCAAAACTTAGAAGCAAGGAAGATGTCCTTCAGTAGGTGGAATGGATAAACAAATTACAGTCCATCCGGACGATGGAATATTATTCAGGTCTAAAGAGAAATGAGCAGACAATGGACTATTATTCAGATCTAAAAAGAGGTGAGATATCAAGCCGTGAAAATACATGGAGGGACCTTAAATACATGTTACACAGCAAAAGAAACCAATCTGAAAATGCTACCTGCTATATGATTTCAACTACATGACAGTTGGAAAAGGCAAAAGTGTAGAGAGAGCAAAAAGATCAGTACTTGCCAGGGGTTGACATGGTGGGGGAAGGGTGAAAAGGTAGAGCATAGAGAATTTTTAAAGCAGTGAAAATACTCTGTATAATATTATTTTCACGGATATATGTCGCTATACACTTGTCCAGACCTACAGAATGTACAACACCAACGGTAAACTGTGGATTTTGGGGTAACTAGGATGTGTCAGTGTAGGTTCATCAATGGTAACAAACGTACTACTCTGGTGGGGAATGCTGGTAAAGGAGGAGGTGTTGCATGTGTGGGGACAGAGGCTGTATGAGACATCTCCATACCTTCCCCTCAATTCTGCCTTAAACTGCTCTAAGAAAATAAAATCTTCATTAAAAAAAATTGTGCCTCTCATAGGAGATTATTATATAGGAGATAAATCATGTAGAATATTTAGCAAATTTTTTGGCACAAAATAAACAGTGTGACTCTCAGTCATGGGATGATGAAGATAATGGTGATGAGAATATTCTGGCTCCAGCTGAAGAAGCCAAGAACACGTCTGGCAAATAAGGACCATGTAGTGGCTTTCCTTAAAAAACTATTTACAAGACAACCTGGGACCCCATCCTTCACAATCCCACACTGCGAAGTACTGTGCCTTAGAAAGGGTAGAGAGGAAGGTGAAGTTGCTATCCAGCCCACAAAGCTCTAAAACCCAAGACAGAGTTTGTTTTTGTTCTATTCTAAATACTTTCTAAATGAATTCTCCTTTTTAAAGAAATACTATGACCTTTCCATGGGGCCTGATTAGGATGCCTATAAATGTATACATTCCAGAATATTAACACAATATACTTAAAATTTTTTTTTCTGCACTTTGGGATGCTGATCTGCATTTTGTGCATGTCTCAGCTATGAGCTGGGTGGCCAGGGTACACCCACCAGAATGCATTTCATGTAAACATGATTTGATCTGCCACATCTTGGTAATCAGCGAAGACAAAGCAGATTGCAAGTGCGTGAGAGGCCAGTTTCCTAATGAGCTGAAACATATTCTGTTGATAGAAACCACTCCACACAGGGCATGGGTGGGATGCAGGGGGAGACAGCAAGAGGGGTAAGCAGTATGAAGAAGATGAGGAGGTCGGAGTTTGGTCAAGCCCAGGTGTCTGTCTGGGATGCCATTCATGAGGAAGAAAGCTTAGGCACAGATGTCCATGATGTAGAGTAATCCCACATATTTATATTTCAAAACCAATTTCCTGGAGGTGGGATTTTTGGGAATTCACATGTTGCTAAGGTCAGACAATCCTTGGGAATTGGTTTTCCTCTCCCAGAACTCCATAACATTCAGTATGAGGAAAACTCAAAAAAAATGACCCACTTTGACTCCTGACATGAAATGGCAAGGGAGAAGTACGAGTCATATTTATTGAAAATTTACTATGTGCTTTCCTTCATTTTTTTCTATTTATCTCAGGACAGGTTATTAGAGGTCAGAGAGAAGCAGAAATTAGGATTTGAAGTCCCGAGTGTCCGAGATGGGCCCTGGGAATCTATTGGGGAGGGGAGGAGAAAGATCACTGCTTAGGTCACCTTCCAAGTTGTGGACAGGGCATTAGAAAGTGAGCCAGGGACATGGACGGCCAGTGAACACAGCCTGTTCCAGATCATTCCAGAGAGTTCTGCTCCAGTTCAAAAAGCTGTTCCACGTCCCCTCAGGGGTGACTTTGGTGGCTTTAAAGGACTTCCCAACTGAGTTGAGGAAGGACAGGTCATTTTTTTCCCTTGAAAATGACTCAGCCAAGCCCACATGCCAACCTTCTGGGCCGGTGAACAAAGCAATAATAATACCCATTCAATCTTCTAAAGGGAAACTGCTGTCACTTATCCTTATTTTGCTGTGCTGGAAGGAGATTTGCCAGATGAAATACAGGAGGCCCACACTTGAATTTCAGATCAACAATGAAAATATTTTTGGTATAAGTTTGTTACAAATGTTACATGAGATATTCTTATACTAAAAAAAGTGTTTGCTGTTTATCTGAAGTTCAGATTTAACCAGCTTGTCCTGTATTTTTATTTGCTGAATCTGGCAACTCCTTCCACAAGTCACTAACCTTCTTACAAGTGTGTTCCCTTCTGGATGGTGAGAGGTAGTATGACATAGCACAAGTCGCAAAATGGGAATAATGGCAGAATATGCCACCGAGGGATAGTGAGCCTCCCATCACTGAGAGTTCACCCGACGGATGCCATTCCTTCCCTCTATCTTTAATCCCTCACTGTTTAGTTCCTGAGGGTCAGGAGCTTGGACACTGAGGCAATTGCTTGGTTTGAACTCTAGATCCACAAATTGTTATCTCTATGACTTTATATTAAGTAAGGTAATCTCTCTGTTTGTTTCCAGTTTTCTCATCTATGAAATGGGGACAATAAGAGCAGTTACCTTATACAGTTGTTTTGGAGTTTTAAAGTACTTAGTGTTTGGCCTGGAGGAAGAAAAAAATATTAATTATTGTTTTCATTACGCTTGTTATTATTATTCCCTCTTAACCTTATATAAAAAGGCACTAGGCTGGTGAGAATCTTATTGTCACAGCTAAGTTGGGACAGAATTTGAGGTCTTGGAAGCCCTTGCAGAACCACTGTAGTTCAGACACAAAAAAGACTTTGGGAACATTTATTTAGTATAATTCTCTTGTTTTACAGATGAAGAGAAAACTCAAGGCAGAGAGGCCACAGGGCTGGCTCCAAGCTTCACAGGTGGTTAAGGATAACGTCTTGGGATGTAAAGGCATATATAGATCAAAAGAACCCAAAGGAATTGGGTGGAGATTCTTTTGCTAGAATCATGGAATTACAGGGTTTTAGAGCCACCAGGAATAGCCATGGCAAAAAATTGCACCAGGGCCAGTAAGGCAAGATATTGACATGAGAGTCCAGTGTTCTTGGGGTCCTAGTCTCAGTTTTTCCCTGTGTTTGCTACGTGTCTTCTGGCAAGTTCTCACCTTTTCTGGCCTTCAGCGTCCCATCTGTACAAAAAGACAATCATCTTAGCTCTGTCTGCCTCCTAGGGCTATTGCAAAACCTTTGGAAGGAATGACACCCCGGCTGCCTCCCAAAAATTTACTACCCCGCTTTACCCTTGGGCCTCTCCCCAGCTCATGGAAGTGCTGCCTTCCTTCACGTCCTTGGCTTCCAGCCCTCACAGGCATGGGATATCTGGGCCTCAACTGACTGATGACCAGCAGATTCCAGTAGGTGGGGTGAGGGTAGAGATGGCTCCTTTCTGCTTAGCTGGCTTACGTTACGCATCAGCCTAAACGCAAGCCATGCAAAGACAGTCTCTGAGCTCAGCTCTCACCAATTTTTTTCTGAACTAAACAGAGTGACCTTGCTAAAAAGCAAGTCTGGTCTTGGCATTTACCAACGTATTGCGTGCATAGGTGTTAAATTGGTCCCCATCCCCACTGCCATTTGTGACCTTTTACCCAGACTTTTGACCCCTAGCTTTTCTGTGCCTGGTTGCCCTGGCTCAAGTCCATTCTTTACATAGCCATTGAAGATCCTTCTAAAATGAAATCTAATTAGGACATCTATCTGCTTAAAACCCATCATCCACTGTACGGATTTTTTTTTAAGCTCATGGATAGGCTTTAGGGAGTTTGTGAACACCCTGAAATGTACACTCTGGTTCTATCTGTGTGCACATTAACTTTGATCAGATTCTCAGACCAGTCTGTGGCATCTTCACCACCCCCCCAGAAAAACTTAACAAACCTCAGCTTCATGGGATTAAATTTAAACTCCTTACTTTGTAGGCCATGCAAAGACTTTTATGATACAGTTTCTACCTACACCACCTTGATTTTGAGTCTCTTGGTCCCAGTTGTTCAAACACATCTTGTAATTTCTCACCTCCTTGCCTTTGCTCAAGCTGTGCCTTCTGCCTTGAGTACTTCTTCCTTATCCTTCCTGCTGAACTCCTTCACTTGGTTAGCTCCTACATAAATATTATAACTTAACTGAGTTCAAGAGTTCCCTCTTCCAGAAAGCTTCCTCTGACCTTCTCGTCCAGCCCCACACTGAGGAGATGCCCCTCAGTTGTCACAGTGGAGATGTATCCACCTGTTCAGAATTGCGCTATTCACATTGTGCTCCCACGACATGAAAGTTCTTTGAGAATAGGACTTTGTCTTACTCATTCCTTCCCTCCTCTCTTACCCTAAAGCCAATGGTCCCAGGGGCAAGCAGCAGCTACATCATCTACGTCTATACCTGGGATCTTGCTAGAATATCCAGATTCTCAGGCCCCATACCACACCTGCAGGATATGGTCTTGCTTTTTTCTCTCGCCTCACCTCATATCTTTTCTCTACCAATTCTCTACCCTGAGGCACACTGGCCTGCTTTAACTTATCAGACCAACAATACCTTCCTGCCTCAGGCTCTGTGCTCAGCCGTGAGTCACCTTCTCTGTCCTTGAGGAGGGACAGTCAAGTAGAAGAGACAAATAGGGATATGGGCAGATTACAGAAAGCAAAATAATAGAGGTGTGCGTGTGGTACAGAAACAACAAAGATTAATTCCATTTGGGGACTTCTGTTCTGTGGTGACTTCCAACTCTCTGTCAAGCTCAAATGCATAGATTTTGCCTCTTGTACATTCCAACACTAGCGATTTCAGTGCCGTGAGCCTTGGTCTCCACATCTTTTTTTTTTTTTTTTAATGTTTATTCATTTTTGAGAGACAGAGAGAGAGAGCATGAGCGGGGAAGGGGCAGAGAGAGAGGGAGACACAGAATCCGAGGCAGGCTCCAGGCTCTGAGCTGTCAGCACAGAGCCCGATGCAGGGCTTGAACTCACGAACTGTGAGATCATGACCTGAGCTGAAGTCAGGCACTCAACCGACTGAGCCACCCAGGCGCCCCAATCCCCACATCTTTAAATTAGGGGTAATGCCCACCGCCAAGGGCACGGGGCAAGGCGCACAAAGTGTATGTAAAGCACACCTGATCATAGGGTGGGCCTATAGCAGGAGCTCAGCAGGGATTAGCTTTCCCTTATTTCTGAGACAGATTCAAATTTAAATCTTAGGGGGACCTGAGCTTCGGTGGGAAGCTAAGTGTGTCCTGAAAAACTGAGGAGTCAAGGAACAGGTTTGATGTTAGGCCTGAAGACAGAGGAAATTTCCCCTCCGGGTCGAGAAATCTCCCTCCTGTGGGTGTGGTAGCGAATGTGAAAGTGGAACCTCCCTCCTGGCCCCTGCACTTACCAGAAGGAGCAGTGAGGCTTGCAAAGCCTTACAGAAAGAGCAGCTGAACAGGAACTGGGGCCATGGGTTCTGGGAAGCCAGGGCTCCGGGGGCAGAGCCCAGCAGGCCCAGTGTTTACAAACTCCCATAGCACCTGGACCCAGACTGTGCTCCACACAGAGCGAATCCCAGTGAGCTACTGGCAGGAGTCCTTCAGAGCTGGCAAGTTGGAGAGAAAGCCAGGATTGTTTCTCCAGGGTCCAGGGCTCCCAGCTCTCTGGATGAGCAGCCTAGTTCTGGCTGCTGGGAGGAGGTGGGAGACACAGAGCAGGCTGAGTGGGCTAGACAGTCATTCATTCATTCACTCCTGATTTCCTCATCTATGAAATGGGAAAAGGATTCCTCCCCTGTCTATTTGGAATGTGTATAGTGGGGAAGGGTTGCTTTGGAGATTGGATGAGATAATAAATGCAGTCATCCATTTATTCTATGTATACTAATTAAACCTCTGCTGTAATAAAAATAATAATGGACACTCACTGAGTGCCTAGTAAGTGCCAGCCGCTATGCTGTTTAATCTTTACAACGATTCTGTGAGGTAGCTTCTGTTATTTCCATTTATAGATGGGGAAACTGAGGCTCAGAAAGATGAACATACCTGGATCACGTAGCTAGTCAGTGGTGGAACTGGGATTTGAGCACAAACAGATGGCTAACTGGTCCCGTGCTCATAGCCACAAATGGAGCCTAAGTCTTATCCCCTGCATGTGGGTTGGGGATTTTTCAGGTCAAGAATTATTATCTATCAATCTCTGAATCTACAGTGCCTAAGCTATAGCCCAGCGTATAGTAGCTGCTCACTAAATATGGGTGGACAACTTAAATCTTTATAAAACAAGGTGAAATGAAGCAGTCTGGGGCAGACAAGGAAACACACAGACAGCACATGATGCAATAGGTAGGTGCCTGCAAAGGACTCTCTGGGGTTTGAGCTGGGTCAGTATGTACCAGTTGGGGTCTCTATTTAGAGGAGGACTTACTTGCAAAGGTACAGATGTAGAATGGGGAGAATGTAGGAGCTTAGCTGCTGAACTTTTCCTACAAGGGAGGGAGAATCCTGCAAAACTGAACCTTAGAAAGAACAGTGAGGGACATAGTCAGATCTGTGGCCTTGCAAGGAGAGAATCAAAGGGAAATTCCCCTCTTTCCTTCTAGTGTCTTTCCAAGGCCCTCAATTAGCCAAGATCCCACTCATGGCATCCACACAAATCAACCTCCTGGGCACATAGCAGATGAAGAACAGTGGAACATGGATCTAGAAGAACAAATAAAATATATTCTGCATAGACAGGTAGGATGTGCAGGTGTTTCCTGGAAAGCAGAGCTGGGAAGAGCATCCCATCAAGGAAAAGGATGTACAGTCATATTGTACAGTGTTTGGAATACTCTAAGTACTTTGATGTGGCAAAGATTTTGGGAATAAGAGTTGAATGGTAGGAAATGAGCTTAGAAAGAAGCAGGCGCTGGACTGCAGAGGGCTGAGTTGAGGGACTCTATTCTACAAGCACTAAGGAACCACTGAGGGCAGTTAGGCAGTGGACTTGTGTTCTGGAGCACTTCCTTTGATTGCAGAGTGGAGGATGATTCGAGGGAGGGAGAAGAGGTCTAGGGGCCGGGGGACCCATTGTGGACCCACCTGTAACAGCCATGTAGAGATGAAGCTGAGGGTCTGAACAAGCAGGAGCACACTCCTCCTCAAGAAAGAGGAAGACAGACCAGCCCCTCGAGCATCACGGGGCCCAGACTTACTTCCACGTGGGGTTTGTCTGACCTCAAGGGCATACAGGGAGCAGAGGCAGCCCAGTGTTAAAGACCCGAGTGGGGTCATTTGGTTCTGGATTTGGTTTCCTTTTGGGTGAAGAGAGATTGTGGAGAGGACTTTGGGAGAGATTGCAAATCCATAAGAGGCAAGCCTGCCTTGGTCATGCAAGAGAGAAAGGGAAGGAGAGACAAGATCCAGAGATTAAAAGGAGTGCCTTTGTTCTTAGGATGTGTGGCAGACCTTGCCCGGGGGAAGAAATGGATCCCGAAAGAGGTAAAGTGTGTGCCTCAGACACCAGGCAACAAATGGGAGGGAAAGTGGTAGGTCTCTGTGATTATTTTATTTGTACTTATTTTTATTTTGCCAGTACGATGGGGAATGGGGAGAGGCAAAGTTTGGGAAAGATCAGGAGGATCAGAAGCAAACATTTCTGAGGAAACTAACCACCTGAAATGCCAACAGGCTGGGCGAACAAGCAAGAACCTCAACCAAGCTTAGAAGAAGATGCCTTTGTTTAGGGCACATCACAAAAGGGCTGATGTTTGGGAGCAGGCCATTTCTTAGCTTCCAGAGATTATTTTAGTGGGTTATGTTTTTCTTCACCATTGAAGTATAATTATGTCTGAATTCCATACAAGAAAGCAGGTGACAGAATAATAAGATGGGAGGTGAAATGTAGAAAACAGTGTCTTATGTTAGTATAGTGCCGGGACAGCATCTTCCATTAGCAGATTAAAGATAGAAGGAGACTTACACATCTGTACCTTCCCCTTTCAAAAGGGGAAACTGAGATCCAATGAGGGAGAAATGACTTCTCCAAACTACATACAGACACTCCCACCTCCATTATTTCCTTTGGTCTTCATAAAGGTGCTTCAGGTCAACATGGAGAGGAGACAATGTAGCTTGGCTGTCGGCAAACTTTTCCTATGAAGGGCTGGATAGTAAATATTTTATGCTTTGTGGGACCACATGTGATCTCTACAACATAGTCATTTTTAATGTTTATTTATTTATTTATTTTGAGAGAGAGAGAGAGAGAGAGAGAGAGAGAGAGAATATGAATGAATGAATATGAATCCCAAGCAGGCCCTTTGCTTTCAGACTGTCAGCACAGAGCCCAGTGCAGGGCTCAGTCTCATGAACTGTGTGCTCATGACCTGAGCCTAAATCAAGAGTCAGAGCCTTCACTGATTGAGGCACCCAGGTGCCCTGACATAGTCTTCTTTTTTAAAAACTATTTAAGCAACTCTTAAAAAATGTAAAAACCCATTCTTAGGCTGCTGGCTGTAGAAAATTGGGGCATACACAAACAGGCCTTTCTAGTGTATTTTTAAAAGCACAGCCATTGGATTTGACCTAGGTTTGAATTTTGGTTCTGCCATTAACAAGCTATGTGACTTTGGCAAATTACTTAAACATCTTCTCCTTCTTTGTAAAATGACCACACCTGCCTCACCAGACTGTGAATCTTAGCTCTGTCATCTAATTGGAGTGTGACTTTTGTTAACAAAACTCTCTGCACCTCGATTTCCTCATCTGAGAAATGAAAATAATAGTAATCCCATCTTTATATGACTTTTTTTGTGGATGAAATAACACAAATGTAAAACTCATAGAATAGTGCTAGCATGTATAAGTTTTATGTTTTATTACTAGTCCTTATATAAATACTTAAGGTACCTGGTACGTGAGAGATGCTTGACAAATTCTAACTATACCAGCCATTCCCCAGTAAGAAAGCTGACTCAAAAAAAATTAAGGAAGGTCAGGCCATTTTGCAAGGGCCTGGTCTTGCCAGAGGTCAGCTACAGTTCATTCTTGACTTCTGTCCTGTAGCAAGCATGATTTGGCTGCATGAAAGTGAGCTCTATCTCTCTGACATATGGGGGGCTTCCCCCACCATCAGGTAAGCACTTTCATAACCTAAATCCATTTTGATCTCAGCAGAGATCTTTGTATACATGCACACACTTGGCAGTCATGGGCTGCAGATTTGGTACTCTTGCTTGTGATTCAAGCCATGTTATCAATACTTGTGAGAGTACAGTTGGGAGATCAAAGCTATCCAGGGCAGAAAGGCTAATATTTAAATTCCAGTCTTGCAGGCACAACTTTGAAATTCCATGGCGCAGAATCAAGTTCACGTACAAAATCAAGTCAAACATTTATTTGACAGAGTTATAGGGCTCTGGAGTGTGGGTGGGGTTTGTGTTTAGGGGAAATGGGGGGGGGCCCGCCCAGAATGGGATTCTGTAAAACTCTGGCTGAGGACCGTTTTTAGGCTCAAAGCTCTGTGTGACCCTAGTTGGAGCAAACACATTTTCTTGGGCCAGCTTTGATATCACAGAGGAGATGTTTGTCATCTCTGGAAATAATATATTCTGCTGCTCTGAAAAAGTAAGACCTGGAGATGCCACCATTTACTTTGTATTGTAAAAACTAAAGATATTATATTGTATTATAAAAACTAAAGATAATGGATGTAACCTTCCTGAAACATAACAGGCTTTCAACACTTGGTAGCTATGTTTTTATAATTATCCATTATTCCCATTGTTCCATCCCCTACCACTAAAGACATGCAGACCAAAGACTATATCTTTTGGAGATATCAAATCATCTTTTGTCTGTCCACCTCACTCAGTTCAATAAACCTTTGGAGAGTGACTTTTACATGCTAGGTAGAGTGTAAGGCTTATTTTAAATAAAAATATGAAGGGGCGCCTGTGTGGCTCAGTCAGTTAAGCCTCCGACTTCAGCTTAGGTCATGATCTCGCAGTCCGGTCCGTGAGTTTGAGTCCTGTGTCAGGTTCTGTGCTGACAGCTTGGAGCCTGGAGCTTGCTTTGGATCCTGTGTCTCTGTCTCTCTGCCCCTCCCCTGCTTGCATTGTCTGTCTGTCTGTCTGTCTCTCTCTCTCTCAAAAATAAACAAATGTTAAAAAAAAATAAATAGGGGCGCCTGGGTGGCTCAGTCGGTTGAGCGTCCGACTTCAGCCCAGGTCATGATCTCGCGGTCCGTGGGTTTGAGCCCCGCGTCGGGCTCTGTGCTGACAGCTCAGAGCCTGGAGCCTGTTTCAGATTCTGTGTCTCCCTCTCTCTCTGCCCCTCCCCTGTTCATGCTCTGTCTCTCTCTGTCCCAAAAATAAATAAACGTTAAAAAAAATTTTTTTTTAATAAATAAATAAATAAATAAATAAATAAATAAATAAATAAATAAGATGGGCCTTCAAGGAGATTAGTCTGGCCATGGGGGACAGATACACTCACTACTGATTGCAATACAGTGCAGATGGCTTGGAAGCAGAGTGCATCCAGGACTTTGAAGTCACTAGTAACAGAGTGATTTTCCTTAGTAGCAATGGGTTAGCTTTCACGGAGGAGCTAGACTCCCAACCTCTTCCCTAATATAGTATAATGAATGGCCTTAAATCCCAGAAACCTAGGTTCAAATCCTGGTTCTGCCACTTTTTGAACTATGTCACCTGGAGCACATAACTTAACCATAATTTAAATGAAGAATTAAGTCTTCATCTTAAAAACACAGTATTCTCTCTTATTCTGCTGACATATATTCAAATAATTGTCTTATGTCCATGTAATGCTTTTAATATTTCTGTAGTAAGTTGAAAATTGGCAATATTTGACCATTTTTGACATATAAAAATGGCAACTCCATAATAGCACTCCAAGTACCCTCTCCTACAGTTTCATTTGATCTCCACAATAGCTTTGTAAGTATGTTAGCACCTGTGGGATTTTCTCCCACAGCCCTTTTCTAAAAGTTCCCCTTCCCCCAGTTCACATGGATGCTGATCCATCAGCAGATTCAGTGGCTACTGTTACTTGCCAAGGGGGTAAGCACATGGCCTAGGTGAACCAAAGAGTCCCTTCTCTGAGATTTTTTGGGGGTGGGGTGGTATTTAGATCCTAGGAAACTTTGTTAGCCTTCCAATTACTGAATTGCTTGGATATTAAACTCTGGAGCAGTTGGTGATTATGTTTTCTACCATTCATTTATCCAGTTAGTATTTATTGAGCACCTTCAATGCTCCAGGTACTGTGTTGGGTGCTAGGGATGTAGAAATTAATAAACGGACAAGATCCTTTCCCTCAGTGAACTTCATTGCACTGGGATAGACTGGAAGCAAGCAAGCAAATAAGTCAGTGTGATCAAGGCTGTGCTGGGACTGTGGGAAGAGCTAGACTGCACTAAGAGAGGAGGATATAGCCAACACACTGGTAGAAGCAGAGAAAAGGCTGGAGGGAACACTAGTGGGATTGGAGCATCTGGTTCCAGCAATGCCTGAAGCTCAGCTTTCTCACTTTCCTCCCAGCACCTTGCTTGTTCAGCTGTCCTTAGATGCCATGAACTGCCAAAACCTGTCTCTCATTTTTATCCTTCAAGTGAGTTAGGTTTCTGTCAGTTGCAATCACAAGGGTCCATTCTAGTATAGCAAATCTAGATGGGAGCATTTACCCTTTTCCCTGTATAAATGAAGCAAGTAAGGACATGGGTGGGAAAGTAGGTGTGAACCCTGAGCCACACAAACCCTTTTGGGATATGTAGCTTAAGCACAAATTATAAATAACTAAGGTGGCCTGGAATGTTGCATGAAATTAAAAAAAAATATTCATCAACTTTAGTTGGGTCATTGCTATCATCACCACACAGCTTTTTATGGTCAACAATATGGAAAGATTGATAGGATCAGAGTGTCTGGGAACTGGAAAGGACTTTATGGATCATGAAATCAGACCTCAGTTTACAGATGTGGAGACAGAGACCCAGAGCAGGTACATGACATGTTCAAAGTCACATAACTTGAGAGCAACCAAGTAGAGTTGAACACAGGACTCCTGACTCTTAGCCCGTGGTTAGACTACAATGAACCAATTCATCTGGTCATTCAAGAAACATTTGAGGGGTGCCTGGGTGGCTCAGTCGGTTAAGCGTCAAACTTCAGCTCAGGTCTCATTGTTCGTGGGTTCAATCCCCCTGTCGGGCTCTGTGCTGACAGCTCAGAGCCTGGAGCCTGCTTCAGATTCTGTGTCTCCATCTCACTCTGCCCCTCTCCCACTCATGCTCGCTCGCTCTCTCTCTCTCTCTCTCTCTCTCTCTCTCAAAAATAAACAATAAAAAATTTTTAAAAGAGAGAAACATTTGTGTGTCTGTTATGTGTCAGGCCCTATTCTAGGTGCTGGGGTCACAGTGGTCCCTGCCCTTATAGAGTTTCAGTCTAACTGGGGAAAGACAGACAATAAGCAAACAAAATCCGGTGGTGCATGCTTGGAAGAACCTAAAACTACACATGAGAGAGTATAACTCTATGTGTGTGGTAGGGAGGAGTCATGGTATTCTAAATTGAGTGGTCAGGAAGCCTTCTCTGAAGGGGTGTCAGATAAGTCAGGATTTTAATGGCCAGAGCAATCGGCCACTTGAAGATTTGAGGGACGAGTATTCCAAGGAGGGGAGACAATTTGTGCAAAAGCCCTGAAGTTGGAATGAATTGACCTGTTCGAAGAATAGAAAGAGGAGTAAAGGGGCTGAAGCATAGTGAAAAAAGTGGGGACTTGGAGGGTGGCGTGACCTGAAGCTGGAGAGGGCAGCAGGGGCTAGAACTTGAGGGCAAAGGTAAAGAACTGGGTCTTTACTCTAAGTGTAACAGGAAGCCATTTGGATGGTTTGAAATGAACAAGAAACAAGATCTAATTTCCGTTTTAAAACCTAATTCTGACCACTTGTTGGACAATGAAGAGTGTAAATAAAGAACTAGTAGTTCAGGTAAGAATGCTGGTGTCTGGAATAGGGCGGGACAATGGACAGGGAAAGTGGAGGATGGATTTCAGATGTGTTATGGTGGTAGATTTGATAGGACTTGCCTACGGCTTAGGGACGGTGGAGAGTAAACCCAATCTGGATCAATAGCTAAGTCCTGAATTCTTGCTTTAAGAAACTTAGGAAATAGATGGTGTTGCCATTCTCTGTGGGTAACTGGGGAAGACAAAGATTTGAGGAGAAAAAACAAATCAAGTGTTCTGTTTTATGTACTCTGCATTCTTGTACAAGGGGTCCATAATCTAAGGTCAACAACTGATAAAGTAAAACTAAAAAGAATCAGTAGAAAACTTTAGAGGACAGAGACCATTGACTGTGGCTCAGTTGCTACCCAGCTGGCCATCTGGTCCCCTTATCCCTCATTGATTAATCAACGTGGAGCAGCCTGACAAGTAATAATCACCATTACGGCAAATCACAGGAAGGTATCCAGAGGCTACTAAGAGGTCTATCCTAGGATTAAAAGTTACTAGGTGAAACCCCACCAGGAGACACAGACTTGGACTGGAAGGGCCATTCCAGGCAGAGGACCAGAATGTGCTCCAACTGTTCAGCTATGACAGACATGATTCTGCTCCAACAGAACAGAGACACCAGGGCATTTGTGATAGAGAGTCTAAGATGATAAGTCAACATTTTATTTTATAGGTGAGAGGTCAGAATAAGAAAACACTACCAGTTGAACGTGCTGGGAGGAAAAACAGACTTCATTCATTCATTCATCCATTCAACAAATCCTTATTGAACCCAACGACATGCAAACCTGTTCCAGGTTCAAAGACCTAACCATGAATGGGACAAACACTCTGCCCTCAAGGAATTTACATTCTAACAAGAAAAGACAAACTATAAGTAAGTCATGTAGTCATGTGTCAGGGGCAGATAGGTGCTATGGAGAAAAATAGAGCAGTCAGTACGTTTTGTACACTTTAAGCATTTTGTTCTCTGCCTAATGGGGTCAGCTAGTAGAGGAAGTGAGTGGGAAACCCAGTCCTTGCTCTGCTCATTGAGCTCTGCCCAGGTGCTGGTTGCTTCTGTACCAAATAAGCCCTCTTCCTCTTTCTTGGCATAAATCACTGGGTCTGAATGTACAAAGAGGGGAGGGAAGGATGAGGTCAGAGGTCACAGGGCTTGGTCTTGTAGAGCCTTGTAAGCTGTTGTCAGAACCTTGGCTTTTACTCTAAATGTGATGCATGTGCCAAAACAATGGGGAAGCAGGAAAGATACCCTGTGTTTGTTCCCAGACCTACTTCATTCACCTATCCCTGACCCTGCCTTGCTTTAGCCAATATGTTCTGTATAGGGTGAAGAAATCAGAAACTTTCATTCTCTCTGTGAAATGACATCTGCCAAACCTCTGATTTTCTATTGGTGCTTTACAGAAACCCCACCAGATATTTTGGGTGTGATGGGGAGGGGGATAAACCTACCAATTCTTTCAAACCTAAGAACATCCAGTTTAACCCTCTCTATCCCCAAGGTGGTCTTCTCGATGGAAAGTCTCCAGGGTAAGGGAGAGAGATGCCGAGGAACCTGGTATTGGGTCTGTCTCTGTCTCCCTATGTCCCTTTGAGGAAGTTAACCCCTCTCTGAGGGTGAGGAGAGAGTAGTGCTGGACTGAGGGCTCATTCTCTCTAAACTTTCCATCTGTGTTCTAATATTTCTTGACCCCTCATCAGTCTTTTCCTTCTCAAAGTTTCCCCACCTTCAGGCTTTGAAATCTGCACACTGTTGACAAAAAGGACTAGGAGGTTCAGGCGGGGAGGGGAATCAGGGCTGGGCTAGTGGAAGGCCTCGGGGCTGGCGTGGTCCAGCACTGAGGAGTCCTGTGCAGCCAGAGCCTGGGGGTCTGTCCTGGTGACTGCTAGGGAAAGTACTGGCTCTCTTTGCAGAGGGGGCTCTGACAAGCTAAATCCAAACCAGATGTGCACCAGAGAGAGCAGGGCCTATTACAAAGTGTTGTGAAACGGCCCAGGGGAGGTAAATAAGCAAAAACAGGCCAGTTGCCTAGCAACGTGTACAACAAAACAAGGAGCAGCCCAATTGGCATTGGCCTGGGCAAAACTACTCTCTGCAGTGGAGGGAGAAAGGGCAGGGAAGGTTTGAGTCTGATGAAGACCCAGGGGGCCCGCTTCTAGCAGCCCTGCCCTACTCCTTGCTCTCTGGGGTGGCCCTGCCCAGCCTGGCTTCACAGCCTCAGGGGCTGAGCCCCATGAGGTCACCCAGCCAGCCCCATGGGGTCCCAGTTGGGGCCTCTCCCCAGTGTTGGGGAACAGGGAGGGGGCAGGGACTACACCCCTCCTGAGAAATGTGCTCTGGCAGCATCCACCAGGAGGGGGACAGAGGGGACACAGATACAGAGATCTGTCAAAAGTCTGCGTGCCCAATACCTGTGCTTTACATGTGACCTTCGTCATTCCTTCATACACTGTGGATTTCTTGAGCATCTATTATGTCCCAGGCACTGTGACTGACCATAGGGATAGTCAGAAAGGAACAGAGGAAACACACTGTTTACTCTCCACCTATGGAGGAGGGAGACATTAAACAAGGAATTACACCATCAAATGCATGATTGTAAATCATGCTAGGAGCTACAAAGGAAGAGAACTAGTGGAATGAAACTGTGAAAGAGGGGGTTGGATCTAAACAGAGCAGGCAAGGAAGGCATCTTTCTGGAAGGTAAGCTGAGATTTAAAGAATAAGTAGGCACCTGCCAGGAAAGAAGAGGGGGAAAGGGCAGGTGGGAAGGCCTTGGGGCAGGAAAGCGCCTCTGCTTAGGACAAATAAAAATTCTACTGGAAATGTAGAGTCACATCAGGAAGGAAAGGTTGTGTGTGTGTGTGTGTGTGTGTGTGTGTGTGTGAGAGAGAGAGAGAGAGAGAGAGAGAGAGAGAGAGAGAGAGAGAGGAGTGAGCAGGAGGCAAGCATGTTTGCACAGCTTCTTCATGCTTTCCTCAGCTCTGTGTGGCAGCTTTGCAAGGCACCTCTAGTTATACTGTCATAACTAGCCCTTGCCAGGCCAGTGCTTGCTTAGCCCTCAGTGATGATGGAGATACACCTCCCTCCTGGGGGAGAACTGAGGTGACGCCTACAGCCCAGGAACAAGTCAGGAGCCTGGAGACACCAGCTTGGTGGTTACCCCGCAGGTCCAGGTTTGGATCCAAGCACTGCCTGTGATCTTGGTCTAGTTTATGAATTTCTTCATTTTCAGTTTTCTCATCTGCAAATGGGCACAGTAATACCTGCCTTGTAGGGTTACTATGTTTAAGGAGATATTGGGGCTTACCCTGGTGCCTGACACTAAATAAAGCACTCAATAAAGAGTGTCTATTTTTTATCAGGGTAGAAGACCCTTGCCAAAATAAAGCTAGGGGTTCTGTACTCCACATCTGCAGTGGACATCTCCCAGTCCCACCATGTTCTTCTGTTTGGAAAAGCACTGGGCTGAGTGTTGGGAGGCCTGATTCTTCTGGTTCTGCTGTCGGACTTTAAGTGAGGTCCCTCCCTCTCTGAGCTTCAGGTGCTCTCGCCTATAAAATGAGGGGCTCACACCAGATGGAATTCTAATCCAAGGGATGGAAATAAGACCCTGCTATTCACTTGGGGGTGCTCTGGCGATGGGAGGGAATGGAGGAGTGGGGCACATAAATATTTTAAATTAAATGTGGATTTTTTCCCCTCAAACACTTTTCACCATCCCCAAAGATTCTGCAGTTTGGGCAAATCTATCCTATACAACAGAGTTGCCTGTAACCCCACAGATGAGTTCTCTGGTCTCTTGTTGTACTTCCTATTTCTTCCACTCAGAGATAGTTCAACACCCACAAGGTTGTAGGATCTTTGATCAGCTTGCAGAATCACCCCTTCGAGGTTTCTCACTGTTGTAGGAAGAAATAACAAATGAACAACAGTGAAACGCTAGAATGAACCCTGTGGCTGGGTTGGAGTTGGAGACATCAGTAGGAACCCCATTTCGTTCAATGTGATGCACATGGGTAGAGATGGGGGTGTATGTAGGTTAGTGGACATATGTCCTTTTCCTGGCTGTGTCCACTGAGAGGGCCCAGAAGCAGTGATACACAAATAGCAACAAATACAACCTAAGTGCCCAGGTTTCTAAAAACCATTCTCCAAGGAAATAAATCAGGATTTCTTGGAGAAATATAAGATGAACCTGTAGTATCTTATGGTGGCATGAATGAATGAATGAATGAATGAAGAATGAATGAGTGAAGCAAGTGATCAAAACAAAAACAACAACAAAGATAAGGACATGTAAAAAGGATACAGAAACCAACCTGAAAAGAGCTCCCAATGACGAAGGCTATAACAATCTGAGCAACAAAATATTAATTGTAACAATTGTAATAATCAGCAATAATTGCCTCAGGTAAGATCCACTGATGAATGCTTAAATTAATAGATGAAAAACTTAAGGAGGAACAAGATACTTTCATAGCCTTAAATTATCCCCTCTCTCAAGTATATATTAATTGTTGTGGTGTTTTAGCATTTGTTCTAAATTCCTCAATATTCCTCTCTCCAGAGGTGGAACTTAATTCCCTGCCCTTAAGCGTGGGTTAGACAGTAACTCCTTCACTCTTTTTTTGTTTGTTTCAAATTTTTATTTAAATTGTAGTTAATATATAGTGGAATATTGGCTTTAGGAATAGAATTTAGTGATTCATCACTTACATATTACACCCAGTACTCATCATAACAAGTGTCCTTCTTAATGTCCATCACCCATTTAACCCATCCCCTGCCCATCTCCCTCCATTGGCCCTCTGTTCTCTATAGGTAAGAGTCTCCTATGGTTTGCTTCCCTCTCTCTTTTTTTTCTTCCCATACATTAATCTGTTCTGTTTCTTAAATTCCACATATGAGTGAAATCATACAGTGTTTGTCTTTTTCTGACTTTCCATTGTAGCTCCATCCACATTGTTGTAAATGGCAAGATTTCATTCTTTTTGTGGCTGAGTAATATTCCATTGTAGATACATATATATACCACATCTTCTTTATCCATTCATCAGTGTATGGACATTTGGGTTCTTTCTGTAGTTTGGCTATTACTGTTGATGCTGCTATAAACATCAGGGTGCATGTGCAGTAAGGGAAAAAGAGTAGCTTTATAGTAGTGAAACCTGGCAGACAACACCTGAGCTAAGTGCTCAAGGTCAACATTACCAGTGAAAAGTTATTTTGATATGGTTTACTCACTGATATGAAGCAATGAGATAGCAAATCATCTCTGGGTATTCTTCCCCCAAATCCCTAACTATACTCTAATCATAAGAGAAACACCAGACAAATAAAAATTGAAGGATATTCCACAAAATACCTGACCAGTATCAAGGTCAAGGTCATAAAAGACAAGGAAAGATAGAGAAACTGTCACAGATCAGAGGAGCTTGAAGAGCCATAAGTGACTATATTGTGAGAATGTAGATTGGATTTTACAGTAGAAACAAGGACACAGGTGGAAAAATGGGAAATCCAAATCATGTGTGTGGTGTAGTTAATAGTAACGTACCATGTTAATTTCTTAGGGTTACTAAACATACCACAGTTATGCTAACATCAGGGGAAGCTTGGTGAAGGGTATTTGGGAATCTCTATACCATATTTGCAGCTTTTCTGTCAATCTAAACTTGCCCCCCCCCCCACACTTCCTCCCTAAAAAACTTTAAGAGTATAAACTATTCCAGGGAAAAGGTGCTAATATGTACCTTATCGCTATCTTCTCAGAATTCCTAGCAAATATTCTTGTAGAGAAGAGCTCTTTGGAAGTACAGAATGTGTCCTAATAACATTTCTATCCTCAGATTAACTAGTGGTGGCACATGATAGGTGAACATGGCTCTGGGAAGCAGGAGAATAGGGTTCCAATTCAGGCTTCACAGTGAATGACTACGTACACTGTAGGAAGCTCCCTTAATCTCTGAGTCATCTATTTCTTCATCTGGAAATTGGGAATAAAATACTCCTTGCTTTGCGAGGTTATCAGGATTAAATGAGACAATGAATTGTGGGGAAAGGCTTTACAAATTGCAAAGCCCTGTGTAAATATTTATTGTTATGTTGACATACAGATACCGATCAATCAGAAGTTTCATCTGAATGGAGTGGTGTTTCCCCAGTTCTCCACCCATGACACACCTGTGCACAGAGTCAGGGATGTAGCCTCCCCTTCCAGCACTCACCTAATTTAGCCACCTGTTCATACACACCCTGGGTATGTTAAGCACATACAGGTATGTCTCTTTTTTCCTAACATGGACATAATCAGCTTAATCTTCTGCTTGCTTCTGTTCATGTCCTGGCAAAGAGAAATGAGGAAATCCTAAGTCTTCTCCCCATAATAGTACACGACTCTACGGTGAGATATGATAATGGTAATGTCTGCTTTCATGGTAGGATTCTAAGGCTTATATGTGGATTAGCTCAATATGTCCAAGATTTCAATAATTTTTGCCATATATAACTATCATCATATTATGGCATCTCCAGTTTGCTTTAACATGATTCAGTGTAGATTCGGTGAATTCTGTAAGTCTGTGTTAGTTTCTTTTGTTCTATACTCTGGGATGTCCAGTTGCCCTACACAGGAAAACACACTCCAGGGGAATTTAACCAGCATCCAGGTAAGGGTATTTAGTCAAGTGGCCACACTCCAGATACAGCATATCACTTAACTTTATCTCCATTCAACACCAGAAATTTTGTTAAAGAGCATAATAGATGTTAGAGATTGGTTTTAATTGATAAAAATTAATGTTTTTAAAAATATGTGGGTTGGCTAAAATATTGTGGAGAAAATGCTCACCTTTACGTAAATAATATGCAAGAATCTAGTGGGCTTTTCACCATTCATTCTTTGGAATGGTGGACGATGCTTGATACTAAAATGCTTTGAGTCCAGCTATGATTTAGAACATTGCAATTGTCTGCAGCTATGGTGGACATGAGAATGAGCTACTCAGACCACTGACTACATGGAGCATAAAGGCCCTCACATCAGTAGCACTTGACTCATGCTCCCAAGTACACTCCCAGCCAATGACTGAACACATCAGGAACACGAGGACAGGCTGGTTGCTGGGAGATGGGAATTCCTCTGATGAACACCACTGGTTCAGAACTCTCAATAATTTTGGCAAAGTTCCCTTCAGACCGCACTGTTGTCTAAGACACTTCCACCTGAATTTCCTTCCTCAATTCCCTCTTTTTCACTCAGGGTCAGTTCAGAACTGGAGTCTAACACTCCCCCAGGCTCCCTCAGCTTCCCCACTCCTACCCATTTTCTCTCACAGCCACTTTCATAATACATTTCTCCCACATTTACCCCCACCTTGGGTCTACTTCTCAGAAGACCCAGGATAACATAAATGATGTTTAAAGGAACAATCAGTAGGATTGGGGATTTGAGACTGGCTCATCCACCACATAGCAGATGAAGGGGGCACAGTCATGGTAGCTAGGTGAGACACAGATGGTCCCTGGAACAAGGTAATAGCTTAGTTAAAAAGATTTCATAAGTGGTGAGCTTGGAAAATGTCCTTGTGGAGGGGAATGCTGTGGCAAATTCAATGATGTAAACATTTGAAAAATATGGGGGAACAATGCATAAAAGGCTTAGGAGTTGGCTGGTTGCTACTAAATTGCATTAACACTCTGCAGGAGGGTAATGAGACAGGGAAGGTGTTTAGCAAGCCGTTAATGGCTAAGTGTGAGAGTCATCAGGCCTCTATGGCAGCTGACATAGAAGCCCCATCACTTGCGACTGAAGGGCAAAACCAACTGAAGAGTATGGTGAAGCCGTACCTATGAGAATTGCAAAACTCAGTCCAGGCAAATCTGTTATGTCCTGGTGTGAAAACCTGGGACCTGAAATGTGGGTGCCCCTGAGCATGAAATAAGTGATAAAGGAATTGAGAAAGTAATTGATCAAATAATCTGGATGGGTGCCCCTGAGGATATTGACTCTGTTGGCTCCCAAGCAAATATCCAGAGTTAAATCCTAGTCTAATCCAGCTGGAGACATGCTAGGCTTAGTAAGGGAGGAAAGTGACCACACACTTAAAGACTTGCAAGAATTAGCTGTTATATATCAACAGGAGCCAGGGGACTACCCCAAGATGGGGTTTTAAGGATATTTGATCAAGGAAACCATCCTGACTGGATAAGCAAGAATTCGTTGACTTGGGGCACTTTTCTGGGGACATAGGATTTAACATTCCAGGAGGGACTGTAGGATAGGGCAAACTCACCACTGTAATAGCTGTTAAAAGCCTGAAAAAAACAATGGCCAACTCTCGGGGGAGAGAAACTGCCTGAATTTTCCTGGCAAATGGGACATGAAGGAATAAATAGACTGAGGGGTGAGGCATGCTGGTATTAATATAATATATAAGGCCAGAAGCCTGATTATCCAAGACCACCAGGGATGCACTGGTGAAAGAAACAAAGCATCACTAAGAAGTTCAGTGGTAGCTTCTTCTGCAGGCCAGAGGTCATCACAGAAATGGGCTCTTCAACAGCCATGAGGGATGATGTTTCCCATCCGCCCACCCCACCCCCACTTCATCCACCCAAGTAATGGAGGTCTGGTGGTGGCACTAACCAATGGAAGCCAGGAGACCACAATTACTGGCAAAGCAAAGTCAGAGAGGTAAGCAAGGGAGTTTGACCCACAGGGAGGTGAGGATGTGGTTAAGAGCACATGATGTCCCTAGGGGCAAAATACATTGTTGGTCAGTAAGGGTGATGCTTAACATTTATTACTAAGACAAACAAAAATGGAGGGCAGGAGGTTGAGGGCAGTCACCTTAATAAAACTCATGGTCCTTGCTCAGTTCCCACATGTGAGCCAATTTTCAGATCCAGAACCCACTAGTTGAAGAGGTGGCTGGTCCCTAAGAGGAAAAACCCTGCAACACCATGATAGGTATATACTGTGATACTCTCTCTATCCCCTTCTGAAATTGACCTGTGACCACTGACTTACTCTGTGGAAAGAGGGGAATATCCAGACATTGGGAGCACTAGTGGACACAGGGTCTGAGATGGCATCAATATCCAGAGATCTAAAGTCTTATTACAGTCTCCTATTAGAGTAGGGGCTGAAAGGCAGAGCCAGCTTCTTGGGTTGGCCATGTGACCAGTGCAGCCATATAAAGCCCCACACTTTGAAGGGCCTGAACAAAGAGTTTAATGTTCTGCGATTGCTGTCTTGAAACTCTTCGTATTTTTTATCTTTTAATTTGTTTCATTAAGTAAAGTCAATAGGAAAACAGACCTCAGCATGACCCCACCCTCACTGCTTCCCAAGGATGGGTTCTCTGCCACCTGCTTCCCTGCTTACTGGCCCTCTAGGACCGACCCAGCTGTCGTCTTATCTTTGATGTTCTCAGAGCTGGGAAGGACCTGAATGCAGGTAGAGAGTGAGTCAGGCCCAAGCCTCCCACAGCATCTTGGGGCAGAACATGGAAGCAGCTGTCCCTGCCTTGGCCTGGAAACTATGTCTTGATGGAGGGACTGTGCCTTGATGGAGGAAAGACTCTTGTTCACCTTAATCCTGGTACCAAGCATGTCCTAGGGCAGAGGTTTAAAGATCTTTGGGAGGTGCCTGTCTGCCATGAGCTGGGATGGTAGGCCTTGGGAAGTTAAGATGCCCAACTCAACATCTTCATACCCTGGCCATGGTCAGGACATGGCACATTAATCTAGCAGCTGGCGAGGGGACAACCTCACAACTATCAGGCCAGAGTGCAGATGGGCACCCTTCTTTGCAAGGCTGAGCTTGCACTCACCCTGCAAGTATCTCCATGCCTAGCAGGGCTCCATCAGTTGGCCGTGTCTGGGGGATCCTCTTTTTCTCCTTCCAGGCTTCCTAAGTCTGTCTTCTGTTTGTCTTTTTGGCCATCTTGAAGCACCCTTAGCGGCAAGCTATGAAATACAAATAGATTATTGTGGTGATCCTTCATACTAGTTGGATAGTCTGATATTTGCATTTAAAGTTGGCATGATGAGTGGTAAAATTCATGCTAATAATTTACAATTACGATTTTTATTTACTTACATTAAATAGCAAATAAAAACACCATGACAAATTAAAAGAGAGACCACAGAAGAAAGAAAAATCTTTATATGTACCTTCAATGACACTTTTTTTCTGCTTTTTGAAACAAGGGTCCTGCATTTCCATTTTGCTCTGGGCTCTGTCAGTCCTGCCTACAGGAGACAGGTAATAAATAAAATTCTGGCTAAAGTCTGGCTCAAGGCAAGCCCACTGGGCTCACAGACCCACCCAGTAGTAATTTTCTCAGTCCTTGAGTATATAATTGGAATTTATATATTTGGCAATCAGAGTAATCCTGCATTAGATCCTTAGATTGTGAGGTAAGGATCATGATGGCAGGGAGGCAAAGAGAAAAATTCTGAAACTGCCCTCCACCCCAGCCAAGACAGTAAATCAAAAATAACCACATCCTTGGGGGAGTGGGAGATTAGTCTCCCCATTAAACACTTAAAAATTGCAGGAGCGGTGGTCTCATGTAATTCACCAGCGTAGACCCTGCAGAAAGCTGATAGATCCCGGAGATTGAAGACTACTGCACACTTAACGAGGTAGTAGTCCTAGCTCCTGTGGCTATGCCAGATATAGTATCCCTGCTAGAAGTGATTAATAAGACTTCAGGGATATGGTATGCCCCCACTCATTTGGTGAATGCATTCTTTTTCATTTCAATGTAAAAAGAGGATTAGAAAGGGTTTGCATTCACATGAGATGGATAATATTCATTTTCTCAGGACTGTGTCACCTCTGTGTTGCAATAAAACCTGAGCTAATTGGACCAGGACACTGGTCCATTACATCAATCACATCATGTTGATTGGCTAAAATGGACAAACAGTGGCTAGTATGCTGGAGGTCCTGTTTAGAGATACACACTCCAGAGGATGGGAGATTCGCCATACTAAAGTTGAGGGTCTTGTCACTTCGGTGAAGTTTTCAGGCATCCAGTGGTCCAGGACATGTTGGGATAGTCTTTCCAAAGTAAAAGACAAATCGTTGCATTTTGTGTCTAATACGAATACTTAATAGTGGTGATGATCTCCAGCTGACTCTGTACCTTGTCATCATTCCCTCAAGATCTTGTGTCTAGGGCTAAAACATCTGATTGGTCAGTTGATCATTGTCTAGTGCAAAGCTTCCCAATCAGCAAGATACTTCTAGGGGACAGTGGACAGGGCCTGGGAGCTTCATTTATAAGCAGTGTCATCTGGGCTCTGACCTTCATGCTATTGAACCAAATGTGCTTTACATGCATGCACCATCGTGTGGAAAAAAATCGGGGATGCCCTGTTCTGGCTGCCTAGAGTGATAAAAAGAAATGTCTTTCTTCTTGGGGACAAAGCCATGCTCCTATTCCAGTTTAAGAAGAATTTTCTGGCATTCAGTAACTCAAAAAGTGTCTACTCCACTAAGGCAGCTACTAATTCAACAGCATTCACTATTTAAGCACCTGCTATGTGCTCAAAATTCTGCCTCTAAATAAAACAGATCCCTCAGGTTAATATGTGTTGGGAGTGATTAAACCTATCTCCTGATTAGTTTGGATAGTGGAGGGTATGACATTTCTTGTTTTGGCCACTTCTGGTAATTTCACTTTGTGGCTCCCATTTTTTTTAACCAAATTTGGACTGATGACCTAGTTGTAAAATTCCCTGCTGCAGATGTGTGTTGTCTGAAGGGACAGAACCCCTGCATTGTGATTCTCCCACTGAAGCATGCCACAGGATTCATAATGAAGTTTTTCCTACCATGTTACCTCCAACATCCAATCATCTGCCAGACATGTGGCCTATGGGTAGTGCTAATCGCACCACAGCCTGAATCTCCTAAGATGCTCTGTCTACTTTGGGCCCCATTTAAAACTCACAGCCTTCTATGTTACCCAATATATGAGCTGGAGCAGTATTCCTGTGTGTGGAGTGTTTTGTTTCAAGAACCAAAGGAAGCCTACCTGGTACAATGCTTTGGACAACCTTTTGGGGAGAAAGTGAGTTTCCAGCAGGGGCTGTCAGCATGGCAGTGAATGTCTGCTGATGATTTGATGACCAGGTCAGTAGGAACATCCTAACTAGACTGGTCTTGTACTAGCATTGGGCTTATCTTATTTCCAAGCCTCATCCTTTTGCTTTCCCATCAATTCCATGAGTTAGGCACAGGGTCACTAGCACTTACAGTGGCTTTGCATGAATTTCCTAAAGGCATACCTCTCTTGGTAGATCATTAGAAAGAAGAAAACCTTTCTCCAAGCTGAACACAGCCTCCATTTTCCCTCATCCTGTTGCTTTCAGCAGGACACAGCCTATACAATTCTACTTGGTGGTATTAACTATGCAAATACCAACCCAATCCATTTCTTTGCTACTGAATGCAACAAGATTTGATTTAAGTTTTTGGCAGACATTGCTATGAATTCACCAACCTTTACTTCCTTTTCCTCCTGGACACACAGCTGACTACATTTCCCAGAATTTCTTGAAGCTCTGTGGTTCCACATGAATGAATTCTAGCCAATAGTGTATAGAAAGAAGTGAGGTGCTTCCAGGCCAGGGCTAGCCACAAAAACCTCTCACATCATCAGTTCTTCTTTGTCTTTCCCCAGCTGATCACTGAGGTCACCTAGAAGAAGGCAGATCCATAAGACAAGTGGAGCCTGAGTTCTTGAATGAGTATGTAGAACAGAGTCCCTCCCTACTCCACATGCCAAGAAATGAGCTTTTGTAATGCGAAAGCACTAATAGTCTGTGCTTGCCTGTTAAAGAAGTTAATTTACTGTGACAAATACACTATTTTCAAATAAGAATCCTGATTAGTCTTGGTCTCCCTAGGCTACTAAACTTTATCCCATTTTTATCATTTCAACACATCAGTTTCATAGTAAAAAAGAGATCTAGAGTTTGAAATGTATTTTCTGTTCCTCTAATACCTAGCCCATGTATGCCTATGGGAAATTAAAGACAGAAGATGTTTTAAAAACTGTAGTTCAATTCACCTTGTCCTAGTCCCCTCTCCACCAGTACACTTTCCACAAAGAGAGGGAAACCAAGGTTTAGAAAAAGTGAAATAGTAGAAACTAAATGAATATTCAATTGACTGCAATGTATAACTGCTGATTCTCAGTCCAGCTTTCTGTATTCAATGAATCAGAAAATAAAGTTGGACAAAGGTTTCCTTTTGTCCTCCTATACTTTCTCAATCAAAGGGACTTTAGTAGTCATCTATTGCTACATCGCAAGTTACCTCAAAACTCAGTGGCTCCAAACTACACATTTATTACTGCAATTCTATGATCAGAAATCTGGGCATAGGTTAGCGAGGTGCCTCTGGGTAAAGAGCTCTCATGTTCCAAAGGAAGAGGTTGGAATCTTAAAATGTAGAAAGTTGGAGGTCCCAGGACTGAAACCCAGGTGGTGGTGCTCAGCTAGTGCTAAGGTCTCTAAGCTCAGAGGAGGAGCTCTGTAGTGCTGCAACCCAGGCCTCTTGGGCAGGGTGGGGGTGGGGTTTACTGCCCGCAGCCAGTGCTGATGTCTCTGAGGGGATGCAATGAGGCTGGTTTTCCAACTATTGGAAACTGCCAGCTGGATCCAACTGGAAGAAACCTTTATTTCCAGGGTGAAGAAACAAGGTTTTGGTGACATGTACAGGAATAGGAGGCAAACAGGATGAAGGAAATCTCTTCTTCTGTCAGTCTTATTAGTCTCTCTCAAGCATCCCCTACCTACAGAGGCTAAAAGGAAGCAGCTAGCAAAGGAGGCATTTGGTTTGTAGAGTCCTAGCCCAGTGTCTCAAAACAGGGTACTGAAGGGGGGTGGGGTAGGGTAAGGCAATAAGGGGTTGTATCCAAGAGACAATATCTTCATAACTTGTACATGGAGCCATCATCAACACTGGTGGCAGTCACTTGGTGTCTTTAATTTCCCTAAATGCTCCATTACAAAAGTGCTGACATTTGCACATCTCACTACAGTTTTTTTCAAGCCTGCTACCTCATTTAGTCTTAAGAAAATGATAGGAATTACTCTTTCCCTGTGGAAGATAATAGCACTCAGAAAAGTTAAGGACTTGCCAAATGACATACAATATATAAATGGTAGACCTGTCTCTCTGAATTCAAATCCAGTGTCTTTTACTATACCACACTGTCTTCTCAAAATTTGTATACAAAGTAAATAAATCAATGACCCTATCTTTATTATTAAGTCCTTAATTGATCAGAAATGAAATCATGCAAGCATATTTAGTAATTATCACTTTAATTCTCCTTGAGTGAGTTAAATTTCTTCCATTCATTTAACAAATATTTAATGAGCATACTCTATGCTGTGGAAGGAGATAAAACCTTAAATAGGATAGGGTTATCTGTCCTCGAGGATCTCTAGTCTAATGTGAGAAACAAAAAATTTCATTACCGTGTGTAAGAAGTATTCTTATAGAAGTGGTATAAAATGCCAGCAGAGAGAAGACTCTCCCTGCTGTACCTGGGGAGGGCAAGGAGGGAAGAGAGGTCAGTGAACACCATGGGGAATAGATGACAGGAAGGAGATATAGCCTATGAAAGGTCCAGAGACAAGAAAGAACAGGGTTCATTTGGGGGAAATGCTTTTTAAGTGCATCAAAACTCCCTCCTGAAGAATGTGGAGAAGGGAAGAGACTTAGAAGAAAGAGGGAGAGGTACCAAGTCAATAACAGCTATTTTGAATAGGTTGAATGCAGTCCTGAGGGCATTTGGGAATCTTGTCTCTTGAGTCTGCTCTTGAAACAACAGCAAAGCCAGAGTTTGCATCTGGCCTTCTCATCTGTGTGCCTGAGGTGACAGAAGATAAAAACTTCCCCTCTCTTGGGTCCCCTGGATTAAGAGGAATCTGTTCTATGTAGCCAGGACCAATTGGTCCTGAGCACATTGCTCAAGAAATTCTCACCTTTCTTGGTTCCAGTAGATCAGTCTTTGATGTCAAAGGGCATTTTCTAGGGAAAACATATGCCAAACTTTCCCCCTAATATCTGGGCAGTGCCCCTACAGAGAAATTAAGGAGGAGAAAGCCCCTATTTGGAAAGCCCCAGGTGACCAAATTTCTGGCCCTCTGTGTTTTCATTCTCCCTCCTTTAGCTCTGTGAAGATCCCTTTCCAAAGTCACCATAAACTCTAAATCCCCATCTGAGAATATGACAGAAAGAACTCCACTTCTCCAATTTATAAGCTCAAACTCACTACTTTGCCACCACTGCACGAAGGTGTTGCAATGACTTTGCACTGGAAGAGAAACTTTAACTCCTTTCAGAAAAGTTTCTGGAGGCTCGGTGAGCAGAAATAGTTGAGTGCCACTTTGGGTGGATGATCATGTTTGCTCTCTTGGGGGTGGGATTACCAGGGCACTTCCATATTTTTATATTTCTGTATTTTAATTTTTTAGCCACCTGTATTATGTGTATCATTTAAGAAGAGTATATAAATATATACTTAAATCCATCGGAGACATTATTCTTGTCACTAAAAAGAGTGTGAGGTACACAGGGTGCGGGAACTGGAGGGAGCTTTTGAAACTCAAACTGTGGTCCCTGGCCCAGCATCAATAGCTTTACCTGAACCCTTGTTAGAAAAGCACAATCTCAGACCAGCCCCGACCTGCTGAATCAAACTCTGCATTTTAAAAGATCCCCAGGTGATTTGTATACATATTAGTATTTGAAAAGCCCTGATCTAATCCAGCTAACTTCTGGATTTCTACTGCTAAGGAAACAGAAGGCGTAAGGGGAACGATTTGTCAAAAGTTCCCACAGCTTGTCAGCACCAGAACTAGGGCTTTGACTCCTGTCTTAAGATTCCCAGCCCAGGACTCTTTTTCTGCTTGCCTGTGCAGCTTGTGGTGTTCCTAGAACCTCTGCTTATTTTTTTAGACGTTATATGTGAATACATTCTGAGTCTCAAGGCAACATGGAAAGTGAAGATCAGTCTCGCAATACAACTCAATACTGCTAAGTAAAATAAAGCACTGCAGTCTGGGAACTGGACCCACTAGTCTTGGATTGGGCCCCACATCACATTCTGATAGTGTTTGAGAAGAAGCCTAAGGTGGATTGAGGAACAAGTGCAGGTGGGAAAACCAGTAGGGCTGGTGATATCAGGGTACCTCTGGAAATTCAGGGGCAGTGGCAATGTTCAGGAATCCCTTTAGTTATCGGTTCCCATTTGTACGGTGATGAAATGAGTCAAATGCTGGCTGTGGTGTTAAGAAGAAGGGAATCACCTGTGATTGAGTACAGAGTGCTCACACAGTGTTAACCAGTCCAGCTGTTCAGAGTTTGAATCTAGCTTTCTATACACACACTTTTTCAGATGAGATCATTCCACCCTGTTGAGATGTCTGGGGAAGGAAAGGCTGGGTCTGCCTTGTTGGCTGCAACTATTGATCTGAAGACATCCTCAGACTGACGCATATCTGATTCAAGAAAAGTCTGAGTCTAGCTTCAACCACCAGAGGGGCCAGATGTCTGGAACCAAGGAGTCCTTGCCTGAGACCTTGAGGGATACCTGGGGAAGTGAGAACTACAGGCTGAGTCAAAGATACATAAGAAATGCAAGTCCTACACCTCAGAAGTACTGTCTGGAAGTTAACTACAATGTGGGGAAAGAGCACCAGGGTGAAGCCAGCAGGCAAGAAGAATTATATGGTTGGTAGCTAAAAGCTGAACAATGGAGAAGGCATCCATTTTGATTCCACCAGTTTCTAGTTGTGGGATCTTAGGCAAGTGCCTTCTTCTTTCAAAGGCATCATACATCATATTAAAGGATATTATTGCAAGTTAACATCTTATCTTTTTTTTTAAGTAAAGGACTAATTTTGATAAGGAAATGAATGTAAAGTTACCCTCTGCTGTGGTCTGAATGTGTCCCCTGAAAATGTATATTTTGAAGTGCTAATGTCCAATGAGATGGTTCTAGGAAGTAGGGCCTCTGGGACGGGCTTAGGTCATAAGGGCAGAGCCCTCGTGAATGGGATTAGCGCTGTTGTAAGAGACTCCACAGAGTCCCCACCCACTTCTGTCATGTGAGGACACAAAGAGAAGTTTACCACCCAGAAGAGAGAAGAGAGCCCTCACCCACATGTTAGTGCTCTGATCTCAGACTTCCAGCATCCAGAACTGTGAAGATAAATTTCTGTTGTTATAAACTACTTAGTCTGTGGTATTTTGTTATAGAAGCCTGAGCCAACCAAGACATTTCTTCTTTTCTGTGGAATAGATTTTTTGTGGGGATGGGGGTGGGAAGGGCAAACAGTGCCTTATATTCAGGCCTATAGGAGATCTTACTCAAGGTTTTAGGTAATGGGTGGCAGTGGGGGATTCAACATGGTCTTAGCCCAAGTTCTCTGTCACAAAGCTGTGATATATATTTCCTTCAGGACTAACTTCATCACCTGCATAAGTCCTCCCTCAGTAGTGCTCCATCTTCTGCCATTTGCGTGAAACCTGCCTAAGCAGCCCTGCTCTGCCTTCCCTGGAAACTCTAGGCTTCCCTCCTAGAACTTAGTATGCTGTGTTGTAAATTGTACTGGAGAACTCATTGAGGGTAAAGACTGTGTCACACTCAGCTGTGACCACAGTATTTAATGCAGTGCCTGACATGTGATAAATGTTCAATAGAAAATATCTGTTGAATGACTATATACCCTCAAGATGGGATAAATCTACTTTGCCAGATATAGTAGATTAGCATTCAAAATCCGCCTCCTTCTCCTTCTGGTATATATCCCTATGATGTGGGGGTTAGGAGAATAAAAGTTACAAGTCCTAGACTCCTGTGTAGCTGAACTCTGGGTGGGATTTAGGTTTGGCCAATCAGATACAGGGATGTGAATTCTGGAAGGCAGGAGCAGGGGACAAGCCTCTGCTGCTTCTGTGGCCAGCTTAGCTGTGAGGATTTTTGGTTTTTCTGCAGCCCCATTGGTGGAGGGCCCAATGCTGTTTACTTGCTTTGGGAGGATTAAGAGACATGGCGCCTGGCATTCATTCTGTTAATACAGACTACAGCAGGTATCATATGTCCCTTTATGATCTTAGCAAGTCTGGGGTAGGTTTGGAACCAAAGCTTCCACTGCAGAAAAGGGACAAGAAGAATTAGAAGATCTCTGGATTGCCCAGGACTTTGGGGTCATTTTTAAAAATTCATGTACACTGTTTCTTCCATCCTCTCAATGACCCCACAAGCCATTTAATACTAGATGTTTCTAGTTAGGACACTGTTTCAGCTGCTTCACCAGGAAAAATATAGTCACTTAAGGTCAAAAGTTTCTTTCTCTCTCATATAAAATTATGAACTGATTGACAGCCCAGGAGAGAATGGTGACTCTGTCCCTCCTGGTCATTCAAGGACTCGGTCTTCTTCTTTCTTGGTGCTCAGTCACTCCCTAGAGTGCTGCCCTCATCCCATGGTTAAAGTTGGTCACCACCTCCATGCCCCACATTCTAGTGTGAGGCAAGTGGGGGAAAAATGGAAGGGAAAGAGCTTCCTTTTAAGGAAATGACTTAAAACCTCATGCCTCACTTCAAAATACATCTCATTGGCTATAACTTAACCACAGGACCACACCTCATTGCAAGGGGAATAGAAAATATAATTGCTATGTAGGCAGCCAAATAAATGCCAAGCTGAAATTTGGAAGGGGATTTAGTTCTAGTATTAAAAGGAAGGAAAGAATGATAGTGTAGATAATAGGTTCTACCATACTCAACCAAGCAAACACACAAGTGAAAGAAAACCCAGCCAGTCTATCTTCCTTAAACTACCTAGAAGAATTACATTCTTTGCAACTGAAAACTGTCACAGATACTCACACTGACATCAAAAGGGGGGCTTCTACCTTGTGTTGGGGAAAAAAGTAACAGCTCATGAGCCCAGTTTATGTCCCAAGGTCCCATCAACAAGACAAAAAATAGCAGAGGACTAAGATGTAGCTTTTGAGAAACATCCAATGCAGCTGAAAAATCCAAATTAACACACAAGAATCACCTTTCAAAAGGACTCAGTTTGTATTGGGGAGTGAGCTGAACAAAGCAGGGGGGTTAGCCTCAAGTGTGAGTAGCGTTGATAGAAAATACAGGTTTCATGTCATGGGATAATACATAATAAATTCTATTTTGGAAGAAATTGACAGAAGATATGGATGGCGACTCATTAGAAGTAAAATTTAGCTGAGAGGCAAGTGCTAATATTCATCACATGCTTATATTTCTAAGCAGAGAACTAGACATCTGTCTTAGTTTGGGTTCTGCCATTAGCATCAGTGTTTACTATTGCACTTTATATGAATACCTCAATACACCCCAGCACCCTATAAGGAAGGCATTATTATTATCATTTAGAATTGAGGAAATTAAAGTACAATGAAAATAAGTAACTTTCTTAAGGGCATGTGTATAGTGTAAGTGGTAGGACCAGTTTTCAAACCCAGATAATCTATAGCCCATGCTTTCCAGCACTTCTCTGTATGGTTGGCATATCTAGCTGTGGTTAGAGCTTCCCTGTTTTGTCCCTTGAGATGGCCACCACCAGCTCCAGGTCAAAAACTTAAAAATGCAACCAAAAGATCCAAACGGCCTAGAAATGACCTGTACGTGACTAATGACTACGAATGAAGAGGCAATAAGATTATGCTTTTCCCACCATTGTCCTAGGCATACAAGATATGGTCCTTGTCCTCAGGAAACTTAAATGTGTCCTAGGTATAACATCAGGTACACAGCCATCAATGTAGAGCTGACTTATAAATGGACAAAAGACCTAAATAGACTCTTCTTTAAAAAAATTCAAATGGCCAATTGGTATACAAAAAGGTGCTCAACATCACTCATCATTAGGAAATACAAATTACAAATTAAAATCTCAGTGAGATATCACCTTATAACTATTATGATGGCTATTATCAAAAAGACAAGAGATTAAAACTATTGGAAAAGATGTGGAGAAAAGGGAACCCTCATGCACTGTTGGTAGGAATTTAAATTGGTACAGTCATTATGTAAAATAGTATGAAGATTCCTCAAAAAATTAAAAAGAGGTTAAAATTTAAAATATCCAGCAGTCCCTCTTCTGGGTATATATCCAAAGGAATGGAAAATGAAAATATCTTCACAACCATGTTCATTGAAGTGTTATTCATAATAGTCAAGATAAGATACAACCTAAATGCCCTTCAGTGGACGAATGGATAAAGAAAATGTGGTATACATGTGTATACAATGGAATATCATTAAGCCTTCAAAAAAAGAAAACACTACTGTTTGCAATAACATGGATACAGCTGGAGGACATTATGCTAACTGAAATACACATGATACACAGAAAGAAAAATACTGCATGACCTTATATGCAGAGTCTAAAATGTCCAAATTTATAGAAAGAGAGAGTAGCACGGTGGTTTTCAGGAGGTAAGGGGAGGAAGAAATGGAGCGATGTTGGTCAAGGAGTACAAAGTTTCGGTTATCCAATGTGAATAAGTTCTGGAGATATAATATACACTATGGAGGTGATAGTTAACAATACTGTAGGGTATACTTAAAATTTGCAAAGAGCTTAAACCTTAAATTAAATCTTCTCTTTCTCTCTCTCACTATCTCTCTCTCTCTCTCTCTCTCTCACACACACACACACACACACACACACACAAATGATAACTATGTAGATGTGATAAATATGTTAATTATCTGGATTGTGGTGGTCATTTCACAATGTATACATATATAAAAACATCAAGTTGCACACCTTAAATATATATGATTTTTATGTGCCAGTGATATATGTATGAAGTTGTTTTTAGAAAGTTTAAAGTTCACAATCAGGAAAATAGCAGAGCTACTTACTAGCAGCGTGACCATGGGTATCCTTCACGTCTGCGAATCTTAGTTTCTGCACCTGTAACTAGGTATAGTAAACCTCTACTTCTGACGGCCACTCTGGGGGACTGGCACATGGAAGCCATTATTACTACAATATCTTACATAGAGAGTGTTCGATTTTAGATCATTTGTTTAGGGGCCCCTGGGTGGCTCAGTCGGTTAAGCGTCTGACTTCAGCTTAGGTCATGATCTCACAGCTCATAAGTTCAAGCCCCACATAGGGCCCTCTGCTATTAGTGCAAAGCCCATTTCAGATCTTCAGATCTTCTTCCTTTCTCCCTGCCCCTCCCCTACGCTTTCTCTCTCTCTCAAAAAAAAAAAAAAAAAAAAAAAGAAAGAAACTCTTAGATAATTTGTTTAACAAATATTTGAAGACCATGCTCCGTAGTTATTAGTTTCCTTCCTATTCCCTCTCACAAGCTTGCAGATGCCTCTGATTCATGACTTCTCTCTTGCCTGTTGCTTACAGCCACCTCCCTATGTACTTACTTTTCCTGACTTCCACTTTCTTCCTTCAGAACCATAACCTTCATGGGGTCAGGAAGAAAGCACTCAACACAATGTCTGGCATTTTGTGTGCATTCAATCATCATTTTTTTACTATGATCCTCTGCTTGCTAACTGCTTACTCCTGGCTTTGCCTGGCTCCTTACATCCTTCAAATATCTTTGCTTCCTTTGGAATACCCCATGACTGGGCCAAAACATCAGGATACAAAGGCAGAACAGGAAAATGGAAAGAAGACACTTTCCACCCTAGCCCATGCCCTCCTATTTTCAAGGCCAGTGGCACTTTGACAACCAGCTTCCCTTTAACCTTGGCCAGCTGGAGCCCTATCAGCCCCCCGGGGCTGGCAGCTAATGACTATGAGCAGTTGATTAAGGGGTAATTAGCGCGCCCAGTCAGGGTCATTAGCATTTCTAAGTTCCCATTTGTAAATCATAACCGGCTTGAGTGAGGTGCAGAGCAGCTGGTGTGGAGAATTCAGTCTGGAAATTAAGCTACAGCTCTCACTGAAGTACCTACTGGGAATCTTTGGGAACCTGGATAGGCCAGACAGTTCTGCTTGCCCCTTTTCCCGTGTGTGTGTGTGTGTGTGTGTGTGTGTGTGTGTGCGCGCGCACACACACACACACACACACACACACACACACACACACACACTTTCTGTAGGGGAAAACAGTCACCCAGCCCTCTGGACCTGTCCAACAGCATAGAAGTGCAAATGCCTTCTCTTCTGGTAGAAGGGACTTGGTTATATTGAAGAGAAATTTTGGAGTTAGACTCGGGATGGAAACCTAGTTCCTATATTTATTAGCTTGGTGACCATGGACAAAGTTATGTAACCTCTGTATCAGTTTGGTTATTGGAAAAATATGCTCAGCCATATGGAAGAATTTTTATTTTCTAGCAAATCAAAAGTCTATTTGACAGTAAAAGGATCAGTGTTTGCAGGGATGCAGTGTTTGTGGGGGAGGCAGGGAGAGATGAGTAGAAGGAACACGGGATTTGGAGGCAATGAAACTTTTCTGCATGATGCTATAATGGCCGATACCTGACATTATGCCATGTCAAAACCCATAGAATGTACATCAAGAGTGAACCCTTAAATAAACTATGGACTTGAGCTTAAAACAATGTAGTATTGGTTCATCAATTGTAACAAATGGGCCATACCAATGTAAGGTGTTGATGTTAAAAAATAAACTGAGGTATATTAAGATGTTTTTGTTTTTTTGAGCAAACATCAATTCCACTAGGGCACCACCAAGCCAGAAATGATTGGGAGGACTCCACCAACAGGACCTAGGGGCAAAATTTCTATAAAAAGACACAGAAGCAAAGCAAGGGTGTTATTTCATTGGTTATAGCTTTAGTGGTTGCTTTATTTGAAGTGGCTGTGATTGGTTGTCTTTAGGTTTTAATTTCTTAGCCTTGAGGCATTTACAGGCTTAGGTTTTGTTTGCTTTTGTAGGCTGCTGAAGAATTAGAACTACCTCAGTCTAATGACCTCTTGGCTTAATCAATATAATATTAATAATAGAGGGAACTCTGTGGAGGAAAGAAGAGGTATATGAGAACTCTACTTTTTGCATATATTTTTGTGTGAAACCTAAAACTACTGTAAAAATATAAAGTCTGTAGTTTGGTTTTTTTTTAGAGAAGTTATTCCTTACCCAGAGTTGCCTAATTTTGAACTTTGATGTACCTATGAATCACCTATACTTGACTCTATAGGTCCAGAGGGACCCTGAGAATCTGCATTTATAACAAACAAAGCTGCTGGTCCATGACCATACTTGGAATTGCAAAACTCAAGATAGAAGCGTTAGTTGTCTAAGTAAAAGGACTAGGAAATGGTAGGTGCTCAAGCAAATGGGACAATTGTTAATGTGGTTCCCTTCCCTGCCACACTTCTGAGAACCCAATGGCTACCTCCACTATTAGCTAAAGGAATACCTCAAACTTCAGGGACTTCACATTTGCATAACTGGGTCCATTCAGGAGTAGGAATGCTGAATAAAATATAGGACACTGAGTTAAATTTAAATTTCAGGTAAGCAACAAATAACTTTTAGTGTAATTATGTTCCATGTAAGGTTGTTCCCCAGGAACCAACTTACTACATCAGGGAAATGTCTCTCCTCCATCGCTTTCTTGTCCACACCCTCCTCATGAGCACGTGGCCAGCAATGACTGCACAAATAGAAATACTGAGTATGTATAGGCACACCTGCTATTCATCTTTTTCAAATCACTGCTAACCCAGTGCACCTGATTTACAAAACACTCTCACAGTGAGTGTTTACAAAACACTCTCACATCCCTTAGCTCAATGTTTCTCAAACTGTCAGGTGCATACAAATCACCAGGGGGTCTTGTTAAAATGCAGGTTCTGATTCAGTGGATCTGAAATTCAGCCTTTATAACAAGCTCCATGTGATACTGATGCTGCTGGCCCACAGACCACACTTCGAGCTGCAAGGGTTCATCCTAAGTTTACCCTAAGGTAACCTTAGGCTACCTTCCCCTGGGATTTGGTGACATGGGAAGGAGGGAAGAGACTAATCCCAGGGCATGGTAGGTTGTCATCATCCCCATTTTATAGTTGAGGAAATAAAGCCTTAGATTGAAAAGGTATTCTCAGAGCTGGGGGAGAGAGGGGAAAGAAACTCACCAAGATGTTAAATCTGGCTTCGCCATACTCTGCTTTGCTGCCTCTGCAGGAGAAAGAAATCCTGTGTCTACATCCCTTTTCAGTCTTTCACAGGGTTATGATCTTGTAAAAAAAAAATCACTGGCCTCCCTGAATCTCAGTTTTCTGAACTCTAAGAAAAGAGGGTGCCGTAAGTGACAAAGGACAGGATCTCTGGAAGGTCTAATACTCTGTAACATGATACAAGTGCTAGTTATTATTTTTGTTAAATCTGAGGACAGCCCTTGAAAAGGCTGTCCTAAGTGCTTTACATGTATCCTCACAGCAGCCTTAGTAGGTAGTAATATAATTTCCCCCCTCTTTTACAGTAGAGGAAACTGAGGCACAATGAGGTTAAGTACATTGGTCAAGGTATCAATGCTGATAGAAGAAAGATGTGGACCTTGGCAGTCTGAGCCCATGCTCTTAATCTCTGGCTATATATCTTCTCTGTAGCTGTTATCTACCTCCCCCTCCCCAGCCCTGCTCTTCCCCTGCTGGTTTTATAGATAAGGAAATTGAGATTCAGGGAAGTTAAGTGATTTTCCAGTGGTCATACAGCAAGAATATAAAAACATGACCCACACAGTATCTTCTTATTCTCTCTCAACCAGTTGCCTAGCCCCAAGTGGGCCCCACCTCTCTGCCTTACAGGAATCCATGAAAGCTTCTCAAAGGGAGAGAGATGGTCTCATGGAGGAGAAGGGAAAGAAAAGAAGCTTTTCAACTCCATTCCAGAAAGACCAGGTGGCTGAGACCCCATCAGCAGCCTGGCCCACTCCTTTCCACCTCCAGGCCTTCCTCCTCCAATAAAAGCCCTAGAATTCTTTTTCACAGAGCATGACATGGGGCTTGAGCCCACAAACGGTGAGATCATGACCTGAATCGAAGTCGGATGCTTCGAGCCACCCAGAAGCTTCCTCTTCTTAATCAGAATCCACCACTCCTTTCTCTGTGCTTCTATAGAACGTAGTTTAATTTTCATGCTGAGTGAATGCGTGGATATATTTGGGATTAGATATCACGGTTTAAATGCTATTTTCTTCTACTAATTGGGAGACCTTGGAAATGTGATTTAGTGTCTGAGCTTCTATAGTCTTTCTATAAAATGGAGATAAAAACAAACTGTTGAAAACCATTGGCAAGCCGAGGGTACTCACATGCACATTTATTTACCTGCTGTGTGACTCTGGACCCACCCGGGACTTGGTACAATCTACCTCAGACCTCACTGAGAACTGTACCCAGGATTTGTGACCCAGACCATTGCAATTACAAAGAGTGTATAATCTAATAATCCAGCTCATGAATCAACCAAAGCCCTGCCTTATGTGGTGAACTCACTTATTTTTGCCATATTATACAGACCTTTCAATTTTTGCTCTGGGAGCCCAGTTAAGCTTGTGTTTGAATGATAAAACTTTCCTCTGCCTGGCAAGTAAAAAACTCAGCTTTGTTTGTTTGGGTTTTGTTGTTGTTGCTGTTTATTTAGTCTGTTTGGTTTTGTATCTGTTATTTCAGTTCTGTTGGTATTCATAGTTATATTTGACAATATTTATCTCATTGGGTATGATAAAGCTTAAGTAAGTTTGGTACAGTGTTGGGTAGGCATATGGGACACTTCACAATAAATGGTAGCTATTGTAGTTAGTAGTAGTATTGCCATAGTATTAAGATAGTTGTACACTTCTGTTTTCCCCAGAGGGTTTGAGCATTTTGAGAGTAGGGCAATGTCTTACCCACCCTTCACAACCCTGACACATGGTTCCTGGCATTGGAATTAAACTGAATGTGAAGTTTGTTTTTAAATGAAGCACCTAACAAATGTGACTTATGATAATTTAATAGATGTTCATACAGTTGAACCAATTTGGACCCTTCTCTGGTCACAAGGACACAGGGAGAAAGAAAGCTCATTGATGAATGTTTATGGATTGTGGGTCTAAAACTCAAAGAGAACCAAGACCCGCAAAGATAGGAGTTTTTTGTTTTTAATTTTTTTTTACATTTTATTTATTTTTGAGAGAGAGAGAGACAGAGCACAAGTGGGGGAGGGGCAGAGAGAGAGAGAGAGAGAGAGAGAGAGAGATAGACAGAACCCTAAGCAGGTTCCAGGCTCTGTGCTGTCAGCACAGACCCTGACATGGGACTCAAACTCACAAACCGTGAGATCATGACCTGAGCTGAAGTCAGACGCTTAACCAACTGAGCCACCCAGGAGACCCGCAAAGATAGGAGTTTTAATCAACTGCTTCCAGCATGTGAGGGATGGACCTACATGATGGGAGATGAGGGGAAAGGATCTGCCTGCTGAAATCTGGAGCTACCTTGGTTTGGGTTGGGACTCTTGGCCTAAGTGGTAGGGTGGGGGTGAGTAGATGAATCTTGATGTATCTCCCAGGCAAAATGGGCACCCAGGCTGTGCAGAATAACTCCAGCAAGAAAAGATGTGCTTGCTTATGTGTGAACATACTGCCAACTTTGGTTTCTCTCCCCTTCCTGTAATTGGAGAGAGAAAGAGCTTATTAGAAGCCTTATGGTAGCTCATCACAACTCAAAGAGTTGGTTGGACCACTAAGGTAGTGGTGGGATCTTGGCAGTGCATTTAATCTTTGTGCTTCAGGGCAAAAGAGATGTGTGTGTGTCTTTAAATAGAAGGTAATAATGCCCTCCCTAGTTATCTGGAAGATCTTTGAGAAGGTTATATATTGAGAAACATAATGTATTCAAGATAAATTGACTGGCATCTATCATCTCTGCTAAGTATAGGATACACAAAGATGGAGCAAACACAGATTCTACCCTCAAGGAACTCACAATTTAATAAGGGTAGAAAGACAGAAAGAATTACCCTACTGTATGATATAAAACAGAATTATCAGATCTAGAGTAATAGTTATTAACACTAATTGCATGCCAGTCATATTTCAAGCCTGTTACATTAATATCATTATATAATAATGATATGATATTATTTTGATATTATTTTCACAACAACTCTAAGAGGTAGTTATTATCTATTTATACAGATTAGGAATCTAAGGCATAGATTAACAACTGGTCATGGGGCACAACGCTGCTAAGAGGCAGAATGAGGATTCAGATGCAGGCAGGCTGATCTGAGTCCTAGAACTTAGTTGCTGCCCCTCAGTAACACAGGCATCCCCATTACAGAAGAGGCTTCTAGGAGCCATGCTTCTCTTACTCAGCATGCAGTCTATTAATGTTTATTGATTCTGCTCTGTGTCAGATACTGTTAAGCCTTGGAAAATCAACAGCAAAAAAGGCAGCAAATATGGTCTTTTTTCTGTTTTATAAACATTGTAGAGTGAACAACAAATAAAAAAAAACCAAACACATAGCCACCTTGAATGTGTTCTCAGTGGCAGACACTGTGCTAAGCACATTACAAATATTAATCTAGAGACATTCCTACCAGATCTTGTGTTATTAGCCTCATTTAACAGATGAGGAAACAGGGGCTTGGAGAAATGAGGCAACTTGCCTTAGGTCCCATAGCTAACAAATTACTAAGCAAAAAACTGACCTTTAGCATTTGACAGGAGAGCCAGTCTTCTAACCCTAAGGTCTATCTGAAAGCTGAAGATTTTGCTGGGTATTGTGGTGGTGAAGCAGAAGGTGTGGGAAGAACCCTCATTAAGAAGGCAAGGTTGGAGATAGCATCTCCAAGAGATGATGTGACATTTAATCCAAAGTGAGAATCATAAGTGCTAATGGTTGGGCACTGTGTTAGGTATTAATTAGGTTGAGTTTCCCCATCACCTCCAGGGGCTCACAGAAGTGCCAGGACTGACTTCTTTACATTCCAGATGCTGCACTAGGGAAGAGTGCTTAATTTTGCTGGGGGGGATAGGTGTTCGACAGATGAGAGTCAGAGAAGCCTTCACTGATAAGGCATTTGAGTCTTGAAGGAGCGAGATTCCAGATGAAGAAGACTGATGAGAACCTTCCAGAGGCAGAGAGCACTGCATAAGCAAAAGCAGGGAAAGCACTGTAGTGCAGTTGTCTGAGAATGATTAGGCTCACAAAGACCCTCGACTGCAATGCTATGGAGTTTGGCCCTGCCCTCAGCAAGATCCTGGGCCATAGACCCTGGGGGCCCACAGCAAGTAACTGCTGTGTGCCAGGCATGCTGTGGGTGAAGAAATGACCATTCGTCAACAAGGTGAGGGAGCAGAGACAGGCTGGGTGATGGGAGAGGGGCCATCACTCAGCATGGCAACTTCAGTCTTATTCATCAGGCAACCTTACCAAGGCTTTGAAAAAGGTACCAATTTCTGAATGAAGCTCTGAATCTGCTTCTGAAGGGTGAGGGTGGTAGGACATCACACTCCATGAATGAGTGACTGAACTCCTGAACAGACTCACTGCCCAGCCTGGTCAGCTGGATGCTTGCAGGATATTCTAAGAAAGGGTTCTGAACCCCAATCACGCACAAATCACATTGGTATCAGACAGACCTGTGTTGGAGATCTAACTCTCCTTCCTGTTGCTTGTATTCTCCAAGACCCTGGGTCTGCTTCTTTACTCCTCTGCGCCTTGGTTTCCTCACTGTAAACCAGGGGTAACCACTGAAGCTACTCACTGGGTTGATAGGGAGAAAATGAAGTACGTCATTTACTATTGTTGTGAATGGGTAAGTCAGGAAGACATTTAGCATAGTATAAGTGCTCACAATAAAGGGGGACTATGGTGAGTAAAACATAAAGAGAGACATTTCTGTAGTAATGGGACAGTAGGAAGAAGGAAGAGACCAATGGGATGAAACCATTTAAACCCACACCATCAGTAAGAGTGATCTGCCTACTCCAATCCACAAGTCTTAGGGGGAGGGAAATTAATTTCTCTAAATAGGGGATGCAAATGAGTTTCTCTATCTGTGGGGACTGCATTTCTCTTTCCTTCCTGTTCTTCTTCTTGTTCTCCTTCCCCAAAGAGAACTGCTCTAGAGGAAGAAATCTCAAGTTTTCTGAGTACCTACTGTGTGCAGGACTCCTTATCAAGATCTTTCTTTTATATCCACCCAACCCCTCTGTTGGGATGTAAATTCTGTTGGCTCCATTTTGGAGAGGAGGAACCAAGACTCAGAGATGTTGAAAGCTGCACCTAATATCTCAAGCTCATTAGTGATGGATCTTGGATTCAGACTCACATCTGTTGAACCAACATCAAGACTTTGATGGGCTCCTTCAGTGCACTCTGAGCTCTCCCTGGGCCCAACCAGTACTCACCAATTACAGTTTCTACGATGACACCACTCTGCACCAGATGGTCTTGAAAGCACTCCATCAGTGAGCACAGAATCCTTTTCCCACAAGCTAGGTGGTTAAGTTTTATTAGCCCCACTTCACCCCTGAGAGGAGGCCATTGAGTTAATTATCGGAGTGAGAGCCTCTTGGTGGTAGCAGCTGAGGTAGGGATCACAGCTAGTGGCTGCCTGCCCCAAGCAGAGCTTTTGTTTTCACTCTCTTCCCTCAGAGAAACTCCAGCTCTCAATTGCTCATTAACACGATTTGGATAATTTTCTCAACAGCCCTCCAGTGGAGCAGCTGAAGAAGAAAATTATAAAAGCCCTTCCGTTCAGACGCACCTCCTCCACTTCACCTTATTCTTTCTTTCCCCAGTCTTGGAGAAAGATTTGCTTTGGAATTCTGGCTGGGACATTCACTAGCTGGGTGATTCTAGTTTACAAAATCCCCTCTCTAAGCTTCCTTGTAAAATGAGAATATAATACCATAAGTTGTTTCGAGGGTTAAACTGGTAAAGTTTGTAGTGATGCCTCAGACTGTACCTGGGTTTAGATGGTGCCTGAAGACGGAGGCAGGGAGAAAGGAAGGAAGCAGATAAGGTTATCAAGTGTCTGTTAGGTGGCAGGAAATGCATGGACAATACTTTATTTGATCTTCACCATAATTCAGTGGGATAAGTAGAATCACCCTTATTTTACAGATGAGAAAACGGAGTCAGCTTTCCTCAGAATTGTACAGCTGGTGAAAGCAATGATTCATACCGAGTCTGGGTGTCTTCAAAGCTTTATCTCATTCTCTTTCCCTTTCTTTTTCTCTTGCATTCTTTCTCTCATTCACTCCTATTTGCTCTTTGTCTTCCATTCCTGGTCCGTCCCAGACCATGTTGTTTCTCTAAACAGGCGAAAGGAAAGGGGGAAGATTGAACAAAGATAATGACGGCCAGAGTAATAGATGAGAGGTCTGAGCCTGAGAGAGCAAAAATCAGAGAGCGACAAGGGATAGGAAGGCAGAGTCTTTCCTCCATGGATTTACATACTGAGGGTCAAGGTCAAACCCAAGGCAAAATCCAACCTCTAAAATGTCTCCAGTAAGTGAGAAGTAAATGCTTGAGTATTTTTCCAATCCCCATTTTAGAGGTGAGGCTGAAATCTCACCTAGAGACTGGGTACAAATCTCCAGTCCTGCCTTTGTAGCAATGAGACTTCTGACAAAACCCTTCTAGTCCTCTAAGCCTCACTATCCTCATCTGTAAAATGGATACCACAGAAACATCCATGCTCCCGGGATTCAGGTGAGGATTAAACTGGATTGGGCAGAACAATGCTCTACATTGTTCCTGGCACATGACAGGCACTCAACAAATGCTCAGCAGTCCCAGTCCTGCTGCTGTCATTAATCCAGTGTCCTTGGCTTCCTCAAATCTCTTTGCTCTGACATGCAGGTCTTCTGCAAATGTGAACTTTTCCCTTTCTGCAGGCTTCCCATGGTGATCTGGCCCCTTTAACTATAGAGGTGTCAAGGAATCTTTGTGAATCAGCCATCAAGTGTAGGCTGCTTGACATGACTGTGGGGTTAACTTACAAGTGACTAATTTTTGGAGGCGCGATTTTGTACCTTCCCACTTGTGGCACCATGGCTGGGTGTAATTATTGCTGATGAGTTTACTGAGGGGCTCATTAAAATGTCGGTATTCATATCCATATGAATACTTTCAACAAAACCTTTTGTTCTTGGACTAGGGGGTGTGGGAGGTAGTTACAGGAACTGTCTTGCTCTTCGAAACTTAATTGTCTAAATACACTGCTGTCTCAGCAGTTCAGGACATTTTTTTTTTTTTCACTCTTTCTTTCTTCACAGGGCTCTGCCAGAAGCCTACTTTGGCAACAGGAATGATTAGTTTGTATTTCAATAAACTTACTTCTTCAGAGTCACTTTATCCCAGCAGGAGCACAGGGAGTTGAAATGCATTTTCTTTAACCAATTTGAGCTGTTATTTATTAGAGATTAGTCCGGGCAAGCTTTGTGGGAGTTTGGGATGAAGAGGAGCTTAATAGCTCATAATCAAGGCATCTTTCTTTTAGCTGATACCTTGGGCTACACGTGAATGTCAGGGTCACAGTCTCTCTAAAGATAGACCTACCTCCTTTTCCAGAGTTGGCTAAATTAATAATCGATTGCTTACTTTGCTCTGAGTGTTCAGCACTGTGCAAAGCTTTGCTAAGTTAATCCTCATAATGACACACAAAGAACTATTAACAGCACTCTGATTTTGCAGGTGGGGAAACTGAGTCTCAAAGAAATTAAGTAATTTGCCTAAGTTCACGCAGAAATCAAGTGGTAGCATCAGTATTTGAAGCCAGGTTTGTCTGATTCCAGAGCCTAAACTCCTAATCACTACCGTGTGCAGTAGTTTGGAGGTTCCTGGTAGCTACCCCGCTTAGGCTTGCACAAGGTCATAGAATTTTATAACTGCAAGGGGCCTGGAGGTTGTGGTTTGCTGAGATTGAGCAGGTTCTCATGATACGAGACTTTTCAATTTTAAAACTGGGATATTCCCAGTCAAACCAGGATGAGTTGGTCACCCCATAGGCTGTAAGATTGGCAAAACTGTCAAAGAGATTTTTAAAAAAAGTACAAGAGCTTCCAGACTAATATGAATTACTCTTATTACCTCTTCTTCTCTAAATTTGAGGATGAGGAAACTGAGGGAGAGAGGAGGTGATTTAGCCACGTTTCTGTGGCTCCTTAGTAGACAGAGCAAGTACTGGTCAACAGATCTTGGGACTCTCATGTGCCATTTCTCTTTTCTAATAAGTGAAGCAGGATTCAAGTCAAGGAGCCTTAACTAAGCTTCTACTCTGGGAACGGCTGAGCTACACGTTAGCAAATGCCCAGGAGGATTAGGAAGTATCTCAGCAGTGGTGTCCAACAGAACTTTCCATGATGGTGAAAATGTTCTGTATCTGTGCTGCCCAATGTGGTAGCCGTTAGCCATAGGTATCTAGTGTGACTGAGAAACTGAATTTTTACTTTTATCTATTTTTAAGTAATTTCGATTCAGCCACATGTAGTGAGTGGCTACCATATTGGAAAGAACAGGTTTAATGGTTATGATTAATATTTCAGAGGCATTTTCTTTCTCTCAGAGCACAGATTCTATAGTGTGCTCATTCTTAAATATTTTTTAAAGGGAAGGGAAGATGGGAGTAGAAAGGAAGTAGCATTTATAGACAGCTTACTAGGTTCCATGACTGAAGTAAACATTCGTTCTTTTATTCTGGAGGACTGTGATGGAAGTTTCTGCATTTATAACAAACATCTAACAAGCCAAATGATGCTGAGGCTGCTGGTTCAGGGACCACACTTTGGGTAGCAAAACTCTGTCATTCTTAAAAATGAAAACTTCCTCCCTTCCTTCTACTGTCAGGGAACACTTATGAGATACCTATGGAGAGAAGGAGAAATTACAAGTTGTGAAAGAATTAAAGTTCTGAGAGAAAAAAAAAAAAGAATTTCCTTGTTGACTTGAAAGAGGCCATCTTTACTACTGGAGATTTGAGAGGCTCATTTTCTTTTCTTTTTTTTTTTTTATTTATTTATTTATTTATTTATTTTTAATTTTTTTTTCAACGTTTTTTATTTATTTTTGGGACAGAGAGAGACAGAGCATGAACAGGGGAGGGGCAGAGAGAGAGGGAGACACAGAATCGGAAACAGGCTCCAGGCTCCGAGCCATCAGCCCAGAGCCTGACGCGGGGCTCGAACTCACAGACCGCAAGATCGTGACCTGGCTGAAGTCGGACGCTTAACCGACTGCGCCACCCAGGCGCCCCGAGAGGCTCATTTTCAAGAGAGATTCATCCAACATCAAGATCCAGTCATAACTCTATTATATCAGATGGTCCACAACCACCCAGGAGAAGATTTTGTATCAGAAGTAGGGGGGGAGGTGTACAAAGAACATGTACTTTGGAAGGAGGCTGACTTGAGAGAGAATTCCAGTTGGGCTCCTTATCAGCAAAGTGCCCTTGAGCAAATTGCCGTCATTCATCTCTCTGAGCCTCCATCTTCACCCTGGTGAAAATGAGGGTCGTAGTTCATGGGGATGGAATAATGACTAAGACATTGTATGTGTGAAGTGCTCGACAGAGTATACACTCGACAAATGATTCCTCCTCTTCTGACACCACACTGCCTTTTTTCTCATCTCTTCTGAGAAGTCTCCTCCAAAGGCCATTCTGAGTGGCAGAGAAATGGCAGTACCTGGGGTCAGGTTGGTCCGTCTAGAATTGTTCCAGTCTGCTACTTTCAACTCTGACCCACAGGCAGACTGGGAGCCATACAGGGAAGGCCAGGAAACTTGTCTCTTCACCTTCTTCCCCAGCCTCCACCACAGAGGGTTGGTTCTTCAGGCCCTCTTACCCATCTTAATTCTGCATTCTGACTCTATGTTGCAAACATGGAAAAGAGAGCAAGCAAGAGTGCAAGCCCAATCACTAAAACATGTCTGGTGCTAAAATCCAAATACATGTAAATTAAAAAAATGAATTAAGTGATTTCTTAGACAGGAAGCATAGTTCACATCAAGGGCCCGTGATTTAATTGACTATGACAATTTTTTTGTTTTGCTCTTTGGAAGAGTCTTAGAGGCACGACTAGAATGTCAATCTAAAATGAATGCAACTCTATTTAGCAACCATTTGTCTTGAGGAAGGCAGTTGTAAACTTACTTTGTGCTGTTCACCTTCCCCGTGTGCTTAGCTGGGGTGAGGGGCTCTCTTTACAAGGGTCTTCCAGACTCCCAGCCAGTTAACTCTTACTGTATAAGTAATTCTAACACTCTTGGTTATCTATTACACATTTGAGTCACCTACTGAACTGTAAGCTTCTGGGTTAGAGATGAATAGCTCATCCCTAGCAGTGTTTGGCATATATTCAGAGTTCAATAAACATTTGCTAAGATTTATTGATTTTGATAATACCTACTATGGTAGATTGTAGTATTGATTCTAATTCTTCAACCCACATCAACCTCCATCTCTGCCATAGCTAAGCCCTTGCCACATCCCTATTCCGCCCCAATCCCTCCCCTAAACACACACACACACACACACACACACACACACACACACACACACACACACAGAGTTTCTGATACTGTAGGTCTGGAGTGAGACCAGAAAAGTCTACAAAAAGAGCTTTAAAAAAAAGCTCCATAGCATACATTCTGATTAACACCAAAAGAAAATGGAAAGAAGACCTCATTCTGCATTGACCCTATTTATTCTTCTTCTTTAAATGTGCAAAGAAGACTAGATTAAGATAAAAATTGGACAGAGGCCACCCAGAAGTTACAGCTCAGCTTTTAACGGTTGCTTAGTTTACATCTGATTAAGGATTGCTCTGCAACTGAAAACTGTTTCTTCTACAAGGTCCAGTTGGGCTGAGATGCTTCTAGGCTGAGTCCCATGCCTCACAGTGCTGGGTCTTTTTAGGGAGTGTAGGGTTCAGGCTGTGGGCCTGGAGATTCTGAGCTCCTGTCATTCCCTCCCTCCCTGCCTTCCTCCTTTCCTGGCAGAGACTATATCCTGTTGCTCTGAGCAAGGCCCAAGAGAAAGGCCAGCAGCAAGTTATTGTGCTGGGAATGAAGACAAATGAGTCCCTTTTCTGTAGGGTTCCTGGCATCCTGTTGGAGGAAGGAAAAGACAATGCTTTGAGGGAGCAGGCTCTGCCGACCCCTCCTGAAGGGCCCTCCCCTCCCCTTTCCGGTGCAGCATTTGTCAGCCCCAAAGCCTCCACTTCCTGAGTAATCATTAGATGCACGAGTGAGGTATGTGGTTTCCCCATGCCCAGGGCAGATTCCTGGCCCAGCCTCAGGAAGTGCAGCTCAAAGAGCCGTGGGCTGGGCCCTGAAACAGAGGAGAGTCTTGGCGGCTTCTCTCTGCTTGCCAGGGTGACCACTGCCAGATCACTTCACATCCCTGGGCCTCCATTTGGCATTTTTATGAATGCCTCCTGTGTGCCGCCTTCATCAGTGTGTCCCAGACCTCCCTACACCTAAATCACCTGTGGGGGTTTTGGGAGCTTTCCATCCTAAATTGGCCAAGCCTCCAGTCTAGGCACACACAGCAGACATCTCATTACTGGAAATGCTCTGTGATGATTCCAGGGGTCGTGGAATAGAAAACTATTCCTCCCTCTCCCCTTACCTAGCTCTTTTCGATCCTTCTCTAAAAATTAGTGGATGAGAGGTTGATACTTGCAGGGATACAGGAAGTGGTAAGGAGTAGTAGTCAGAGGCAGATCTAGGGGCCAGTCCACCAGAAGATACATGGTCTTGGTCAGAACTCCTAACCATTAAGTGCTTCCCTTTATTCATCTATAAAATAGAAGTAACAGGGGTGCCCGGGTGTCTTAGTCAGTTGGGTGTCCGACTTCGGCTCAGGTCATGATCTCATGGTTTGTGAGTTTGAGCCCTGCGTCAGGCTCTGTGCTGACAGCTCAGAACCTGGAGCCTGTTTCAGATTCTGTGTCTCCCTCTCTCTCTGACCCTCCCCTGTTCATGCTCTGTCTCTCTCTGTTTCAAAAATAAATAAATGTTAAAAAAATTTTTTTAAATAGAAGTAACAATACCACTAACAACACAACAATAGTAATAAGTTCTTAGGATTGTTGTAAGAGTTAACTGAGTTGATATGTTCAGAGCTCTTAAAATAGTATTTGGCAAATTATAAACATTATGTAAGTTCTGGCACTAGACCAACACTTTAAAGTTGCCCAAAGTTAGGCCGAAATGGTCAAGTCTTTTTTTTTTTCACATGTATTTATTTTTGAGAGAGAGACAGAGAGGGCACAAGTGGGGATGGGCAGAAAGAAAAGGAGACAGAATCCAAAGCAGGCTCCAGGCTCTGAGCTGTCAGCACAGAGCCCGATGCAGGGCTCCAACTCATGGACCATGAGATCATAATCTGAGCTGAAGTTGGATACTTAACCAACTGAGCCACTGAGGCACCTCAATGGTCAAGTCTTTATACCCCTGTGTGAATCAATCACTGAACATGGGCTGTCCTGGAAGGTCGTGTGACCTTGGGTGAGGTGGCTGTCCCCAGCTGCAGCATCTCAGGAGGCCACCTGCAGACAGCACTCCCAACATCTCAAGTAATAACAAGTTCTTCGCTGAAAAGGGATCTTGATGGTGCAAAATGGTCCACCCCAAATAAGGAAGGGCATTTCTGATAAAATGGGGAAAAAAGGACAGATGAGTCCTACAGGATGAGTCATTAGTCATATATTTTAACCCCCTGATATTTCCATGGCATTTTATGTTTTTCAAAGCATCCTCCCAGACAAGGGCTGACTCATGACCTCCATTCTAGGTTCTTTAGACAGGTTGGGAAGCCATATGTTGTAAAGGCACAAGGGCTGGATTTGGAGCAAGAGAACACTGTGAATCCCGGCTCTGCCACCATTTAGCTGGGAGTACTCGAGCAGATTTCTTATGTTTTCTGAGCCTACCCTGTGAAAAGGAAATGTTCACACATAATTTACACATTTGCGGTAAGGACTTAATCAAGTGATAGATATCAAACAGAGTGGCACACAGTCAGAACTCAGAAAACACTAACAACGACAAAAACAGTTGCAAAAAAAAGCAAAAACAATAAACATGATGTTCCCAATTTTACAAATAACAAGGCTCATCAAGGTAAGATTCTTGCCTGAGAACTCACAGGTAAACTATAGGTAACTGACCTGCTGAGTTTCAGTGCTCTGTAACCCAACAGCTTGTCATCATACCTGCAGAAGCTATAGAAGTTGAACAGCCTTTGAGGGATCAATTGAGGTATTCTGTTTATGGTTGAGATTAGAAGGAATCTTAGAGATCATGGTGCTGTAACTTTGATAAATCCAGGGCTCTATGTGACCTAGTCTCTACATCAAGTAGACTAGAAATAAGCCCAGTAGTAATCACAGACAAATTCCCATTTTTTCTTATGTCTCTTGGGAACATTAAAGAAGACCAATTCTCAGCAACACTTCTCAAGAAACGGTTCCTCCCTTACTAATTCATTGAATTAGCTACTCAACTGTTGGAGAACCAGCTCTGTATGCTCCAGAGACATACACTCAGCAAATACAGTTACCATCTCTCAAACTTCAGCCTTCAGGGTTTATTTCCTTTCTTACCTCTCCTCATCAACTCTTTATTATATAGATCAATTCAGTTTCCCTTTCTGTTTTTTTTTTTTTTTTTTCTAGCTCTGTTTCTCTCTACCTGTTTTCTAGATTCAGCATCAGGTAAATCAAGGATTTCTATTAGCAAAGATGACTTAGCCAAGCAAAGACTTTCCATATGAACTGGGTCTATGACGGAGGGGAAGTAGGAGGCTAGGGGCAGAGGCGTTATCCAAAATTACTAACAATTGATGGTGGTGTAGATATTCGTGAATCAGAATAAGTTGGCCAAAGAATTGGAGTAAGGTTACTGGGGGCCCCCTAATGTGTGATGACTTAAATAGTTGGTTGCTGAACAAGGGGAGATCTGAGAAATTTTTGAAGAAGTTCTGGATTGGCTGAAGTAGCAGAGGAAACAATTGAGGGGCTCAGGGCAGCAGCAATTTATGACTTGATACGAAAATATTTCAGTTTTTGCTATTTTAACAACTAGTAGAGTCTTACAAGTAAGTAACAAACTGTGTTTCTCCCAAGTCTGAGCTCTTATCACCACCCCATATACCTCAAAAGGTATGCAAGTCATTTGGCTGTGGAAAATCATAGTGAGTTTCCTCTCTTATGTCTCTCCCAGACAATATAGTATACTTCAGAGAACATACAAGTTAGAATCAGAATACCAAGAAACTTCATCTTTGCCCCTCACTGGCTTTTAAAACTTGGGCCGACCTCTTACCCCTGATGAGTTTCATTTTTTTCCTTTATTTAATGGAAATGATAACAACAATCTCTTGGGATATAATCAAGATTAAGCATCATTATACAGATGATAGCATTGACAGCATGCCTGGAGTACAGCGGGTACTCAGTGAAAGTTTTCCTTCCTAGTTTCCATTTCTTGCAGTCCTTTCTCCCTAGTTTTCTATTCCCTATTCCTAAGCTCTTGAGTTCATGCCCCTAAACTGGAGACACCCCAGGTCAAAAAGAATTAGAAAATCCTTTGAAAACATGACAGATTACCAAAATCTGCACATTCTGGACTAGAGCAGGTCGTTCTAATAAAGAATGTGAAGTCCCACAGTCTGTCCAAGAATAGCAGACCTTCTCTCTTCTGTAGCTGTAATGGAAAGCAAGATCTCTCGGTTTGGGGGTCAAGATTAACTGCTTCGGGAAGGTGACTAGGATAGCCAGAAACTGCTTAAGACCCCCTCTGTAAGTTCCACACCTACACACACACACACATGCATCCTTGTTTCTCTGTGAAAGATTCAGTGAGACTTAACTCGTCCAATCTTTGAATCAGAATTACTGAAATTTGGCATTTTGATCATTTTGCCTAATTGCCGGTATTGCGTGGTGTTCATCAGTATTTTGCACTAAACAAACTCATGGCTATTTTGTTTCTCCTTGTCTCTAAAATGATTGCTGCTTTGTAAAGAGCAGATCATGTTGTCTTCTTATTAAGAGATCCGGCAAGGATGTTTCCACACCAATTCAACTTTCTCTGTTGGTTTATTTACCTGATAACATTCAAGAAAATCCTAGTTTTATTTTATTTTATTAATTTTATTTAAATTTTTTTAAATGTTTATTTATTTTTGAGAGAGAGAGAGAGAGAGAGAGACAAAACATGAGAGGGGGAGGGGCACAGAGAGAGGGAGACACAGAATATGAAGCAGGCTCTAGGCTCTGAGCTGTCAGCCCAGAGCCTGATGGGCGACTTGAACCCATGAACTGTGAGATCATGACCTGAGCCTAAGTCGGATGCTTAACTGACTGAGCCACCCAGGTTACCCAAGCAAGTCCTTGTTTTAAAAAAAATGCTCGTAGGGGCACCTGGGTAGCTCAGTCAGTTGAGCATCTGACTTCAGCTCAGGTCATGGGTTCAAGCCCCACGCCAGGCTCTGTGCTGACAGCTCACAGCCTGTAGCCTGCTTTGGATTCTGCATCTCCCTCTCTCTCCGCTCCTCCCTTACTCATGCTCTGTCTCTCACCCTCTCAAAAAAAAATTTTTAATAAAAAAGTAAATAAATGCTATTTCATGCAAAACTGTGGACAAAGTCTTGACTGAGCAAATCTTGGAGAAGCCTACTCTAAAGTGTACCTTGGTTTTAAAAATTTACAAGTTTAAAAAAGTTTTACATGTAAAAAGTTATAAGTTTGACACAGAAATATGCAGAATTAAACCATCAGTTAAGTATATTTCTTAAAAGAGGTCAGTAAGAAACCTGCTGTACTAAGAACAAATAAAATGTTCTGTGAGTAATAACAGACAATTGTCACTTAACTGAGTACTTATCATGTGCCAAGCTATCTACCTTGGTAGTGAGGGAGGTAGAAATGGAACGCGAGGAAATTTCACTAGAACACCTTTCAGAGAGGGCTTCTTGTGTTTAGAAGGATGGGGTGGGGGAGCATCTGAGACCCCTACAGAGTTAACCTACCTTTTAAGGAGGATCAGCTTGATGATGGCAGCCCTCTAGGTTTATTGAGTAGGATGTGCAAGTTTAGATGTAAAATTTGGTCAAGAACTAAGAAGAGGTGAGAGACTGAGGGGCTCATGGGAGAATATAAAGCGAGAGACTATAGCTTCAGGTGGTAAACACATGAGTGAGTTGAGGGACAGCACAGAAAATAGATTCAGAAGAAAGATGTCAGGTACTTATTCTGGGATGTGTAATACAAACCACCTCTTCCCAATAGAATCTCGCAGAAAATCCATGTTTGGTGTGAATGGCTTTCTTCTGGAGAGTCAAGAGGTGCTGACACCTGCATTAAGGCTGGTCTGAGGCAAGGGTGGGCTGCATATATGGACTGCTTACATTTCAGAAATAATAATGATAATAAATAATAATAAATAAATATAAATAAATAAATAATAAATAAAATAAAATAAATAAATAAATATAAATAAATATAAATAATAAATAAATAAATAAATAAATAAATAAATAAATGATAATAACAAGGAGCATCTTCACTGCTGAGCACTCCTTGAAGTTAGGCTCATTGTAGATCTTAGTTAATCCTTGTCACTACTTCTTAGTTCAGTGGATTAATCTCCATGATATAACTAAAGAAATTATGGCTCAGAGAGGTTAGGCAACTTGCCTAAGGGTGTTCAGTAGTCAGTGGAAAAGTTGGGCTGAGAGCAGGTTGTATCTGACTCTAAGTCGGTCTACCTTAGGCTGCTGTCTTGATCAGACAGCAGCTTTACCAAGATGCATCTTGGGTATGGCGTAGTCAGTGTGTGTGATCACTTCCACCTTGGCTCCCTGGTCTCTGGTGTCTCAGGAAAGCCTAGTGATTTCCAGGTACCTTCCTCATAGGGTTCTTGAGAGGATTAAGTAAGTAAATACATATATATATTTTTTAATGCTTAAAGCAATGACTGGCAATGGAAGTGCCCAGTAAATGTTACTCATTAGTGAGAGCATTACAGGCATTTCTCATTTAATTCTCACAAACTTAAAAGGTGGGATTATTATCCCAGTTTTACAGATAATAAAACTGAGCCTCCAAGAGGCTGACTAGTTTGCCCGGGTTCACACTGAGAGTAAGTTGTAGGGCATGAATTCAACCCCCAAACCGAGGGACTCAGATTTATTGTCACAGCATCTACTGTCTCCACGTCCTTCCCCCTGACTTTACCTCCCCAAATTTCTGGACTGGGGAGACTACGATCCCGAGACTGGCTCCAACTCTGAAGTCCACTTACGACTCAAGCATTCGTGCTGACTTGACGCACACACTGTGGACTTCTAGACTCTGCTTCGCTCTGTATTCCAAGGGGCCAGAGATCGAAGTTGATGAGCCCAGCTCCCGTAACATCCTGTCTTCTGGCATGGGTGCGAGCATGCAATGTTTAGTCTATTGTTTGTTTCCAGCAAGTCTGGATTTCAAGCCCTTTTACGAGAGGATTATAACTCAGGAATCCAGAACGAATGGCTTTTCCACAGCGCTCCTGATCACGTCTTCTGCATTTATTCATGCTAAGATGTTTTATCATGTTACCTATTCTAGCTGATGTAACCAAAAATGTCACATGTCATGGTGGCTGGCATTAAGTGACAGGCAACCCAAGGATGCTATTGTGCACAGGTACGTGAAGCACATTCTCACCACCCCCCCCAAAATGTGTTTTGAAGCTGGGACTATTTGCAGTGACTGCACTGAATATTCAAAGCTATTTGTTATAGTTACCGTTATGGTAAATATTGACAAGGGTATTCAGAGGTATGTTGTAATGGAGTCTGGAGTCTAGCCATTGACTCTAGGAAGGTGAATCCCAGTGCTCTGTCACCAGATGTGTGACCTGAGGCAAAGCAACCTCATTTGTTGAGGCCTCAGTATCACATCTATAAAAGGAAATAATAATATTATTATATTATAAGGCTATCATAAGGGCTAATGAATGAGTACTATAAAAATGCTTAGACGTATGGTAATAGTCAATACTGATTGGCTCTTATTATTTGGAGCCAATGCCCCTCAATTCTTCTGGAGATTAAATAATTTGGTTAAAAACAATTAGTATAGGGGCGCCTGGGTGGCTCAGTCGGTTAAGCATCCGACTTCGGCTCAGGTCATGATCTCACGGTCCGTGAGTTCGAGCCCCGCGTTGGGCTCTGGGCTGATGGCTCAGAGCCTGGAGCCTGTTTCCGATTCTGTGTCTCCCTCTGTCTCTGCCCCTCCCCCGTTCATGCTCTGTCTCTCTCTGTCTCAAAAATAAATAAACATTAAAAAAAAATTAGTATAATGCTTGGCAAGAATAAGTGCTCAATAAGTATTTATCATCAATAGCACTGCTGTTGTTGTTGATGTTCCCATTATTAAACCTAGAGTCTTTTATAATTCATTCATTCATTCATTCATTCATTCATTCACAAACCTGAAGTCAGACATTGCTCCCAACACTGGAATGAGTCAGATACCATTCTCTGGTATCTAGAAGGTCACAAAATCATAGGGGAAGCAGACCAATCATGAGAGGTGGGCTCTGGGTGCCTTGACAGAATGAGAGGATGTACTAGGGCCAGTGAGCAGGAGAGACTGGTGGGAGCAGTAACTGCTGGGCCAGGAAGGCAGGCAGCCTTGAGATGTGAAATAGCAAGTGCTGATGTTGAGAACCTACAGAGGATTTAGAACAGCTTATGCATAGGGACAAAAACTTGGTAAAGAATTGAGTGAGAGGGGCACCTGGGTGGCTCATTCGGTTAAGCATCCGACTTCGGCTCAGGTCATAATCTCGTGGTTGGTGAGTTCGAGCCCTGCATCAGGCTCTGTGCTGACGGCTCAGAGCCTGGAGGCTGCTTCAGATTCTGTGTCTTCCTCTCTCTCTGTCCTTCCTCCACTTATGCGCTCTTTCTCTTCTCTCTCTCAAAAATAAAGAAACATTTGAAAACTTTTTTTTTTTAAAGAGTAGAGTGAGAGAAGAGTTGGGTATAGCACAAGGGTAGAGAGCCTTCTCTGCATGGGGAGGACTTGGGTTCCAACCCATTGTAGGTGGAGAGACATTTACAGATGGAAACATGAAGGTGAGGTGATGGTCTTTATGTTTTAGAACGCTTGAAGCTTTGTGGAGAAGCTGGAGGTGTCCATAGGGGAGACTATTCCTGACATAGTGATCCATGGGAGAGATGATGAGGACCAAGTCAAGGGTGGTGAGAGCAAGAATGGTGAGGAGATAACTGCTTGAATGTAGGGAGTGAGACTCAGGTGCCAGGGTGGATATCCACGTCCTTCACCAATACAAGAAACACAAGAAAGCAAAGGAGCGTGTCTCAGGAGGCAGTGGTGAGTTCAGATTGGAGCATGTTGGAATGGTGATGCCCCCGGGAAAGCCACCAGGCAGAGGTGACCTCTCAGTCTGTTTGGGCTGCTATAACATATACCACACACTAAGTGGCTTAAAGGCAAATATATCTTTCTCAGAGTTCTGGAAGCTGGGAAGTCCAGGATCAAGGCACCAGCAGATTCTCTGTCGGCTGAGACCCCACTTTCTGGCTCATAGGGGGCCATCTTTTCACTGTGTCCTCACAAGGCAGAAAGAGCCAGAGATGTCTCTGGGTCTCTCTTGTCAGGGCACTAATCCAATTCATAAGGGTTCCACCCTCAAGGCCTAACCACGTTCTAAAATTTCACAACGCTGCAGCAGGGGGAGGAGGGTGTTCAACATATGAATTGGGGTGGGGGGCTGCACAAACTTCCATAACAGATGTCCAATAGATCCTGGAGCCGTTCTGTATCCTTTTAGGTAAGGGTGTGAGAGTCATCCGCATGTAGGTAGTCAGATCCTGATGGTGGCTGAGGTTTCTCCAGGGAAGTACTGGGAGGACCGAGGCCTGAGGGTGGACTCTGGCAAACCCTCCCTGATGCTGGGAAGTGGAGAGGACTATTACAGAAGCATCGGAGCGTGAGAGGTAGAGAGAAAAGATGGTAAGGATTCCAACTAAAGCCACAGTCTTGGGCATTATACAAGTGTGGATCTGAGTCCAGCTTCCGTCGTTCACGAGTTCTGTGAGCTTGGGCGACAGAACCTCTGAGCCTCTGCTTCCCCTTCAGCAACACGGGGAGAACAGTAGCATCTAACTCAGAGGACTGTTATGAGGATCAAGTAAAGCACAGAAGGAAGAATCCTTCACTTATCAAGAGCTCAGTAAATGCTGAAGAATCAGGAGAAGGGGTCACAGAAACCCAAAAGAGAGGGGGTTCCGAGAAAAAGGAACTGTCAATCCTGCAGATGGCACAGGGAAACCAAGTGAGACGAGGCCTTAAACACGACCAGTGGATTGGGCAGGTAGGCCAGCTAGCGGGCTTGGAGAGCACGGTTTCCGTGTGAAGCAGGCACAGGTGACCGATACGATGGGTTCCAGGGGTAGGAAGGGACTTTCAACAAGATCCAGTGTTTCATTGTACCCTTTTTTTTCCCAGTTTATTTATTTATTTTTGAGAGACAGAGAGTGTAGGGGAGGAGCAGAGAGAGAGGGGGGGAGAGAATCCCAAGCACCCCCCGTGCTGTCAGCACAGAGCCCAGTGTGGGGCTGGATCCCATGAAATGTGAGATCATGACTTGAGCTGAAATCAAGAACCAGACACTTAACTGACGGAGCCACCCAGATGCCCCACATTGTAGCTCTATTATCGGGCAAGAGGTAAGCAGAATAGAAGCCCCACCCTGCTGGGGATCGCTCCACCCCTGCAGGACTGTAAGCCAACCCTAGCTTCCAGACTGAATGCCCGCCCTTATCCCCATTGCTTCTCCCCAGGTCATAATCCTACCACCTTTGTGACTGCTTGTCCGGGGCCTCTCTCCCCTGCCTGCATGCAAGCTCCACCAGAGCCTGGCCTGCTCTGAGGCCTGAGTACCCAACAGCAGCCAGGCACCGGAGTATACTTTGGGACATAGTTGTAAACCCAGTGGACAAGCCTCACTCTTGTGGAGTTCACATCTTAGTGTGGGTGACCAACAATGAGCAGGAGAATCAGGACAGCGACAGAGGCTGTGAAGGAGGCCTGAGTGTGTACTGGGGTCTAGAGCAGGCAGGGGTGGAGGGGAGAATTAGATGAGTGGTCAGGAAGGGTCTCAGTGAAAAGGCAGAAGTTCTGCTGAGGCACACAGAGCCAGGGCAAGACGAAATGACAAGACAGAGGCAAAGGCTCAGGAGGAAAAGCCTTCCAGACGCTGAGACCAACAAGCAGAGATGTCCTGAGGTGGCAACAGACAGCCTGTTTGAAGAGACGAAGGAAGGTGTGTGGGCCCAGGGGGTTGGGGGCAAGGGAGGGGCCTGACAAATCAGATTGGAGAGAGCGGCGGGACCTCATCACTGGTGAGATACACCCCCAACTTCCTCACCCTCAGCCCCTCTCCTAATGTGCTGCATCTGAAGGTCGCTGTCACACAGACTGAACCCACTCAGCAGACACACCCTCAAGTGGTTCTCAAAGGAGAAAGCGCCCCCAGCTGAGAGCTGACAGTGTGGGGGTCACCCCACCCAGCCTCCAGGTTGTTCGGCAGATGGGGCTCAGGGCATGTGACGAAGAGGCAAGCATCACTTTAAAGATCTTTATACTTCACTCTAAGGATGGACAAATGAAAAAGAGATCCTCACACACATTTTATTGGGAAAATTTCAAATTTACAACAAGGTAGCAAGAGTAGTACAATGGATATATGCCCTGCGAGCAGCCCCACCAAGTGTCCACGCTTGTCCACCTTTTCTCGTCCTCTTCCTCTCTCCTCCTCTTCTCTTCTCCCTCCTCCTCTCCCTCCTGCCGCTCCTCCCCCTCATCTCCCTCCTCCTCCTCCTTCTTCTTCTCTCTCTCTCTCTCTGTTGCCTACATGTTTGCTCATTTTAATTTTTTTGGCTGAACCATTTGAATATTGCTTGTAGGCATTTTGCCCCAAATACTTTGTCCCAACATACTTTACTATGGATCTCCTAAGAACAGGAAACAGGAATATTCTATCTACCCACAATTCTCATACTCAAGAAACTTACACTGATATAATACTATCATGTAATAAACAGTCATACATAAAATATAATATATGCAGGATCCAATCAGGGATTGTACATTTTAACTATCACATTTTCTTTGTGTGTCTTTTCATCTGGATAATTCCCCAGGGTTGTTTTTTGTTTTTGTTTTGTCCTGTTATTTTTTTTGTGGTGTGTGTGTGTGTGTGTGTGTGTGTGTGTGTGTGTGTGATTTTTTGGTAGTATTTCATACCAGTGAAATCTTTGAAGGGTCTAGGCCAGTTGTTACACAGAATGTCCCTTAGTTTAGATTTTTCTTATTATTTCTTCATTAGATCCAGGTTGGTCAGTTTTGCCGTGAATACTATGTGGGTGATGTTGAATGCTTCTCAGTGTCTCACGTCAGAAGCCCCGATGCACTCCCCTTGGTGATATTATCTTTGGTCATCTAGCCGGGTCGTGATCTCCAGATCTGCCCACTGTGGAGCCAGCTTTATGCTTGTGTAGTTGATCAGCGTCCAAGGATGATTCTGCCTTGAATCCAGTATTATGGTGGTTATAAATGGTGATTGTTTTTCTCTATAGCTTTTCTGCTACATTTCTTGATTGATATTCTTCAGTAAAACAGTGCTTCCCACTTTTAATACACTTGGTGCTTGGGTGACACTGTCCAAGATAAAAATTCCATTCGAATTCAAACTCCAGTTGGCCCAGCTCAGGGGAAGGTGATGCAATTTAATTTACAGTTCCACCGAAGCCAGGGAAGGGGGTCATTCTTCAAAGAAAACTTGAAATGCAGTCATTAAAAGTAGCAGAAGTAGAAGCCAGGCAGACAAAATCTGTGTCTATGCATTGGAGTAAAGAGTTCATGTTGGACCTCCCATCATGTTTTCCCATCACTTTGTGAGATATCCTAGTCCCCAAACAGCAGTGTTGAAAACAACAGAAAAAAAATCCTACGTCGGGATATCAGTAAGGTACCGTGGAAAGGTTCAAAGTCCACAGTGGCCTAGACTCCTTCTGTCTTGTGCTTCATTGAGCATAGCCTTCACCTCCAAGACTACTCCTCTCGGTGCCTTATGCTTCCTCCAGCTTTCCTCCACTATGTTCCGACTGAAGGTTCCTACCAAAAAGTAGAAGTCCTTCTTCTGCCCTTTAAAGGACATTTCCTGGAGGATGGACTCACCATTTCTGCCGGCGTCCCACTAGGCAGAGTTTAGTCATATGGCCACGCCTAGCTGCAGTGAAAACTGAGGGAAAATAGTCTTCATTTCACACAGTCGTTGGTTCAGCTAAGAACTGGGGCTTCGATTACTACGGAGGGAAGGTGAAACCAAACAGAATAATTAGCAGTCTCTTGCACAGATCCCACAGGTACATGACCATTTTAAAGGTGAGAAAAAAGCTCAGTGAGATTAAATATCCAGGTAAGGGTCACACAGGCAGTAAATCATTGTGTCTGTGTGATTTCAAACAGTGCTATGCTACAGTGACTCTAATTTTGTTTTATCTGATCCACATTCCCATTCTCCGTGTTCTTATGGCTTGTTAAATTGCCATCTTTGTGGGTTGAGTTGCAGCCTCATGATATAATGACCCTGGTGATATCAGGTCTTTCTTAGAAATGTGCTGTTCATTTGTAGCCAGTGTTCCCTGCATGACCCACATGGATAGCTGAAGCCCTGATAACGTGCACAGCAGTGACAGGAGATACAGATGGCATGTAGAATGACAGTGGGTGCGTGTTGGAAAGTATCCCACCCCAGGAGCCTGGATACCCAGTTTCCAGCCCCAGATCAGTCACTCATTAATTGTGTGAACCTGGTCAGATCATGACCCACTGTCCCTGTTCCCTCCTCCGTGTGTTCCTTCTAGCTCTGGTTCTCTCTCATTTGAGGTAATACCTGCTAGAATCATGACTCAAACTGGATTCTGGATTACAAAAGCATTTAGAGCTTCCACTCCCCTACGCTGTGCATTTTTAGAATCTGGTGAATTGCAGGGCCTGGATTGCTAATCGGGCTTGCAGTTTGATTTTATAAAATCTCATATGAGCATTGGGAAATGTTCGTTAACCAGAAGCTCTATGAGAACAGGACTCATGTTTGATCACCTCACCATTGTATCCCTAACAACTGTTGCACCCCCCTCATACACAGTGAGCTCTACAATATTGATTGACTTACTGACCGAACTAGATGATGTCCTTGTTAGATCTATGTGACAAATTATTTCCCTCAGCCCCCTCTTCAAGAAAAAACATGAGCTTCAAGGGAAGAAATAAGGAAACTGGGATTTATACAGTGCTTAGTTTGCAACTTGCCTCATTTACTTTTTACAATAATTCTTCAAGGAAGCTATTATCATCCGATTCTTCTATAAATGAGAAACACGAGATTCAGAAGAACGAAGTAACGTACTTACAATTACAGAGTTTTTAACAAGAAATGTTCAGAAATTCTATGAAGAAAATTATAAGACACACTTGAAAGATACTTGAGCAGACCTGAACAAATGGAAACACATCTCTTGTTGTTGGTTTAGACATCTCCACATGACCACGATGTCAGTCCGCTCTTGTATCAATCTATGGTAATTCCAGTAAAAAATGCCAACAGTTTTCTTTCTCTTTTTTCTGGAACTAAGTAAGCTGATACTAAAATTCTTCTAGAATAAAAAGCATACAAAAATCGCTAGGAATCAGTGAAAGGTAAGAGCTAAGAGTCCTACCAAATATAAAGCATCTGCAAAGTCTCTGTAACTAAAATAGTCCAGTACCATGATATGAATAGACAAACCAATAGAATAGTTTAGGCAGTCCAGAAATAGACCCAATCATCTATGGAGTTCAGAATTAACTTGAATCATGAGGACAAAAATGGACTTTTTACTAGATGGTGTTTCATCAACCAGTTAGACGTTTCAAAAAAATAAAAGTAGATCCATTCCTCACATTATATACAACAAAAAAATTCCAAATGTATCAAAGACCTAAATGTAAAATAATGAAACTATGCAAGTATGAGGAGAAAACATGGATGAATTCCCTATAGGCTGGGTATAGAAAAGGTTTTCTAACTACGACTGCAAATCAAGATGTGATAAAATAAAAAGATGATAAATATGACAACTCAAATTTTTTTTTAATTTTTTTAATGTTTATTATTTTTGAGAGACAAAGAAACAGAGTGTGAGCAGGGAAGGGGCAGAGAGAGAGAGAGAGAGAGGGAGACAGAGAATCTGAAGCAGGCTCCAGACTCTGAGCTGTCAGCACAGAGCCCCATACGGGGCTCAAACTCAGGAACTGTGAGATCATGACCTGAGCTGAAGTCAGGTGCTTAACCGACTGAGCCACTCAGGCGCCCTGACAACTCAAAAAATGTTTTAATGTGTATTTATTTATTTTGAGAGAGAGAGAGAGAGAGAGTGGGGGGGAGGGGCAGAGAGAAAGGGAAAGAGAATCCCAAGCTGGCTCCATGCTGTCAGCACAGAACCCAACACAGGGCTCAGTCTTGCAAACCATGAGATCATGACCTGAGCTGACATCAAGAATCTGACGTTCAACTGACTGAACCACCCAGGCACCCCTCAAAAAAATTTTTTAAAAACATTTTTAAATGGCAAAATATCATAAGCAAAGCCAAAAGACAAATGACAAATCGGGGAAAATATTTACAATGCATATCACAGATAAAAGGCTAAGATTTCTAACATGTAAAAAACTTTTACACATCAAGGGAAAAAACAAAAATTGTATATAAGAATTATGAACAGATGATTTACAAAAGAAAATAAATGGGCCACTTATACTAAGAGAAATGCCATGACAGGCAGCCTATAGGATGGTCACCAATGATTCCCACCTCCCGGGATTCACACCCCCGTGTAAACCCTCCACTTGCTTGTGGGCTGGACCCAGTGACTTGCTTCTAATGAAGGGTTTGCAAAAGTGATGAGATGTCACATCTGAGATTAGGTTATAAAACAACGGTGGCTTCCATCTTGGGTGCCCCATTTCAGCTTCTAGCTCACTTACTCACTTGTTGTGAGAGAAGCCAGCTGCCACGTTGTGATCCACTTTCTGAAGAGCCCTGCATGGCAAGGAACCAAAGTCTCCAGCCAGCAACCAGCGAGGACTTAAGGCCATCCAATAGGCACATGAATCTTCTTGGAAATGAATCTTCCTCCGGTTGAGCCCTGAGATGACTACAACCATAGTCAACAGCTTGGTCACAGCTTTGTGAGAGACCCTGAGCGGGAGGCACCAGCTAAACCACAGCTCAATTTCCAACTCACAAAAACCATGAGATAAAAATGTTTTGTTGTAAGTCACTAAATTTTGGGATAGTTATGTGACAATAAACAGCATACATAATAACCTAAATGCACATTAAAACTATGCAAAGATACCATTTCTCACACATCAGATTGGCAAAAAATTCAAAAGCCTGAGAAACAATCACAAGCTTACACTGCTCATAGAAGTGCAAAATGGTGTATTCCCTAGAGAGAGAAATTTGTTATACCTAACAAAATAACTTTGCATTCTTCTGCTGCAATCCAGCAATCCCACTTCTAGAATTTTACCCTAAAGATAGACCTCCAGTAATACAAAATACAAACACACAAGATTATTTCCTGAAGCCTTATTTGTGGTTGCAAAGACTACTTAAATGCCCAAACACAGAAGACTGAGCCCTCGGATGGCAGATTACCATTGTTTCGGTTATCTATTACTTTGTAACCAACTACGTCAATACTTAGCAGCTTAAAAATACAACTTGTTATGTAGGATTCTGTGAGTGGACTGGGCTCAGCTGGGTGTTCTTCCTATCCCTATGCTATAGTCTGAGTCCACTCAGTTGACCATATTCAGCTAGGATCAGCTGATGTTGAAACAGCAAGATGGTCTCTTTTCTCCAGGCTCACTATGATCCATTCATCTCCGTGAATGGATATGCACAATAATGAATTATCACCCTCCGCAGTCCCATGCTGAGCTTCTTTATAACATGGTAGCTGTCTTCCAAGTGTAAAAAACAAAAACAAACAAACAAACAAAAACCAGAAGCCCATAATCCTTTGAAGGTCTGCGATGGGAAGTTCTAGGACATCACTCATACCAAATGCTATTGCTCAAAACAACTCACAAGGCCATCCCGAATTCAAGGGGAGAGGAAGTAGACTCCACCTTTTCCAGAGAGTAGCAGCAATAATTTGTGGCCATGATAATGGTCGTGTGTAAAAAAGAGTCAAGCACATCTCCATGAATGGATATGCAGTGACTTCCAGGGGAAAAAAGAAAAATGCAAAAGTGTATACATAGGGCATGACCCTAGGTGTAAAAAAAGAAGGAGAAAGAAGAAAACACACACTATCTGCTTCCTTTTGCGAAGGAATACGGAATAAGAAAGCAGAAAGCAATAAAATTAATTATCCACAACAGGTTGAGGAATGCGGGAGGGAAGGACATGTCTCTGAGGACACCTTTTTGTAGTTTTGACTTTGGAAGCATGTTCGTGTTCTACAGGGTCAAAAAATCAAATCAACGAGGAAAATGTAAAAACTGAAGACACACAGAAACAATGTAGCAAGTAATTACTCTAGATACTGGAGGGGAAGAAAAAGTCATTACTGGTACAACTGAAGAAATTGGAATACAGACTGTATCTAGAAGTATCCTATTAAAGTTTCTACTCTACCCGAAGTTACATAAGAAAATATCCTTATCCTTGTTCTTAGGTGATCCACCCTAAAGTACGAAGAGGTAGTGTGGTGTGAAATATTCAATCTACTCCCTCCTGGCTCCAAAACATAATCTGTGCATTATTATATAACATTACAGAGTTCTCAAATACCTGAGTTCAGCTTTAAGTTTGAATAACTCCAGAAAGTATAAATGCTACAAACTTACAAACAAGATCATTTTAAAGTTTATTTATATTTCTCTTGCATTTATTTAATTTTGTGACTTTTGAATAACTTTATTATTATTTTTTTAACGTTTATTTATTTTTGAGAGAGAGAGAGAGAGAGAGAGAGAGAACGAGCAGGGGAGGGGCAGAGAGAGAATGGGAGACACAGAATCTGAAGCAGGCTCCAGGCTCTGAGCTGTCAGCACAGAGCCTGATGCAGAGCTCAAACTCACGAACCGTGAGGTCGTGACCCGAGCCGAAGTCCGGCGCTTTACCACCCAGGTGCCCATTGAAAAACTTTGTTTTAATTTTGTTTCAGAACACTTTTGTTTCAGAATGCAATTTTTTTGTTGAACATTTGTCATTTTCAACATGGGGGACTGAAACAAAAAAATTAGAAGGGAGAGAATAGAATAGCAAATGTTGCAAAATATTAAAAATTGGCAAATACTGGCAAAGGGTACACAAGAATTTCCGGTACTTTTCTTGCAGCTTTTCTGTAAGTTTGAAATTATTTCAAACTAAAAAAAAGTTTTTGAAAGATTGTATGGTTGGTGAATGAGTGAAGTATTCATGTTTCATCCCTAGGGCTGTCTGTATCAAAGCTCAAGTTCATTGTTCTTCATGGCACCACCTATGATTCTGAGTGGGAGGGATGCATTCACCCTGACCATTCTCAGTCACTGGGACCAAGCAGGACCACAGTGCCTCTGGCCAGGACTGGGCAGCCAGCCTGCAGCCTTGAGCAGAGGAAAAGAAAAGTCTCCCACTACCCTTGGCTTTGAGGGACTCATTCCCTAATCCACTGAGCTAACCAACTCCAGACCTTACTCTGTAGAGAACCATGTAATAGGCATGTAAAAGCGATGAAGGGGATTGCTTTGGAAACTTGTGTAAATAACTCTTTGGGCAGAAGAAAGATTGCCAACACCTGCTTTTTGTTTTCTGGTATTTATTAAAGCCACCTCTATGCTTTCTGGATCTTATTCATTTATCTGAGTTCATTCTTGGTTCAGGGTCAGCATTCTGAGGGCAAAAAGTTGGCAAGGATCAGAGGAGGGTCACTGACTCTGGGCTTTCAGTAAATGGTCTAGCTAGACAATAATGATCTTGAGGCCAAATCTGATTGTTCAGCATGCTTTTCCTACCCCATTACTTCCTCCTTTCCTCTCCTCACAGCCATTTATTCATCCATCCATCCATCCATCCATCCACTTACCTACTCCTTTACCCATTCACTTACCAAATCATAATAATCAGGCCCAAACCATGATTGGCATTGTGCTAGAAGCTGGGACTATAGTGATGAATAATGCTGGTCCATGCCTTTAGGAAGGGATGGACAATTTAGTGCAGCATGGTCAATGCTGCCATAGTCATAGGTATCAGTCATAGGTATCCCTAACCCTAAGGGACACCTAGCTCAACCTGGTAAGCTCAGTCTAGGGAAGTCTTTGGAGCTGGGTCTGGAAAATAGTGGGAATGGTGGGTTAGGCAGAGGCATGGCATGAACAAAGGCAGAGCAACCTAAATGCTTGCTACTCAAAAGTGTGGTCCGTGGATCAACAGAATCCGCATCACCTGAAGCTTACTAGAAATACAGACTCTTGGGCCCCACCCAGCTCTACTGAATCAGATTTTGATATGAACAAGATGCTCAGGGAATTCCTATGCACATTAATGTCTGGGAAGCACTAGTTTCAACACCATGTCCTGGGAAAATTCTCAGACTCTGCCAGGCATCCCCCTCCTAGTTCTGATCTCCCTTCTCTCAGCCATGGCTGTCTCCTACCACTGATTTGAAGATTCAGCTCTGGGCTCCCCTTGAACTCCTCACTTGCTTCGAACACCAACATCACCAGCCATTCTATGATTGCTAGGAAAAGAGAAGCTCTTTTCCCGGGAAGAGTTGCTATGTCTAGCTTTCTTCTAGCTATAACACTGTCTGTACTTTTTGACGCAGCAATTCTACTCTGAGGACATTAGCCCAGGGGAAGGGGGGGGGGGGGAACAAAAGAAAATAGTTATTTATACTCAAATGTTAGATGTTTACAACTGTGTCTTCTTCAGTCATAAACAATCACAGGAGAAACAACCCAAGGGCCCAGCAACGGCGCAGGCATGGGACGGGGAGCTGGTTTTTCCCTAAGCACACTTGGGGATAGTGAGGCTGCCTCTGGAGAGGCATCACGATGCTGTAGAAAGTGTTCTGGCTGAGAAATCAGGAAACCTGGGTCGACTTTCAGTTCTGCCCCTCTTAAATGAATCCCCTTGGGTAAGCCTGTGCAGTCTGAGGGCTTCAGGCTCTTCTTTGATTTCTAATCTTTGACATTCAATCTGTGTTCCTTGGTGCCACAAATCCTCCCAGGGTAAGCCCTTCCACACAGAGAGGCAAAGCTCAGAACACAAAGACCCTGGGAGGGGCAGCACGGAGACAGAGATTCCAGCAAAGCCAACAATAACCGCAGGGAGAGAGAGGGAGAAAAAGAACACGTATTGAACTCATATTCTCTGCAGACTGTGATACTAATAAAAGTTCATGTTTACTCAGGCTTGCTGTTTGCCAGACCCTGTGTTAAGTGCCTTATATGAATTAACTCACTTAATCCTCATATCAACACTAGACAGTAGGAATGATTAATCCCCACTTTCCAGATAAAGTTTAGAGATGCGACCCAAATCGCTCTGCTAGCGATGGTAGGACCAGGGGTTGAACCCTAGTGGTCTGACTCCAGAATTCACATACTTACCTTGACCCAGTGGTGATCCTGGACCAGCAGCATAAGCACCACCTGGCCACTTGTTAGGAAGAAAATCAGTACCATCCAGACCCACTGAATCAGAAACTCGGGGGCAGGGCTCAGCCATCTCAGTTTTAACAAGATCCCCACCTCCCACCCCCACCCCTCCGCCAACCCAGGTGATTCAGATGCATGATAAATTTCTTGAATCATTGCTTTAGTCACATATTGCTTTTAGTATTTATAACCATCCTTAGAAGTAGGTATACTGAACACCATTATACTGCTGAAGCAGCTGAGTCTCAAAAGGATCACATGCTCACGTTCAAACAGCTAGAAAATAACAGAGCCAGGATCCGAACCCAAGTCCACCAAGGCCTGAACGCCGGCTCTTTCCAGTACCTTGTGGCCACATTCGGCACCTCTGCAAAAGTCACTGTTTCCAGAAGCAGAGGCGTGGGAGGAAAGGGAGAGCCAGGCTCTGGCCCTGGTAGGGGAGGAGGAGGCATGGGGCTGGAGGAGGGTGGGAAAATCAGCCACGCCTCCTCTCTTGGGCCATTGTGCCCCTGAGGTGGTGGCGGCCACTTGGCTCCACCTGGTTAGCCAAACGTGTGTGTGCTGGGCCGCTAATTTTCCTGGGCCCCACAGCACAGCACCTATTTTTAGTTCAGCCCTGACGGGACACGTTTGCTGAGGGTTGCCAAATCCCCAGAACAATCACACCCTGGTAGCAGGCGGGCTCTGCCTGGCTTACAGACCAAAAGCAGGGCTGCCTGGGCATGCACCCAGCCTCCGCCCAGATGCTGGTCCCACCTGGACTAGCCCTAGGTGGGGAGAGAGACTCCAGGGGAACGCAGGTCACAGGATGCTGCTGCTGAGCGGGCTGTCAACTGTCAGAGGCCTAGAGGGGCCCTGTGACTTATCCCTGGTCACCCGGCCAGCTAGCGTTAAGGTAGAAGTCAGGACCCAGGCTTCCTGGCTCCTTTTCTTTCTGCAAGGCAGGCAGATTTTGAGTACGTCAATATGTTTGTGTACTTGTGTTCTGTCTGTTTCTGCTAACAATAACAACAAATTAGCCCGAGGAATGCCGATGCCCATTGTAACAGATGGAACTTCCCAGGAGGCAGTTTGCAAATGGAGAGAGCAAACTATAGACCCTGGGAGGTGATTTTCTATGGGCGGCAACGGCAACACAGTGAAATGGGTAAAGGGAGCAAAACTTGTGGCTCCTAGGTCACAATCATAGGTGGTACTTTTATGCTAATTTTCCCCCAAAGTGTTCAAAGTTTCTTTTCTGTTATCTAATACCTCACTACAACTTACCCAAGAGGGGAGAAGAGCCAGAGATGCTTTATTATTATTAATTATGAAGATGCTGGTAATGATTAGAACTGCCGTGTTTGGTGTCGTGCTCCGGGCTTTGCATTCATTAGCTCATTTAACCCCCCGCCCCAGGCCAAACCTCACGAGGTGGCTAATATCAGCCTCATTTACAAATGGAGAAGAACGAAAGGCTCGGAAAATGCAAAGTCAGTTGCTCAAGATCAAGTAAGCTGGTAAGAGTCAGAGCCAGGCCTGACTTAGCCATATGGCACACCCCCTCTAGAAAGGAGGGGTCTGGCTGGGAAAGCAGAGGACAAACAGATGGACAGACAGACGTGAGAGCTGCCTTCACATAGCAAATGAGTTCTTTTTTAGAGTGAGGAATAAGCAAGACCTGTTTCCTAGCCCAACCGGAGCTGTTGGGTAGAAGTTACTGGGAGGCAGATATTATTCAGTGTAAGAATTGAGCATTGTGACTCATGTAGTAAGCTGCCTCCGATGTAGCCCCCAACTCTGGACGTGTGTGAGCAGAAGCTGCAGATGATTTATCTGGGATGGAAGAGAAGACGGACTGGAGTGGAATGGATGGCCCCCACCATCCCTTCCAGCTCCGAGCTTTTACAGTATGTGAGCATGTACGCACCTACGGACTAAATACCACACTGAGTACTTCTCCACACCCCTCAGAGCACCCAGGGCAGGCCTGCGGAGGCAGTGGTGAGGAAGTGTTTGCTGGAGCATGGCTTTACCCATGCAATTGGGTAAAGGTGCAGTTGACTCCCTCTTCTGCATGGACCCCAGAACCAGCCGATGGGAAGGAGCTCTGTCTCTGCCACACTAGCAGGTCTCAACTCTAGCAAATAGTAACCCAGGCTAGAGCCTTCATTTTCTGGTCTCTCCAACCCTGCAGTGTGGTAATGGGGTAAGGTCTGCTAATTTGAAGTACGCAGAACTGAAGACTACAAATTCCAGGGAGGGTCCTCTTCTGCCATTCTCCTGCCAGGAAAACAGATCTACTGAGGAAAACTTGAGAGCCATCTTGACTCAAGACGTGGAAGCCATGGGCTGAGAATGGCGGTGAGGGACGATAGCAAGAGCCTGGTCCCGACCCTCGGGAAATGCCGCACTAGGGCTACACTGCCAACCTGCATGAAAGAGAAACGAGCTTCACTGTTATTTTGGAGTTGTCACTCCTGATGGACTTCAATCCTAATGCTTACAGAGTTGAAAAAAAATCAAAATTCAAAGGCACTCCAATGAGGAACTGAAATACAGTAAAACCTTGGATTGCGAGTAAGTTGTTCCGCAGGATGAGCAAACATATCTAATAAGTTTTATCTTGCTAAACGAGTGATGCTTGGATTACGAGCATTATGTAATGCCCAACGTCACATGATCACAACTGAGCCAATGGTTCTTGAAATTCGCTTTGATGTACGAGTGCTTTGGATTACAAACATGTTTCTGGAACGAATTATGCTTACAGACCAAGGCTTCACTAAATCTAGAAGGACTATTGAAAGGTAAGTAATTACAGAAGAGGAGAGAAGGAGGAGAAAAGAAGAATAAGGTGAAGAGGAAAGAGGAGAACAGTAAAATAAGTGATGATGTTAATGACAATACTGTGTCCTGTTTACAGCCAGGCTCCAATCCCCCGGATACCCCAGGTAGAGAGAACTCTGTGTCCCCACAGCCACTGTCCTAGTTCACATGCTCACCACATCTCACAGGCAGTGTTGGGTCAGCTTTCTACTTGGCATCTGTCTCGAGTCTCTCCTTCTCTGTCCTCTGTCCATCCTGCACGTTTTTGTCCTAGACATCAATATCACTCCCTTGCTCAAAATCCTCCCTCCCTTTTTAATTACATAAGGTCTCCTTAGCTTGATAACGCTACCATTCCTGCCTTTAAACCCACATCATACCTCACCCCCTCACACACCTTCCATTTCAGAAAAGTAAATGAGTCACTGTTCCCCACGTGCACCTGCTTAATTCCTGCCCCTGTCTCTTTGTGCGTGCTAGTTTCTCTACCTGGGTTGCCCTTTGCCCTCATCTCTGAATGCTGATACCTCATCTGTCCTCCATGTCCTTAACCAGATGCCCACTTCTCCGTGAATAATGTTCCACCCTCCTTGCTCCAGCTGGAAGCAACCTCCGAAGCTTCCAGAGCATTTTCTACTGCAGGGTCCACCTCCTTCTACCCCCACACCAGAGCCCATGTGAGGCAAGAGGACTCAACAACAGCAAGAGGAAAGGGAAGAAGACAGAGTGTCTCTCTCTGGAGCTAACAATTTTGACTAGTCACTGTTAAACTCTGTCCAGGGTTCCCCAGTGCCTTTTGGCCCCAGGCCCTCCATGTGACAGTCCAAGCAGCCTCATAATCTGGCCTTTTCTGTCTCTTTATTCCTGTGAAGCTGTCCTAGGCCAGGTAAACTAAATGACATACCCCAACATTACCCACTGCTGAGACTTTGATCTCTGTAGCCTCCATGTGGAATCTTCTCTTCCTCCACGAGGAGCTTCCCTGTTTCTCAGGACTACATTCCAGTTCCTTCCTCCATGTGTTCTTCCTGATCCTGTCAGTCAGATATCATCTCTTCCTCTTTTGAACCGCCTCCTATCTCACAGAGCATTCCTCGTTCTCCAACCTCCCCTGCACCGACCTGAGTATTTTATACTCGCTAGGCGGTAAGAGTGCAGAACTTTGCAATTACAATGACTTGTCATTGGACAAGATAGTAAACTTGCTTAGCCTCAGTCTCTCTGCCTGTAAAATGGGGATCCTAACACGTACCTCACAGAGTAGTGAGGAGATTATTATGAAGATTAAAGAAGGTAAACTGGTGCTAGAGGCAAGGTTAGCATCACTTGTCTGTGGGGAGTCAGCAGAGCACAGAGCCTGGCACAAAGGAGGTGTTTGCTGGGGTTGGTGCACTGCTCAGCTTCGAGTTTGAGTCTCCTCAAGGAAGCCACACTCTCTGAGGTCAGCTGGGAGTCACTGTTTGAGACCATACAAGCTAAGTGATTTTGCTATGATCTTGTCAACACCTGAACAAGATGAGCTTGACTGTGTAATGGAAGGGAGACCAGAGATACAGAGAGAGAGAGAGAGAGAGACAACATCACTGTATGGCTATAGAACTGGGTAACCTCAGGCAAGAGGCTTCTCAAGTGCCCAGTCGGGGCCCTGTGACAGACCAACGTCCTGGGACAGCCTGGGCTTCCTTGTCACCAGGAGCTCCTCATCAATTTATAAAGCTAGTCTGCAGAAAAAGCTTTGATGGGAGATCTCAAAAGATCTCAAGAGATGTGAGTAAGCTGCCCCCCAGTACTCTGTGCTGGTCAGCTCAGAGAGCTCAGTTCTCTAAGTCCCATGCTGTGGGAGGGATTTGAATAAATGCAAGGTTTCAGAAGACGGGACAGATCTGTGGGGATAACAACTCACCCTGCTGGAAAAATTCACTGAGCTAGGTATCAAGTGTGAGGAAAGGAGGTTCAGAAGGCATGGGTTCTGGTATCTCATATTCACTGGGCCATCGTGGGGAGATAATCAAGTGAAGTGGACCAGATGCAAGAAACAGTAGGGAGTGGTGAGAATACACTCAGGCAGCTGAGTATAATGGACTGTTGCGTTTAGGGATATGGGTCCAGACACTCCCGCTTTGTTAGAGGAAATTTAAATCTAGATTTTTCTTGTTAAGTCTCACAATTTTTAGTTTTGGCAACTTATACAAAATTTTCATAGCTCCGCACCCACCAGTGCTAGGCAGCCACATGCAACCTATCTCTGGAAAGTGAGAGGTCCCTCTGAGCTGACAGTTTGCAGTCTCTGGTTGAGATGACCTCTAGGGTTGCTTCTAGATTGTATTCTGTGGTAATAAAATGGTCCATAAATTTGGGGTAGTTTGACTCAAATGGTGGGTGTTGACATCATGTGCCTGAGGAACACATGCTCTGTTATGTCTCTTTAGTGCTCATTATTGCTCCCATGCACCGAAGTGTAAATGGTGAGAGCACAGGGAGGCTGGAATCAGACAGATCTAGGTTCACATCCTGTCTCCACCATTTTGTCGTTCTGCAACATCAGGCAAGGGATTTAACTTCTGACCTCAGATTCTTCAGCTTGAAATAGCAGCTGAATTTATGGAGTTTACAAGGGTTTTTCTTGTTAACTACTTTAGTCCTGTAAACAACCCTATAAGGTACGCAAAATTACCATTACCTCCCTTTCACAGAGGAGAGGCCTGAGGCAGAAGAAAATTAAGGTTTCACAGCTAGTAAATAGGAAGCTGAGATGTAAACACAGACATTCTATCTTTAGGGTCTGTGCTTTCAGTCCTTTTATTGGACTGGCTGGAATCTGAGGAATGGGGATGGTAGGAGGAGTGACCCCCCAGGATTTTCATGAGAATAAAAATGAAGATGTATGTCAGAGGATCAGCCCAGTGCCTGCATATGTTAACAATGCAATAAAAGGTGCTTATAATTATGATTATGGTTACTAACAATTCCGGTGTTCATCCTGTCTCCTCCTCCCATGCTCTTTGTCCCTGTCTGTCTCTCCCTCTCTTTCCTTTATTCTAATTATTATAGTTAGCATTCTTTCAACATCCAGCTCCAGACAAACCCCTTTTTATTTACCTCCAAACCATGGCCTATTCTTATTCACCTTTCCATTCCCTGA